>NC_081415.1:663181196-663517446 GCF_030272615.1 Cryptomeria japonica
GAGATCAAAGTGTCATATCAAAATAGGTCTGGGATGATTTATATTTCTTGCTTTTAATGGTAATTCATTCCTCCTCAACTCTAACAATAGTCCTTTGCCAAGAAGATGGGTCCAGAATAGAGGACCTCCCACCACTAGGAGGAAAATAGGTAGCATTCAGAGAGGTAGGGACAATAGAAATTTGAGAATTAGAAGGATTAGACATAGATCCAGCAACAATCTGGGAAGCGGGAAGGTCATCCACCAAAGAAGAAGATCCAACATCCTTCAACTGATCAGTCGGGATGCCACCACAAGCATCCACACACACCTGAGGTGAAGCAACACCAGAACCAGAGGCAATAGCCAAAGGCACCATACCTTCACTCACATCAGCCTGAGGAGCCTGATTAAGCACCTGGGAGAAGATTTTCTTTCGAACAAAGTAGTGTTCAGAAGAGGTACCCTTCCACCAAGAAACATATCTTTTTTTCTTTTTATCTGACTCACATCATGCAACAACATACCCAGTCTAGAAGCAATTTCAACATCTGAAGGGGATACCCTCAAAGTCGAGCAGTTGGACCCAAGATCCCAAACAAGAGTCAATCTTTATCTCAACTAGGAGCCCTTTAGAAATGTCAGTGTCAACCAAAATCCGAGCATAAGTAGAATGATATATATAGCAAGAATCCTTATCAATCATTAGGAAGTTGCCTAAAGCCTCCCCCACTTCCTCTAGCAGAGACAACATTGTTTCAAAGATTAAATCAAGTCTCGATAATGCACCTACTGAAGATAAATATCCTGATTGTGTGCCCCCTTGGGAAATTGGTCGTGAAATTATTGAAAAAAATTTGATTGAGCGATTAATCTCACTATAATTGATTGAAATTTCTACAACTTTGGTTGAAGAACATGTCCACTCTTTTATTACTTTAATATTCTGCTTAATTTGATGATTGATAGAGTTTGATTGACCTCATGATCTATGAGGGTCAATGATATAAACTCAAAGCTTTGATGATCTGATAGGATAGAGTTTGATTGACTTCATGATTGATGAACGTCAATGATGTAAACTCAAGATTGGATAGACTAGATGCGTAACCTCATTATGAATGTGCGTCTTTAATAATGTGGTCAAAGAGATTGATATAAATCTCAAGTGAGAAGATAGGATAGTTGATTGATTCATCAAAGAGATTGATTGGATCAAGAATTGACATTTTGTTGATATCATGTTGCAAGAGGATCTAGATGTATTGATTCATCCAAGGGGGACCAGGAGGATCAGCGAGGCCTACAACATCTAAAAAGAGTGGTGCTCTTCATCCAAGTTGACATATTGATATGAGACATTGATTTGTATCATGGGACATTATATTTTATTGATTATTTCTTTGATATCATTGTAAACTTGGACTGTTTATTATTTTATGATGATATGCAGACATGGACCCTATATGATGCTGATGATTCATGATTTAGTATACATGCTACTCTATATGATGATGATCTATATGCCATGATTACATAGATGATGTTTTGATGATCTATATGCAGTGATGAGATGGATGATGTTAGGACGATCTTTCCCTTCTTTTATTTTCATGATGATGATGTTCTATATGACGCAATGATGATGAATTTGATTTTTGATTTTAATGATCATGGATACACAATGAAAATGATTCTACATTACTTTACTTAAATGATGTGATTGATTAAACTCATGTGATGATATGATGATGTATATGCTTATATAAATGAGATGATATTGTGAAATGCTTAAAATGATATGATAAATGAATCTAAGTGCAAAGATGCAATTAAATGACCTTAATGGATAAAAATGAACTAAAATGATAATGAACCTAATGCAAATAAAAATGATATACTACACATGATCAATGAAATGCACTTAATGAAATACAAACTAATGCAAATGATTGAATGCAACTAAATGAAATGAATGATAATGATTAATATGCACACATAATGAAATGAATGATAATAATTTAAATGATTCTAAAGATAAATGAACCTAAAATGATCAAATGCAAATTGTTTTGGTTTGTCCAAGTATACTTAATCTTTATTTATGACCGTTGATCTTTGAATGGAATGAAATGATTATAATAAAACTAACAATGAATGCTTATAATGCAGATGAATAATGCACTAATCTAAAATGATCTAACTAAAATGATACTTCCATTATTCATATTATGTCTTATAACAGTGCTTGATTTCATCATTGAGCTTCTTAAATGTGGTAAGAAAATACAAGCATCTTGACATAATGATTCAAGCTGACTTGAGTATTTCTTACATGGATTTTGATATAGCAAGTTAATACAAGCAACTTAATATGATGAATCAAGCTGACCTGAGTGTGTCTTGCAAAACAGACAAGGATTATCCCTTTTCATGCATGACTCAGAATGTCCTCCTTGATCTTTTATTGACCATATCCTTAGACAAGTACATACCTTAATAAGAGATAAACCACAAACATCAAACAAAGAAAATAATCATTCCCCATCATAGCTCCTCTAGTCATGGACATCCTTGAGCTGCATATAGCACATGATTAGCAAAAAAATCAAGATATAAACACTGAAACTTGTATGTCATACACATGTTCTCATGGGCATTAACTGATATAATCATCCTGATCAATAATCATTGATAATCCTTTATTACTTGCTGGTTGATTCCTTGTATTCTGAGTTTCATGATCCAGTTGTTACAAATGCCTTGATCTCCATTGCTTTGTTGCTTGTTATCTGTTTCAAAACCCTAGGTGTTTTGTTTTTTTCTAAGTTTTTTGAATGTTTTGGATTTTTAAAGATTGAAAAGATCACCTGAACAAAAGGAAATTAGGTTTTTACCCCTGACGAAAAAAACTTTATTATGGATGTACGAAAAATGATCAAGATCCAAACCATGATGGTGTATAATGCATATATGATTGATAAAATACAAGGCAATGACTACAATAAGTATATCAAAGATTGATAATTGTTGGTAAGCTACATATTTCCTGCTAAATGGTTCAAAGCAATGGATGTGAAAGATAAAATGGATAGGCTAGGATAGATGGAAGCGATAGATGCAAATAGGATGGATAGGTGTGTTTAGATAGATAGATGCACAAAGTGATCTCATAGATGGAAGAACTCACTTTTAGATAGCGCTTGTTTGCCAAGTTTTCACTATCTAGATTTATTGCATTTTTTCCATATTTGATTTTTTTTTTGTTTCGTTGTTTTATGCTTTTTAGGGATTTTCTACTTTTCTGCTTTTTATTGATTTCTTCAAGACTTTATATGCTTTTTAATAATTTTTTCAGGGCTTTATATCTCAAGCATAGAACTTCTTGAGATGGATGGAATTGATGGGCTTGTCAAACCAATCACCTCTAGTTGTAGATAACTTGTATGCTCCTGAGCCATATACTGCTACTATAACAAAAGAACCTAACCAATTTGGTTCAAAATCTCCCTTCTTCTCGTAGTCTTGTTGATTCCTTGGATTCTCCCTTAGAACTAGATCTCCAATCTAAAAAATGTGTGGCTTAACTATGTGATTATAACTTCTCGCCATTCTCTATTCATATGCCTTCAAATGATCTGTAGCATTTTGGCGATGTTCCTGAATTAGCTCAAGTTCTTGAAGTCTAGAGACTCGTTGTTCTTCTTGTTGTATAAGACCTTTCAAGGACACTCGTAGAGAAGGTATCTCTACTTCTACTCATAATATGGCTTCTGATCCATATACTAAGCAATATGGAGTTGCCCCCGTTGGTGTGCGAATGTTGGTTCGATATGCCCAAGGAGAAGGATTTCACTGAATATGCCAGTCTTTACCAGCTTCATTAACTATTTTCTTCAGGATCTTTAAGATTATTTTATTTGATGCCTCAGGTTGAACATTTCCCTATGGATAATATGGGGTAGAAAACCTATGCTGAATATGAAATCACTCACATAGTTCCTTCACATCTTGATTCTTAAGTGGTCTTTCATTATTAGTGATAATGGTCATAGGGACTCCATATCGACATATTATATAATTCAGGATGAATGATGATATTTTCTTTCCTATCACTTTCATCAAAGACACTACTTCAATCCATTTAGTGAAATACTCCCTAGTAGTCAGAATGAACTTATGTCCATTAGAAGATGAAGGGTTTATCTTACCTACCAAATCAAGACCCCATTGGGAGAATGGCCATGAACCTGCCATAGGATGCAGTTCTTGTGCTGGTGTGTGGATGAGATTCCCATGGATCTAACATTGTTTTCATCTCTTAGCATATGTAAATAAATCTCTCTCCATAGTAGGCTAATAGTAACCCAAGCAAATAAGTTTCTTGGCCAACGTTAAACCACTTGAGTGCGTGCCACATATACCTACGTGGACTTCATTAAGAAATATATCAGATTCTTCTTGTTCAAGACATATCACTAGAGTGCTATCTAGACCTTGTTTATATAAGATATCAACAATGATAGTATAGCGGGATGACTGATGGATAAAATTTCTTCTTTGACTACAGGATAGGTTAGGAGGAAGGATATTATCCTTTAGGTATCAATAAGTTTGGCTGTATAAGGATTGATTGGTTCCAAATATATGGAAAATCATGTGGGTATTTTGGGATTCAATGGTAGGATTCAAGATATCTTCCACCAGGAATTCGTAACATTGTTGATTTTCTTGATTTTGCAAAAGAGATGCTATTGTAGCCATTGCATCTGTTGCTTTGTTCTCATTTCTTGGGATCCGAGCAAATGTTATTTCTTTAAAATTCTCTTAAAAATTTTGAACCAACTATTTGTAAGGCATGAGCTTGTCATCCTTAGTTTGATATTTATCATTTATTTGGTTAATTATAAGCTATGAATTACCATAAACATGCAATTCCTTAATGTTTCATTCAATAGCCATTTTGAGCCCAATAACCAATGCTTCATATTCTGTAGCATTGTTTGTGCATGGAAACCACAATTTATATGATTTTGGAATTGTGTGTCCCTAAGGTGTGATGAACAAGATTCCAACACCTGATCCATATTGTTTATAGGAGCCATCAAAATACAACTCCCAAATTTTTGTGCTTATTGTCATAATGTCTGCATCAGGAAATTTGATGCGCAATGGTTTGTTGTCTTATAAGGGTGCTTCAACCAATTGATCAACATTGACTTGTCTTTTGATAGCTTTTCGATCAACATATTCTATATCAAACTCACTTAGTATCATAACCCATTTTGCCAATTTTCCTGTCAAAGTTGACTTGCTCAACATATACTTTAGTGGATCTATTTTTACTATCAGTTTCATAGAATGAGTCAACATATAATGTCATAATTTCTGAGTTGCAAATACAACTGCTAGGAATGTCTTCTCAACTGATGTATAGTTCGATTCATAGCCTACAAGTGTTCTACTAATGTAATCATGCTATGCAAAGAGAGCTCCTAGTGATGCATTTGTTGCTGAGATGTAAAGTAACAATGGTTTCCCTTTGATTGGTGATACAAGTGTTGGAGGTTCATCAAATATTCTTTGATTTGCATAAAATATTCTTCACACTTCTGATCCCATTTGAATGGAACATTCTTGTGTAAAGGAAGAGTGAATGGATGACATCTATCTGCTAATTGAGAGACAAATATTTTGATTGATTGCAATCTTCCTTGTAGAGAACTCAATTGACTTATGTTCCTAGGCGACTCCATTTCCATGTCAGCTTTGACTTTCTCAAGATCTAATTCAATTCCATGAACTGATATAATGTACCCAATAATTTTTCCAGAGGTTACTCCAAATGCACATTTCTTTGGATTCAATCTTAATTGATATTGTTCAGTCCTATCAAAGATCTTACCCAAGATGTTCAAATGTTCTTTTCTTGTATGGGATTTTGCAAGTATGTCATCTACATAAACTTCCATTATTGTATGCATCATATCATGGAAAATTGTCATCATAGCCCTCTAATAAGTTGCTCTTGCATTTTTAATCCCAAATGGCATAACATTCCAGCAGTAAGTACCAAATGCATAGGTGAATGTTGTCTTTCCTTGATCTTCAGGGGTGATTCTTATTTGATTGTACCCCAAGAATCCATCCATTAATGAAAATATCTCATGTCCTGCTAATAAGTCTACAATTATATCAATGTTGGGCAGTGGGAAATCATCTTTAGGACATGGTTTGTTCAAATCTCTGAAATTGGTTCAGACTCTTATGCTTTTATCTAGATTTGACACTGGTACAATGATTGAGACCCATTCTGGATAGGCAACAGGTCCTATGAAACCCATATCTAATAGCTTCTTTAAATCATCTTTTACAAGAAGAGCGGCGTGTGGATGCATTTTAATTAGCTTTTGTTTAACTGGTTTTTCTTTTGGATCCATATTGAGATGATGCATGATAAGATCTAGATCAAGTCCTGGCCTGTCTGCATAGGACCAAGAAAAATTTATCTATCTTTGTTTAAATAATTCCATGTATTCTTTCCTTTCTTCATTTGATAATGATGCAACAAGATGAAGGACCTTGGGGTCCTTTGATGTACCAATGTTTATTGCTTCTGTTGGCTCTATTAAAATTGCAAATCTCTCTTGAAATATGCAAGGAGGGTTTCAAACTTTCCATCTTCTAGTGCCTCAAGGAGGTTTTCACCATTAGATACGTCCTTTATTTTTCCTCTTGATTGATCTAGTGTTGCCATGAAATGGTTTTCAGTACTAGATCTTTTTCCTTGTATTACTTCAATTTTGCGACTAGAAATTTTGGCACTCTCCTGACTGCAGAAGCATTACTTGATTCCACAGTGGAAGATATCTTAGGTGTTATTGGTTCTATGAAATTAAGATATATGGCTAAGTCATGGTCATTGGAAAAGACATCCAATTCAAGATTTTCTAGGTTATCCCAATCAATCAGCTCTGGATGAAGCAGGGGTAAGTCATAGTCATCATCATTGTTGGGTGTTTCAAGGTTCATGACATAATAGTCATAGTTTGGTGTAGAATAGGTAATGTCATAGGTAGAAATATCTTGAGGATAGTCTCTCCCAAGTGCTCTCCAATAAACTCTAATGAAGTCAAGATTGGTATTTTGTGATTCACAATGAAATGACTCATCATCTGATGTTTGTCTCTCAAACAAATGGATTATATCAACACATACATCTTTAATACTACAAGTTTCCTCTTGAGAAATTTCAATAAATTCATTTGTATCTTGAAGTTGGCATACTTTTGCACATGACATAGAGGATTCTTTTGCTAACTTCTTTCTTCTCTCGTACTCAACTTCTTCTGGACTAATAGTCAATCTTGCTTGACTATCTATTAATTCTTCCATACCTTAATATTGTTGGCTCAACATTTGATATAGATCTAATATTTTGTTGATCTTCTGATGATTCATCAATAACTACTTGTGTTTCCTGCGGTGGTACTTCTTGTTCTTTTTCATCGTCTTTCTTTTGTTGTTTTTCATATGCCTCTTTCCTTTGAATTCTGATCTCTTCTTGTCTTCTTTTAAACTCTATTCTTTGTTTTGTGAAAGATGAGTCTTCATTTCTAATAGTTGCTTTTCATCATCATTTTATTCACTTGATACATTAGATGATAGATTTGGACCCCATTCATACTCATTTGAATCTATTTTTGAACCATTTTCTAGAATCACACCACTATATCTAACACAAATGTTATATGGTGAGAAGAGTTCTTTGATTTTGGCCATCTGTTCTTTCACTATTTCTAGAATATCTTGATCAAGTTCCACGCTTGTTTGTATTCCTTGAACTTGTTTACAAGATTCTTCTTCTCTTTTTATTGCAAGTTCTTCTTGCTGTTTCTCATATTCTTCTTGTTTTTGTTTGTTAGCTACTATGTATGTTGCTTGGTGTAGCCTTTCTTGCGATGGTTCTTCTTTAGGGACTGCTTTCTTTCTCCACCTTGGATTTTGATAATTATATTGTGTTTTCTTTGATTTAAAAAAATCCAAGTCCTTATTTATCTTCTTTAGATTGTGTGTGAGGACAAATAGGTTCTGAAATACCTTCTTGTTACTTGCCAATTGGTCCTTTTTCTTCATATCCCATTTTTTGCATGATCTTATAACCATTGCCATATTGTTCTATGGTAATATTAACTTATGCAGCTATTGCTATAGTTTCATTTTTATCTCTGTACAACCAACTAAGAATATCTTTGTCTTCAGTTTCTTCTGCAAGTGTTTTAGCTCTAACGAATGCTCCATCAAACAATTCAATTGATTTCTCTGAGATCCATGGTTGAATATTTGTAGGCTTTCCATATGATTTAGGTGAAAGTGGAAAGCTATACAAAGAATACTTTCCCATTCCTTCATCATTTAGTTTGAGCTTTTTCTCAAAGGTTTCCCATAATTTTTCTTGAATTTCTTTGGCGCGATAGACTGATTCTCTATTATGTGGAACTCTTGCATCTTATGCTGATTTCAGACTATTACACTATTGACTAGAGTCTGTGACTATAGTGACTTCTTGTCCATTATGAGGAAACTTAACACACTGATGGTATGTAGAAGGAACCTCTTGCATGTCATGAATCCATGGTCTTCCTAGAAGAATATTATAAGATAAGTTCAAGTCCAGAAATTGGCATAATGTATCTCTTTCCATAGGTCCTATTTTGATTAGTAACACCACAGTCCCTTTAGAAGAACATTCTTCCTCATAATACGCCTTGATAGTTATTTTATTCTCTAGATCTACTGCATTTCTAAATATCCCAAAGCCTTTATTAAATTTAATGCACAAATGTTTAAGCCAACTCCACCATCTATGAGTATGCGTTTGACACATGTTTTATGAATGGGGACTTCAATATGTAAGGGAGCATTGTGAGGGCGTTGCAAGGATGCATCATCATTTTTCAGAAAAGGATAAGCAATGAGGGGCTATGAGGTGTCCGACCATGTTTTTGGAATTGATCCACATCCAAGTGTTTTGAGACTATTATTTCTATTAGAGATTTCTCCAATATTTCCTTATGCATAGGTGAAACTTTTAGAAGTTCTAAAATTGAAATTTGAGTGGGTATATTTTGTAATTTTTCCACTAAATTGTATTGTCTTGAAGTGGATGTTGATTCATTTGTTATACCCATAAATGTAACCTTTTCTTTGCTTCTTGTAATGACGTTGATTGGTTTTGAAAGTGCTTTATCTTTGATAATGATGACATTGACTACATCATCATATGTGTACATATAGTTTACCTTAGCTTTTCCCTTGTCATCTTTTGATTTGGATTGTTCACATTTTTCATAATTTGGAAGTGGAGTTTTGAATGCTAGATGTGATTCATTCATTTTATGACCATCCACTATGATAGTTTCATTATCAATCAAGTCTTGAATAAGGTGCTTCAATCTCTAACAATCATTGGTTTGGTGTCCTTTATTTTGATGATAATTGCAAAAATGATTGTCATTCCACCAATTAGGTTTCTCTTGAGGTTCATAATTCCTTTCTTCTAGTAAGGTAATCAATTTATTTGCAAAAAGAGTCTTCAAAGATGATTCCAATGTTTGTGAATTTCCTACAAGGATTGGAGAAGAAAGACTTGGATCTACAGTTCTCTTGATTGTTGTTGTTTGGTGGTTGACTTGATAAGTTGAAGATTGGTTGTTGTTTGGTAGCATTGCTGTCATCATTTCCTCCATTGGTAACATTCGTATTCTTTGATCAAAATTTAGGTTTGTCATTGTTATTGTTACCATTGTTGTTGTAGGAACTGTTGTAAAGTTTTAACTCTCCTTTCTTTACCATTGCATCTTCTATCTTTAAACCATTTTTAATCATTTTAGCAAAAGAAGGAGGACATTGCATTTTAAGACAACAACTCTTTTCACTGGTAAGGTTGTCAAGAATATGTCCATTTTCTCTTGATTGGGTACATCTCTTGGATACCTATTGAACATTCATTTCCATTGCTGTAAAAAGACCATGAAAGGTTCACCATTATTTTTCTTGACGTTACATAGATCTAGAATGGTTATCTCATTTCTTATGTTGTAGGAGTATTATGAGATAAATCTGTTCACAAGTTCTTCAAAAGAATTAATCCTAGATGGTAATCTTGAGGACCATTCCATTGATTGTCCACTTAAGCTTCTAGGAAATAGCCATATCAAGTAAGTTTCATCGTGTGCAAACTCCATAATCATGGTGTAGAATTCCCTAATGTGATCTCTAGGATCGGATTTTCCATCATATTTGTCATACTTAGGGATTTCACAATATTGTGGGAATGGTATCATGTTTAAACTTTTGTCAAAAGGATAGGGGCAGATGTCCTCTAATGAATATTTCTTAGAACTTGTTCCACTTTACATATCATGTATTTGTTGTTGCAAGGTTTGCATTTGTTGAGTGAGAGTTAACAAAGGATTATCAATACGGGTTCTTCTTGCATCCTCATAAGTTCTCCTTTCACCACGCTCTCTCCTTGCCTCACCTTGGTTTCTTTCACCATCATGATCTCTTCTTTTTCTCTTTTGTCTTATTTCCTCATGATTTACTCAATTTACATCCTCGTTATTGGGATCATCAGTGTTTTGATGGTTACTTGTTCGTGCATATTGTTTCAAACTTTCTATGTTAAAGTCTTGTGGCAATTTAGCTCCTAATTTTGCCAACATTAAAAGGTATTTTTCCTTTTGTTTCTCTAATAACTTTTCCATTAGTTTATGAAATTGAAAATCTTCTTCAAGGTCTCTAATGGTGTTATTGATTGCTTCTTCATCAACATCTATGTATCCAAATTGATGAAACATTGGATTTTCTTCTTCCGTTTGTTTTTGTTGTTTTCTGAATTGCTCGTATTGAGCTCTAGTCCAAACTGGCATGTGATTGATTTGAAAACTTCCCAAGTTTTGACCTTCTAAATACAACTCAATAAGTGATTAATGGTTTAGGAAGATAAGATTTGTTGATTTTACCACTATTATTAGTGTGTTGTGATAAAGCATATCTTTGTTGAAAAGCACATCTTTGCAAAAGTTCTCTGTCAAATTCTTTCCTGTAACCATGTAAATAGTGACGAAAATGATGTAGGAATGTCCTATGTTTTAACAAGATTTTGCGATTGATATACAAGAATCTTATCCTCTTCAGAGTAGCCTTACAACTAGTTTTTCTTTTCTTAAGATGATATTTAAAAGCCATATAAGCATATGATGGTTTACAAGTTTGTTTGATTCCAATGTGAGTACAATTCTGATTTTTATATAACCTTGGGTTCAAATAGTAATGATATATCCAAGATAATGAACAAAGGTTGATATGATCAAGTTTCGTGATAAAGGATTTGATATATCCTGATGAGAAACTGATAATGATGTTGATTTTGCCACTTGAGATGGTTGAATCACTAACTTGTTGAATGCTTTATTCTTATAAAAACCTTTGGAAATAGCCCGTTGAATTCGTAACCTGATTATCTGACTAGTTTGAAGACCTCTAATAGTTGAAAACCAATCTACTCAAAAAAGGGTATCTGGAGATGATGTTGAAATCTTGGTCTGACAAGTGGAAGTGCTCTCTGTGATAGATGCAAGAAACGCATTTGCGCTATCCTATTTATCAAAAGTGCTAACCTATGTCACAAATGCATTGTTCTGTGGGATAAAAGTGTTGCTCTGTAAGACATAATGCGCTAACCTATGTTGTAAAAGCATGATCTCAGGTTTGAAAGTGTTGTTTTGGTCGTTAAATGCATGATTCTAGGGAACAAAAGCACTATACTATTGTTTAAAAGCACTATTCTATGAAACAATTGCGTTGTTCTATGCAACAAAAGCGCTATTCTGACTGTGTTAAGAAGATTTTTTAATTTTCCAACAAGTTTGTCAGAATTTTAACTCATTTTAGAATGATGATTTTTTTTCAATTTTTGACATTTTAAGAATGCTTTGTAGACAAAAAAGACACAATGTTTGAAAAGAAAAATGAACAAGCAAGCACGAATCCTATGGCAGGTCGAGAAAATAACTGTTGAATCTCACATGGGGTTTCCCTTGAGGCTACGCTATTCAGAGCAGATATTTAGGTGCTTGACCCCACTGGATCCACCCTTGACACTCACTTCTCTAGGACAAGCAAGCACTAGTTTCCATGAAAACTCCCCATGGAAAACTTCATATCTCTACTAAGAACCGTATGTGTGTGAGCTAGTTCAAAGGTTCGACCTCCTGCACCAATAATTAGAAGGATTTTGGCAGATAATACAAATGGTTTTTAGTAAGGGATTTTGGTCATGTGGCCATACATGTGGCACTTTACACTCTATAAATACAAAAGGTTCCCATCCTATAGAGGTTACACTCCATAGGGTTTATGGGGAAACACAGTGTCAGTATGAACTAATCAACACATGTTGTCTATGACTTTCGTCATAGGCACGATTTATTTAGAGTAAATCAGAAGGACTCGGTATTAGCCTGTTTCCACTTGGGTTTATTTTAAGCCTTCTAAGAATCTATGTGCAACTACTTAAAGGAAAATACTCAAATGCAAGTTGCATGCTATTGATTTATCCTCCTAGTTAAACTAGATGAACAAGATATGATGTTTTACTCTCCAAAATACTCCTAATTAACTAGATGTGAAAATGCATGAAATTTTCTCAAAATGAAACCTGCACCCACAAATGTCAGTAGTTTTCAAATTTTGAAGTCTTGGACATTTGGACCTGCAAAGTTGTTAGCTTTCAAATTATTAAAATTCCAATTTTACCCACCGTAAGAACATAAGTACTAAAATTGCAGAAGCGCTATCCTAAGCAAAAGCACTAACATAAAAGGCAAAAATGCTATCCTAGACAACAAAAGCGCTAACATGTGTGACAAAAGTGCTAGCCTATTGCTTGATTGCATGAATTCATGTTCAAAAGCGTTGTTTCATTTAACACAGGTGTTAATCTAAGCAACAAAAACACAAACCTATCTAACAAAAGTACTGTCAAATTTCACAGATGCATGAAACTGATTTACAAAAGTGTTAAACTAGTTCAACGAGAATAAGATAGGATATTACAAAGGTAAGTGTGAGGCCTGAGCCCCACGATGGGAGCCAAAAATGTTGAGGCTAAAGTTGAAATCCATAAAATTGACTTGAAACTTGTTAGTCTATCATGTAATATAAAAGAAAGCTACATGAAAACTTAGCTTCAACCAATGAAACAACATGAAATAAAAATGAATAAAAGAGATTATACCTTCATGATTTATGTCTCATTGTGTCCTAACTCCATTGTTCTTGGTTGCAGATAATTTGCTCTCAGACAAGCACTGGTAGCTTCCAAGATGGCATATGAAGAATGGACTAATACTTAACTAATACTATGATATGAATATGAAAATGATTGGAGTTAACATGATATTAAGTTATGAAAGAAATTCTAAAATTGCTAATTGGTCCAAACTTAAACTCACGAATGCAAGATAAAAACTCCTAGAATGACTATTAGATTAGCTATTAGTTTCAAATGGCTTAAGAGACCCCTTTTTATAGATTTTTGAGTGCATGAGCCTAGGTGGCAGATATCAATGGTCATGATTGAATCTCACAAATTGTATGGCTATGAGAAAGAGGTTGAAGGTTGAGAGAAAGGGGGAAGGAGAAGACAAGTGTCACTAATCTCACCTTGACTGAGTTGAAGAGTTGAGAGGATATAGGATATTTGGAGAAGATGTAGGAATGAAAGGACAAGTGGACTCAAGTCCTCCTAAGATATAGGGATGTTGGAGAGAATATAGAAGAAGGTTAGGAAATATGTGTACGTACACAATATTTTATTTATTTAGGAAGCTGGAGATAAGTAGCTAATAAATAATTTTATCTTGTTGAATTAATTTAGCCACATGATAGATGAGTTGGCAAAGAAGAAGTGATGTGGAGAATGAAAGGTGAGTTTGAAAAGGGATTAATAATTAAGAAATTATTTAATTAATGAGACTATAGGATAATAGATAGAGGAATAATCAAATATAAACATATTTAATTATTCAATTTGAAGAAAAGGGATAAAATGAATTAATTAATCAAACGTTTCAATGAAATTAATTAATAGAAGGATATGAAATGAATTAATCTTTTCAAATTAACTATTTAATAATCTTTAATCTTTTCCATAATTTGAGTTTACATGTATAATTACTTTCATGATATCTAACCAAGTTTGTTTTATTTGATTGTTTGCTACATGTTTGTACAAGTTTGGTATGAATCAACAAGTTATCTTTTCTCAGATATATGTATATGTGTATATATAAATACACACACACACATATATATACACACATATACATATATATGTATATATATACAAATATACATATATACATATATGTATATATACACATATACATATATATACATATATATTTACATACATATATACGTATATATATACACACACATATATACATACATACATATATATATATATATATATATACATACATGTATATATATACATATATACATATATATGCGCGCGTGTGTGTGTGTTATATATGTATGTGTTATAAAACAAGACAACTGTCCAAGTTTGTCATCTGTTTGTATTTAAGAGAAACAAGGGTCATCTCCTTTCTTAGATATTAGGACATGAAGTTTTTGAGATCCTAGGGTCATTCATTTTCAACATTACCCTGTGATGATGCTTTACTTATGGTTGGGTAGTGATTTCACTATTTGAGACTTGTTAACCCAAAATCTATCAATTGCTATATCTCAAACATATTAAGAAGATCTCTAATTCATTCTAGACACCTAGTTGATCATATGACTAGTGAAAAATCTAAAATTCTACTTCAGTGCCGCTGTAATTGTCACACCCAAGTAGGTTTCATTACTTACAAGTCAAGGCAAGAAAATAAAAAGAAAAAGAGGTATGCCAAATTCATCTCAAGGCAAAAGAGCAATGATATATAACTGAAATATCATGCATGCAAGTGCGAAAAAAAAGCTTGACTATGGAAACATGCAAGTAACTCCATCAGGGCTATGAACGCCTACTGGCAATGGAGCAATATTTGATAAATTACAGTCTATAACCTCGATGAAGCTCTAAAAGCTTGCTGGTAGCGAGGCTTTATTCGGGATGCTTTTGAAGTTAGGATAATCCATGTAGCTAGTCATGTAGGATGTTAAGGATCTTTAGTGAATACAAGAGAATGAATTAACTCATCTACACACACATGGGCAAAATGAGATCAAAGTTTCAAGAATCAATGGGGAAGTTTTCCATGTCTCCATTTGTAAATCCTAGTCACTAAGTGTGTTAATATGGATGTTCCAAGGGACCTTAGGGATTGATTGATTGCTTATCTATGAAATGTTTTGCACCTCCATTTCAATTGGTGTATTATAAAAGGCTAAACGAACACAATCAACCTTGTTAGAATAGGAAATGCATCTTCATCATGCATATTGCATTAACATAGGTCATGTCAAAAATTCATTGTCTCCACATGCATTCCGCAGATCATCATGTATACAGGTCTACTCATTGGGCACATAACTAAAAAAATCCTAAAAATCATATAAAGTCTTGAAAAATCCTAAAAATCATATAAAGTTCTGAAAAAATACTAAAAAATTGTAAAAAGTCCTTCAAAATTGAAAAACACTGAAAAACTCAAAATATCAAAAACAGTGAAAAACTCAAAAATCCAAAAACATTCAAATACGATCCTGAAAAAATCCAAAAACATTCAACTACGATCCTAAAAATCATATAATGTCCTTCGAAAAAAAAAACATCCATATAACGATCCTGAAAAAAATCATCCAAAAACTTTCAAATATCAATCCACATAATCCAAAAACATCGAAAAAGCTCTTGGAAAAGAACTAAAAAATTAAAAATCAATCAAAAAACTTGCAATAAAATGTCTTGTGAGAAACAGATACCCTAGCAAATATCCAACAAACACTTCACACAAAGTTAACAAAGGATACGACTATCCAGTCAAACATCTGCGATCAACTGATCAAACTGTCTTATCAATCGTATCATATCTATATCAAAGTGATTATTATCTTGTCTTTAACAGAAGAGGATACACTTGAAATCAGACAGGTCAGTCTTAAACGGGGTCTGCAACTTTATGAGATTAGACATTATCAACCATCACATCAAGCAATTGAGAACAAAGGCACAAGGTTAGTGTAGCTGTTGAATTTTGTCCGGATCAGTCTTTATCTTTTATCATTTGGTGACAGATATTGTTCCTATGCTACTCAGGGATGTCCACAAGTGACTAGAGGAGCAATGATGGGCATTATCTTTTTCTTTGTTTGCTGCTTGTTTGCTACGTGTTTGTTTCTTCAATCAGATATCTTTAAATCTTGGTTCCTTATACCCTGATGTGCTAATCTTCATTGTTCAATAATAAGGCTCAGTGATGAATATATATTATTCAATAAAATAAATGACACAGGTTTGTGATTCATTCAATTTCATTCTCATTTCCTCTCATTTTTTCTTATTGCTAGTTTGCTGATTCTTTTCTCATCATCTCTTTCTAAATCATTTTCAATCTATCAATCAATTTAATTTTCATCTTCAATTTCTTCTATCATCTTCACATCACTTATGTCTATCTCTAATCAACTAAGTATTCTTTCATCTCACATTCTTCTTTTTTCGAGATCATTCATACCTTTAATGCACAAACAATCTCTCGAGGGGGCATTACACCCTAAGCACCGTCGGGGCATATTGGGGCATATTTTTTTCGTTTTCTTTGAAACGGCGTCGTTTCAACATTGTCTCAAAAAGGGGAAAATGTAGACACCTAAAAATGTCTCATTGATCATGTACAAATTATTCCTCTAATTGATTAAATAATTCTTTAATTCTTTAGTTAATTTAATTAATCTTATTCTTCTAATTTCATATTTTCTCATCATCTTACTAATTATTCTATTTCCTATTCTATCATCATTTAATCATTTTAACCATTTTTCTAAATATTAATTAAAATATTTATTATTTAATTAATTCTTTTTAATTCCCCAATTAAAATAATCTTTATTATTTAAATAAACACTATTCTCAATTTCTATCTCTAATCATCTAATCATTAACCATTTTCTAAATATTAATTAAATATTAATTATTTAATTAATTGTAATTTAATCTTTTAATTTAAATAATCTTTATTATTTAATTAAATTCCATTTCTACATAATTAAATAGTCTTTTTAAATTATTTAATTAACTAATTAATTCTTCTAATTTCATTTAATTTCATTCTTCTTCTAATTCTTCTAATTTCTTCTAGTTTCAAATACATGTGCATGAATTTAAAAACCAAATTGAAAATCAAAGTCAAGTTCTAAATATATTCAAATACTAAATTGAATAAATTCAATTATTTGAATTAAAATTGCATGTAAAGATTAAATTGAAAATCTAAGTCAAAGTGCAAGCACATGCTAAATTAATTAATTAAATCATTTATCTCTCCAATCTCTATTTCCATCTTCTAGTTAGCTTTTTCATCAATTAATTTTCCTCCAATCATTCTTTTTCTTCCTTCAGTCAGATTAATCTATTCAATCTATTCTGTTTCACCTCTAAATCAGCAGTTCAACTATCAATCAGCATATGAGCTCACCTAAGTTCCACCTCTTGATCATTTTGTTCCACCTTTCAATCAATCTTCTCCAAAAATCTATAAATTGAGCATTCAATCTCCATTTTCAACAATCATGAACTTTGAATCTTTGTGTCAATTGCAGGTTGCCAGCATAATATCTGAGAGCCATCATATCATAGAGAGGAGAAGAACAATGGAAGCCATGATGCATAGTAGGGAGTTTCATATTGTTTAATTTAATTCCATTTTGTATCTATTTCATTGGTTTTATGTTTGAATTGCTTAGATAGTATGTATATACATACATATATACTTACATATATACATATATATACATATACATATACATATACATACACATATATACATATACATATACATATACATATACATATATATATACATACACACACACATACATACATATATATATACATATATATATACATACATACATACATACATACATACATACATACATATATATATATACACATAAACACACACACACACACACAAACACACATATATACACACACACATATAGATATATATGTATACATATACATATATTCATACTATGTTGTATTTTATCTCACCATATACTGAATATATGAAATCAGTATGAAGATAAAGAAGAACAGTTGAAAGGAGTTGTAATCTGAGAATATTTTTCATCTTCCTCCAATGTTGAAATCTAAAAGTGTATATTCGTTCAGCTTAGAGGAAAGAACCGGTTTCATGAATTTGATCATAGGTTATGTATACACACACACACACACACACACACGCACACAAACACACACATAAATATTTTCAATGTTGATTCTATCATCAGATTGAAATAGATATATAACTTCAACAACCAGTAATACAATTTTGACAAACATAAATTGCTAATTCAACAAAGAAAGACATTTCTTCTACAAAATATAAATTTGACAAAGATGCGATTTCAATAGAGATTGCATGAGTCTATAAGAGATTATAACATAAGAACTAGATATTCAATTGCCGCTATGTTGCTTGGAGCCGCTACCGCCACCGCAGCCCTAAGGCTGAATACCGATGCCGCCGCCGCAGCCCTAAGGCTGACTCCCATCTTGCCTGCTACTGCTGTGAGGAGCTCGGTGAAGGATGCTGTGGGAGCTGTGAAGGGGGGCAATGTGGAGGTTTCTGTTTGGGCCAAAGCCAACGGTCTGAGGGTTTCTTCTATGGTTTCCTTGCAAGCCTTGCCCTCTTCGGGGGTGGATGTTGGGTTTGCTCTGATTCCTGGGGGCTCCCATGCTGCCATGTTGCTGAAGGAGGCTCCTGTGGCTGCACCTTGCAAGCCCAAGACTCCTGCTACTAATACGGAGGGTAGTGATTCGATGCATTCAGTGCCCTCTGGTTCAGATCAGGCTGCTTGCGGTTTGGGGCCTCTGACTGTTCTTGTTTGCAAACCATTGGCTTTCTGGGTGTCTGATGATACTGATCAGGTGATCATCCACAACTCCTCTATGTTTGAGTCTCATGGTCTGATTTGTAGGTTTTGGGGCTTTTGGCCAAGCCTTCCTCAGCTGCACACTTGGATTTCCCAAAGCTAGGAACCGATTTTAAAAGGTTCAGTTAACATTTATCCTTCAGCCAAGGGCTTTTTCATTGCTAAATTTGAATATGAAGAGGATAGATCAAAAATTTTATGTACAAATCCTTTCAGCTGGGAGGACAAATTTGTTTTGATGGTTAAACCCTGGTTCTTGGGTTTTAATCCTTCTACTAATTCTTTTAATGAGATTCCTATTTGGGTTAGGCTCCCTAACCTTCCCCTTCATCTATGGACGGACCCTCTGCTAGAGGAGGTGGGGGAGGCTTTAGGCAAATTCCTAATGATTGATAAGGACTCTTACCAAATTTATCATTCTACTTATGCTCGGATATTGGTTAACATTGATTCTTCTAAAGGGCTTCCAGCTGAGATAGAAATTGAATCTTCTTTGGGATCTCAGGTCCAACCACTTGACTTTGAGGGCATCCCCTTTAGATGTTGAAAGTGCTTCCACATTGGACATGTTGTTGCACGGTGTGAATCAGATAAGAAGAAAAAGAAATTTGCTTCTTGGTGGAAAGGTGCCTCCTCTGAGCACCACTTTATTAAAAAGAAAAGCTTTTCCAAGGTGGCTGTGTAGGATCCTTAGGTCGAGCCTCCGGTTGCTGCCTCTGTTTCTGGTGCTTAGGGGTGTGGGGATGCTTGCGGTGGCATCCCTAATGATTGTCTGAAGATTGTTGGATCTTCTTCCTTGGTGGATGACCTTCTCGCTTCCCAGATTGATGCTGGATCTTTGTCTGATCCTTTGATTTCTGCTGTCCCTGCCTCTCCGGACGCTGGCTTTGTTCCTCCTGGTGATGGGAGGTCCTCTATTCTGGATCCATCCTCTTGGCAAAAGGCTATTGCTAGGGTTGAGGAGGGATGGATAACTGTTAAAAGTAAAAAATCTAAATCGTCTCAGTCCTCTTTTGATATGACCCTTTGATCCCATAAGGGTAGGTCAAACTCTTGATTTGTCTTGGTTGGGTTGGGGCTGCTGGTCTCTTGCAGCTCGCTGGTTCTTGCTAGGGGTCCTTTTTGTGTTGTACCCCATCCTTGGTTTGGCCATGTTGTGTCTCATTTGTGTCCTGTTTCTTTGAGTGGACTTTCAAGTTTATCTTTCTGTTCGGGTTGCAGGTCCTTCCAAAACCTACATTGTAAAGGGTTTCGAGTCCCTTAAAACCTGTTTTTACTTAATCAAAAATAGAGATTGCATTCTCAAAAGTAATGTGATTAACATTTAGGCATAATGCAAAATGAAATGATTCGGCCTACCTCAGATTTTGATTCCTGAATCTGATTACACAAATGACCCGTTGAAATATATTGATTCTCCCTTCCTTCTCCTTACTGGTATTTTCTCCCCAAATCGGCTAAGTGTTTTTCAATGTATATTCCTTTTCTTATGTTGTCTATGAAATAATTACTATGTATTATTTCCTATATGTTGTCTGTGTTGGATTCTTTCTTGACTTCATGGGCCTAATCTCTTTGTTTACAAACTGTTTAACTTAGGTTTGATTCTATTCAAAGACCTGGAAGAGGCACATCACCCTCCTTCTCAGGCTTATTAATCAACAATAATAGTGGTGGAGGGTCATAGCACCAGGTAAGTGAAGTTTCAGTTAACAAAACGTTCCAATAAAAATCGTATTACTCCATCTGTGGTATATTCAAATGATGAAATATAAACATTGTACTTCATCTATTTTATTTTGAAGACAATTAGTACATCTGCATAAATAATGTATATACAAACAAACATCAAAATACACGCTTAATCATTTAAAATAATTAAATCAATCTATTTTTAAAACAATGACATCAAATTTAACTCTTCATGTAAAATTACATCCTTCATATAAAATAAACATTCATTTATGCAAGATGAATTCGATGCAACTACTGTGGTGTGTGAGATTCCATCTCCATACCGAATTCAAAAAGCTAAAAAACCTCTACCTAAACCAAGTTCTTAGCTTCATCCATGTTCACTTGTTCCTGCGTTCACTTGCACTCAATTGTTCATTAGCAATGAAAATCCCAAATTTTTCACAATTAAACAATTTAAATCATTCATTTGCATTTAAATTTCCATTTCCATTCAATTTCAATTTCATTTCTATTTCCATTTCATCAATATAACATAAAATTTAAATAATTTCCCTAAATTAATAATTGCAATTAAATATAGATAAAAACGGTACGTTCTATCCTTTCCCACTTGGAAGAGACATCATCCCGATGTCTTATTAATCAATCAATAAGAAAATAGTATCTCAAACATCATGAAATAATAACCACACATCATAGTCTCAAATCAAAACATAAGCAATAACTATAGCATCCATGCTATCCAAGTTCACAACACGTGAATCAAATAAAAGTATCAAATTATCTCATGCAATAAGAAAATACTAATCTATGAAATCAAATGAGGAAATTGACGGTCAATCGTCTCAACATCCTCCCATGTAGCACTATTGTCAGATGGTGCAGGAGCACCTAATAGGCCTTCATGCTTTAATGAAGCAATGATGCAATATTCTAAGGGTTTTGAGTTCATGTTATGTAATGAGTTCAATCATGACTAATCTTGATGTAATAAGTATCTTTGAGATCATTAGATAGGGTTTTGAGTCATAATGAGTTCATATTGACAAGATTGTCAAAAATTGTCAAAGGTTGTCATTATGTTGAAAATGAGTGTCAATGAGTCAAATATGTTGTTTTATGGTATGTAAGGGTATTTGTGGTCTATTTTGACCTATTTTAATCATTATTGGGTCATGGAAGTCATAGATTAAGTCTAGACTCAATTTGGAGTAAAATTGTCAAAATTGTCAACAAGTTGTCAAAGCAACTTTTGTGTTTGAAAATCTGAACAAAATTATGAATTCCATGGTGGTGGTGGATGATGATGACCAACTAACCTGGAAACTTATTGCAAATGGTAATTTTTTTTTTGCCTCTCTCTATAATCAGCAGTTTTCTAATTTGGAGAGTCCTTGCTGGGCTAAGGCTTGGGTGAAAGACCTAATTCCCAAAATTAATATTTTTTTCTGGACTGTCCTTCAAAATAAAATTTTGACTATTGATAACCTCAAAATTAGAGGATTCTGTATGCCTAGTGTTTGTCTTCTTTGTATGTAGAATGAGGAAACCATTAACCACTTGTTCTTCCACTGTCCCTTCTCTGCTAACATCTGGGCTAGATGTCTGGATTACTTCAATATCAGTTGGGTCTTTTCGGAATCTGTCTAAGAGGTTTTTAATTCATGGCATCGCCCGTCAAGGAATAAGTCTATAATTCTGTTATGGAGATTGGCTTTACCTCATATTTGCTAGGGAATATGGAAAGAGAGAAATGAAAGAGTGTTTAGAGATAAGGCATCTAAGGCTCAAATAATTTTTGAGAAAATCAAACGAAATATAGTGGAGAATATCAACATCATGGGTGGAATAGCCAACCCCAAAGATTAGGATGATCATATTATTTTCAAGATTTGGAGATTAAAGGGAATTGACATCTTTTAGGCTAATCCTAGAGAAGGTGTGAAATGGGAAAGCCCTCCTCATGGTTGTATGCAAATCAACTTTGATGGCGCTTCAAAGGGTAACCCTGGCAATGCGGGGTGTGGTGTGGTTTTCAGGGATGAATGGGGAAAATACAAAACCATTAAATGTATCCCTATTGGTAGTCAAACTAATCAGGTTGTTGAGGCCATGGGTGCTTATCATGGGATGGTTCTAGCAAAGGAAGCCAATTGTACCAGAGTATGGTGTGAAGGTGACTCTTTGAATATTATAAACTGTTTGAATAGGGTGTTCGTGCCCTTTTGGTCTATAAACAATGTTATTAAAGCTGCGAAGGAAATAAGTGAAACCTTCGATATGTGTGTTTGCACACATGTTTACAGGGAAGCTAACTCATGTGTTGACTAGGTAGCCAACCTGGTCTGCCAATTTGAGGAAATCATTACCATTAATGGTGAGAGTAAACTTGCGTGTGAGGTGAAATCCTTGTTTGAATTGGATTGCATCCAGATGAGGCAACATGGCATCATTAATCATAATTCCTAATGCTTTTCCCCTTTTTTTCGATGAAGATTTACAGTGGTGGTGATGAGTATTTATTTAATAGTCATATCATATTAACAAGGCACGGATTTTGGGTTGTTTTTCAGAGCAATAATATAAACCAGAGAGGAAATATCAGAGCCAAGTTTAGGAATTCCAGTGAAATTGAGGGAAAAATGGGAGGGAACAAAAAGAGGTTTGAACCAACTTCATGTTCGGATTGGAAGAAGAACAAAGAGGTTTGGGAGATTCTACAAGAGGGGGGCTTAAGTGTTTTCATGGAGAGGCTTTGTGGTAAAGACCCAACAGTTACCAAGCATTTCATAAAGAATTGGAAGAATGGAAAAGTTCTGGTGGGCACCCAGATGATGATGGTGGATGAAGATATCATTGCAGAAGCTACAGGGATGGTGAAAGATGGTATTAAGTTCTATAGAGATTGAAGTGTTTCTGATAAGGCAATGAATATATTTCCTATCACAGATGGCGAAAAGAAGAAGATGGTGAAGGTGGATAACTCCTACCACTCCCCCAAGCATATTTTTAGGCCATGGAGGTTCGTGTTGTTTGCTACCATAACCTACATTACTCTGGATGGAAGATTCATGAGGACTTATGAGCACCACTTCGTGTTGCTCAACCACTTCCACCATGGTGAAAAGGTAAGCCTGCCCTATTATTTAGCTTGTTCCATGGATCACACCATTAAAGAAATGCAGAAAGATCCTCAGGGGGACCATGCTCTTCATTAGGGTCTTATGGTTTTAGTTTACATTTATTGAAAGGGAAATCCATTGGGAAACCAATTAGAGGTAAAAATACCAAGGATGATGACATAGAAAGTGAGTATAGTGGTTTCAACTTTGACTCTGAAACTGAAGGTGAGTTGGAGGATCTAAGCAAAAAGGGGAGGAATAAGGGGAAAAGAAAGGGGATTGTTGTTGAGTCTGATCTCTTGGACTCCGAGGATGAGTCCTTTGAGGATAAATTTATCAAAAGAAAGAAAGGAAAGGGAATGCGAAAACAAACCCAGAGGAACAAGAATACCAGTAGGGGAGCTAACAAGGTAAAAAAATAGATATTGATAGCTTTTGACGAGGATGCAGAGGAGGAAAAAAATGACAATATGAAGGGTAAGGAGGAGGATGAGATGTTGGATGTGGGTCATCGTGAGGACATGAGTACTCAAGGATTGCAGAATGAGAGCCAAGAGAATAAAAGGGGAAATCCTAGTGAATGTCATGGGGATAATGATAGTATTAAGGGATTTTGTGATACTATCAGCAAAATTGTGAAAGATATCAACAACCTGATGTTAATAAGATGAGAGGGGGGGGGGTGAATCATAAAAACTCACTTTGCAATATATTTATTAGATTCAACCTCGGTAGCCTTTACTGCTATGCAACTATAGCTGCAAATCATTCAAACTCATAAAAAAATACACTTAAGACATCATAACACATTTAACACCAGATTTAACGTGGAAACCCAAATAGGGAAAAACCACCATGGGATTTCAAACCCACTAAGAAATATACCCTTCTAGAATATGCTCGGTTAAAAGCCAATCCTGTTACAGATTACATAAACACATTGCTAGATGTGACCCGGTTAAGGGATTTCCCTCATACTTGTTAGAGTCTTGCACTTTGTTAGAAGTGACCTTGTCAAAGGATTTCAAACACTCATTCAGAATGTTACCTTGCTAGAGAATTTACAAATAAGACTATTAGGTCCACTCAGTTAAGAGATTTCTTGTCACTTACAACATAAATAACAGTATAAGATATATCTGCAACTTCACATTTGAAATGCTAAAGTAGACTCTATGTGCTCAAAATAATCTTGTCATAAGACTTATCTTGCTCCTTGCTGGGCTTCTCAATCTGTTCTTTAATTAGATATTCAATCTTCTGTGCTCGGTGATCACTACTGTAGTATCACTATTCTTCTATTTGCCCGCATGCATTGTTCATCAACAATTTCTTATTTATAAACAATTCCTAACTGCTTAATCTCCTTGATCACATTTCCCATGATCAATCTTAGCCATCAGATCTTCAAACTTGACTAGGTTCATTGTATCTTTCGATCTGAAAATGTTTTATCTCACCTTGGAACTTGTATTCCTTCCTTGGAACTTGTGCTAGGTTATGACCATTCAATCTACACTGTAGATCTAACTCCTATATTTTTGTTGTTGTAGATCTTCAACAAACTTCTTTCACGACATACCAATCACCTATACCTCTCCAGCTCATTGGCATCTTTCATTTAATAATGCTTTTATCCATCCAATGCATTCTATTATTACTCAGTTGTTACTCGGTAAATATTGAACCTCACTTGGTATATATTTTGCCTTCTTTAACCGATAGCGATAACCTTAGGGTTTACCGACTAGCATCTTGCTCGGTAGCATAGAACAATATCAAACCTTAACTCATATAATGAATGAAATCTTTTCTCATTCTTAGAATACTCATATATATATATATATATATATATATATATATATATTTAGGATATCAAAATAATCAAAACAAAAAAATCTCATCATTGTCTAACTCGGTAATAGTTGCCCATTGAATAACTTATTACTCCCCTTCATTTTCATTCTTTCAGTGTCACTTATTGACATCTTTATACTTATCAAGACATACTCATTAAGATATGGCAACATCATACTAAATCAAAAAATCAATTGTTTGACATCAATGACAAAATAATATTATTACGACAGTAATCATCCTTTCTCAGTTATATCCATAATCTTCAACAACCTTCTCAATATCCTCATACCAAAAAACTTACTGGAATGCCAACAATCTCCCTTTGTGAAATGCTAACAATCTCCGCCTTTGGCATTGATGGCAAAACCAACTTTATTGGCAATACCAACTTGATTTTATTTCAGTTGATTTGGATTCTCCCCCAGTCATTAGTCTTCTCCCATCTTCACCTATTAATCTTCACTAATTAGTCTTCTCCCCCTTTGACAATAATGCCAAAAAGTAAAAACTAATTCATGATTTCTTTCGTTGTGAAGGAATTTCCTTGCTACAAATACAAATGTATCATCTCAGTCTCAGTCATAGCAACTTGTTTTCAATCACTATTGCCTCCACAACTTTAGGTAACCTCCTAAAGTGTTTAAATCAGCATCAACTCATAAATAGTTAATCTATAGATTCGTAGAATTGATGCTTTCACCGAACTCTCTTAGTGAGTATTAGATAGGGGTAGGACCCCTAATTTACTTCTGAGATACTCAAAAGTGTCCTTTGGCGGTGGCTTTGTGAAAATGTCTGCTATTTGATCCTTTGAACTAATATATTCCAGCACAACTTTCTTCTCTTGAACTTCTCTGAGATAATGATACTTTATAAAGATATGCTTTGTTTTAGAGTGCATTACCAGATTCTTTGAAATGTCAATGGCACTAGTATTATCATAGAATATAGTTACTATCTCGGTAATTTTCTCATTCATACCTTCCAACAGTTATTTGATCCATGCTATATTGGTACAATTCAATGTTGCAGCGACATATTCAGCTTCAATTGTTGACTGTGAAACGCATCCTTGTTTCTTGCTAAGCCTACTTACTAGTTTGTCTCCTAGAAAGAAAGCTCCACCGCTTGTGCTTTTCCTATCATCAATGTTCCCTGCCCAATTAGCATCAGTGTAGACTTTTAAGTCAAAATCATTCCTCTTTTTATACACTAAACCATAATCTTCAGTGCCTCTTAAGTATCTGAAAATTCTCTTGATTGCTGTCATATGGGTTTCTTTGGGATCTGCAAAAAATCTTGCAACTATACCTACTGTGTTGGCATATGGACACTCTAATGAGACATTGTATGTGAGTGAAGGTTTTGTCATTGATGGCAACCTTGCAATCCTATGGCACTGGCAAGACATCATACTGGCAAGTATTACACAGGCAAGATAGTGCACCGACATCAACAAGGACACCGACACTGGCACATAAGAAAAGATGTATACTGGCACAGAGGACGACAAGATTTTTGTTATGTAATATGTTGTTTATTATTGTAAGCCGACTTGGCAAATTGTAAAATGACTCTTGTATATAAAGGAAATCATTGTAGACATTTAAAAAGAGGAATGTAAGAAGCATAAAGAAATTTATTAGGCAGACCTAATGTGTGAATTATAGGTCAAGGGTATATGTAAGGAATAGAGAAAGAACCGGTACTGAATCTAGCATTGAAGATGCTATTATAAAGCAGTACAAGTCATTGGATTAGTATAATCCTTATTGTAAGCCAGTGTGACTTCCCATTGAGTAGTGAGCTCTAGGCAGTTGGCCTTCCTGCATGTGCAGGCCCCTATTGTAAGTAATATTCTCTTATTGGCTAGTGAGTGAATATTGTGGGTCACAAATCCCACCGAGGTTTTTCCCACACTGGGTTTCCTCGTTAAACATCTTGTGTTATGGTGTACTTTTCATGTGGATATTCTTGATTCTATTTATTGCATTATTTCTTGCATACCAGTACATTGTTATATTATGTTCTGCATGTTTCAACTTAATAAATTCTTATTACTGGTTAGATACTGATTCACCCCCCCCTCTCAGTATCTGTGGGAACCCTAACATACTGCATGTGCTATATCCGGCCTGCTGTGAACCACATATTGCAACTTTCCAATCATAGATCGGTAAAGTGTCTCATCAACATATGCAGATTCATCACTCTTTGATAGTTTACAATTGGTAGTCATAGAAGTACTTACAGGTTTAGAATCCTCCATTCCAAATTTCTTCAAGATTTCCTTTATATACTTGGTTTGAGAAATGAAAATCTCAATTTTTATTTGCAGTATCTGTAAACCTATAAAATACTTTATTTCATCGATTAATGACATCTCAAATTCTTTGCACATTTCATTTCCAAAGTTCTTGCATAAAGAGTCATTTCCACAAAAAATAATATCATCAACAAATATGGCTGAAAGCAGTATTCCATTGTCCTCATCATTCTTCATATACATGTTGTTTTCACTTGCCCTTATAAATCCAATCTTGATTAAGTAAGAGTACAATCTTTCATACCATGCTCTAGGTGCTTGCTTTAGACCATATAATGCTTTGTTCAACTTACATACCTGATCTTTATTCTTGTCTTCAATAAATCCTTCAGGCTGTTCAATATAAACTTCTTCTTCTAGTATACCATTTAAAAATGCAGATTTAACATCCATTTGATATATCTTGAAATTTTTGTAAGCAACATATGCCAACAATGTTCTCACTCCTTCAAGTCGTGCCATAGGTGCAAAAGTCTCACCATAATCTATTCCTTCTTCTTGAGCATAACCTTTGCAAACTATTCTTGCTTTATTCTGAATGACCTCTCCTTTTTCATTTAGCTTGTTTTTGAAATCCACTTTGTACCGATCATAGTTTTCTCTTTTGGTCTTGGGACCAGTGTCCATGTTTCATTCTTCTTGATTTGTTCAATCTCTTCTGTCATAGCATTTACCCAATCTTCATTACTAAATGCCTCTTTTACTATTGTTGGTTCAAATTCAGATATCAGACATGTGTTTTGTCTCAGTTTGTTCCTTGTCATCATAGGATCATCCTTATCTCCTATAATTTGACTTGATGCATGATTTCTTCTGACATACTTGGCTAATATAGGCTCGGTAGGCTCTATTCGATCTTCTTCATCACTCAGTAACTGAGTATTTTCTTCATTTTCTTCATCAATTTTCTTGGTAGGACTTCTCGGTTGAACATATAAAAACTCTTCATAATCTTCTAGTTCTTTGGAATTTCCTTCATCATTTCTTTCTGTAAATTCATCAATTTTCACATTTGCACTTTCCACTATTTTGTTAGATGATTTGATCAGACATTTAAATGCTTTACTTCTAGAAGAATAACCAAGAAATGTTCCTTCCTTGCTTTTCTGATCAAACTTTCCATTTCTATCATCTTTGTGAACATAACATCTACTTCCAAATATTTTAAAGTAACTTACATTAGGTTTCTTGTCATACCAGATTTCATATGGTGTCTTCAAAGTTCCTTTCTTCAGTTGTACTCGGTTCAGGGTGTAAACTACAGTGCTGATCACTTCTCTCCAAAATGTTTGAGGTACCCTCTTTTCTATCATTAGAGTTCTGGCACAATCTACAATTGATCTGTTTCTTCTTTCAACTATCCCATTTTGCTGAGGTGTTCTCGGTGCAAATACTTGTCTCTTTATACCATGATCATTGCAAAATAGGTTAAATTCATTAGAAATGAATTCTCCTCCTCTATCAGATCTTAAACATTTCAACTTTCTTCCTGTTTATTTTTCCACTCTAGCCTTGTACCATTTGAACATTTGAAAGGCTTCTGATTTCTCTTTTAAAAACATATCTCACATCATCCTTGAGTAATCATCCACAAATAATATAAAGTATTTATCACCATAATAACTTTGAACTTTCATAGGACCACATAGATCAGTGTGCACAAGATCAAAAATTCCTTTAGAAGTGTAGGACTTACTTGTAAAGCTTGACTTTGTCATCTTACCCATCTGGCATCCTCGACATATTGCATTCTCAAGTTTTTCCAAGCTCGGTAGACCTCTTACTCGGTGCTTCTTACTTATTTTGAACAGGTTATCAAAATTTACACGACAAAACCTTTTATGCCATAACCAAGTATCTTCTATTTTAGCATACAAACAATTGTTTCGAGTTGAGTCAAGATGAAATGTATTACCTTTTGTTTGTGTCTCGGTAGCAACCAACTTTCCATGTTTGTCATGAACTTTGACACTTCCTTTTTGAAATTCTATTCGGTATCCTATATTGTTTAGCTGTGCTACACTCAACAAATTGTATTTCAAACCTTCAACCCAATATACATCATCACATTTAGCATTGTCAAGAAGTGTGATAGAACCTTTACCTTTCATTGGACATGGTGCATCATTACCAAATCTTACATTACCTCCATCATAGTCTTCTAATTTAACAAACTTGTGTTTATCACCTGTCATGTGATGTGAGCATCCACTATCTATGATCCAAGAATCATTTTTATTTATGTGAGATATCAAGGCTTTTTCCTCATACCTTTCTTCATCTGATCCATCTTTGATAGCCACATATACAACTTCCTCAGTCTCAGTCTCATCAGATTTGTCATCATTGGATTCCTCATCAGCTACTAAGCATGTCTTTCTATCTCTCCTTCTGAAGTCTTGGTGTCCTCTGTATTGGTTTTCTTTTTGTCTGTTATCTCAGTATTCTCTATTTTCACTAGATTCTTTGTCATGATAGTTATAATCCATATGTCCTATTCTATCACAGTTAAAACATTTTAAAGGTAACTTTCCTTTATACTTACCTTTGCCTCTTGGTAACCTTCTGGCTAATAATGCTTCAAACTCTTCTTGCTTTCTGATTTCCTCATATAGTTTGTGTACCTCTTCAATGTTTTTGCGAAATCTCTCACTTGCTCCATTGTGATTTCCTTCAGTATACTTATACATTCTATCATTGTAATCATCAAATTCACCAAGATGAAAAGAACTGAATGCAGATTCAACTTTATTTACCGAAGACCCACTGTTATCAAAATTACTTAACTCAAATGCATGTAGCTTATCTATAGTAGCATCCAAAGAGATTGGCATGTTTGGTACATACCTTAATTCATTGATCACAGAGACTCGAATAGCATAAGTAGGTAGAAGTGTTCTGAGCAACTTACTTGTTACATCCTTTTCTTCAATAATTCCTTCTGCTCCTTTGATTTGATTGACAGTTTCCTTCAACCTTGTACTATATTGGGTTATGTTCTCACCTTCATTCATTTTCATGGATTCAAGTTGACCTCTTAGACTATCTACTTTTTCTCTCTGAACATGTTCATCACCACCATACACAGATATAAGCTTGTTCCACAATGCTTTGGCATCAATGCAGCCTTCTAGATCATTAAACTCTGAGTCGGTTAATGTTGATGTTATCTCAATCATTGTTTGAATATTCTCTTGCTTTGCCTTTATCTCTTCCATTATCATCGGGAAGGTGCTAGGTGCACTGTAATCATTCTCTAGATAATATATTGCATATTCTCCAATTCTTGATAAGTGCAGCTTCATCCTTTTCTGCCATGTGGAGAAACTAGACTTGTTCAGCTTTGGTGAATCCCTTTTATACATCTTCGAATCTTGCCTCAAGTACCTTTAAATTTTTCTTCCAGAGTCCAAAGATCTGATACCAATTGTTAATAAGATGAGAGGGGGGGGGGGGCTGAATCATAAAAACTCACTCTGCAATATATTTATCAGATTCAGCCTTGGTAGCCTTTACCATTATGCAACTATAACTGTAAATTATTCAAACTTATAAACATATACACTTAAGACATCATAACACATTTAACACCAGATTTAACATGGAAACCCAAATAGGGAAAAACCACTGTGGGATTTCATACCCACTAAGAAATATACCCTTCTAGAGTATGCTCGGTTAAAAGCCAATCCTGTTACAGATTACATAAACACATTGCTAGATGTGACCCAGTTAAGGGATTTCCCTCAGGCTTGTTAGAGTCTTGCACTTTGTTAGAAGTGACCTTGTCAAAGGATTTCAAACACTCATTTAGAATGTTACCTTGCTAGAGGATTTACAAATAAGACTGTTAGGTCCACTCGGTTAAGAGATTTCTTATCACTTACAACATAAATAACAGTATAAGATATATCTGCAACTTCACATCTGAAATGCTAAAGCAGACTCTATGTGCTCAAAATAATCTTGTCATAAAACTTATCTTACTCCTTGCTGGGCTTCTCAATCTGTTCTTTAATCAGATATTCAATCTTCTATGCTCGATAATCACTACTGTAGTATCACTGTTCTTCTATTTGCCTGCATGCATTGTTCATCAACAATTTCTTATTTATAAACAATTCCTAACCGCTTAATCTCCTTGATCACATTTCCCATGATCAATTTTAGCCATCAGATCTTCAAACTTGACTAGGTTCATTGTATCTTTCGATCTGAAAACATTTTATCTTGCCTTGGAACTTGTGCTAGGTTATGACCATTCAATCTGCGCTGTAGATCTAACTCCTGTATTTTCGTTGTCGTAGATCTTCAACAAACTTCTTTCATGACATACCAATCACCTATACATCTCCAGCTCATTGGCATCTTTCATTTAATAATGCTTTTATCCATCCAATGCATTCTGTTATTACTCGGTTGTTACTCGATAAATACTGAACCTCACTCGGTAGATATTCTGCCTTCTTTAACCGATAGTGATAACCTTAGGGTTTACCGACTAGCATCTTGCTCGGTAACATAGAACAATATCAAACCTTAACTCATCTAATGAATGAAATATTTTCTCATTCTTAGAATACTCATATATATATATAGGATATCAAAATAATCAAAACAACAAAATCTCATCATTGTCTAACTCAGTAATAGTTGCCCATTGAATAACTTATTACTCCCCTTCATTATCATTCTTTCAGTGTCACTTACCGACATCTTTATACTTATCAAGACATACTCATTAAGATATGGCAACATCATACTGAATCAGAAAATCAATTGCTTGACATCAATGACAAAATAATATTATTAAGACAATAATCATCCTTTCTCAGTTATATCCACAATCTTCAACAACCTTCTCAATATCCTCATACCAACAAACTTACTGGAATGCCAACAATCTCCCTTTGTGAAATGCTAACACCTGAAGAATGATGTTAATGTTATAAAAAATTCTACGATAGGCGAGAAGCCTATTTTTGAAAATGTTAAAGAATTAGTGGTTGCTATCAATAATGCTCAAGCTATTGAGGCCATGGTCGGTAAAATTATTGAAACATAAAAGAAGGTTAAGGAAATGGAAGGGAATAGGGAGGCAAACGAGCTGGAAACTACCATGAACAACCTAGTCAATAGAATCAACAAGATGGAATTAACTGTGAAGAGGATTGCTGAACAAAATTTCCAGATTCTTAAGGCCTCTGTGGATAATATGAATATTCTGATTAAGAGATTTGATAACATTAAAGACAAGGAGGGTGACAAGGACCAGATGGAGAAAAAAGGTCATGAGAAGAGAACTAGGGCCAACACTAGGAATCAGGGTGATATCAAGGGACAAGAGCTAAATGAATTGAATAACTCTATGGACAACATGAAGCAGATGACAGTTCATGCAAAAGATATTATGAAAAATATTTAGCCGTCTCGGTCTCTGTCTTTGTCTTTGTGCTGTCCTTTTGCTATCCTTTTGCCGTCTTTGAGTGACTCTATGTGTTTTTAGTTCCCCTTTTGTTCTAGATGGGAATTATTTTTTGTTTGGGTGATCAGGCATGGTTTTATTCTGCTTTAATGCTTTTTCTATTTCCTAATATGTAATAAGGTTAGGGTTCCGTTCAAAAACCTATTTTTACTTAATCAAAACTTTTGTGTTTGAAAAGGGTAATTAAGTGATTGTTAGTGAAGTTGGTTTCCAAGGTGGTTACAACTAATGGGAGGCCTGAATTTTTTTTAAAAGGCCCTCCCCACATTGATTTTGAGGTTGGATGGAAGTTAGCGTATGAAGAAAACAAAAATCAATAAGAATTATCATCGAGTTTCTGCATTATCTGAGTTTTTCCATACGTAGCAGTATGATCTTCTTCATATTTCATTGTGAAAAATTAATCATAAACCTTGGAAGCCCATTGGTTATTATTGGGGGATGAATATAATTACTTTTCATCTTTATTGCACTTGATTTCATTGTATTTTAAAGGAGATATAGTGTTTTTTGTAAAAACAGTCCATACCCTAACCTAGGGTAACCAATCACTGTGCAATAATGATTTTGTTTGTTTTCACATTAAATAAACCACTTAAAAGGGTGGAAATTATTTGTATATGTGTACTTTTATTTCCTTATTCTTTGTAGGGTTCCATGACTTTCTTTTGCTTGTGCAATATGATGTCAAAATATTGATTTGACAGTGCCATAGTCTCGTAAAACTTTGATTCCCATGTGTTGTAGAGATTTGTACTATTTTTTATGGAAGGAATATGGTTAAAATGAAATATGATTGGAAATAATATTTATTCTACTTTCATTTTCTTGAAGTTTTATTGAATTTCATGGAAAAATGAGTAAGTAATGACCATTTCTGTAAGGATAGCTAGCTTAGAAAATGGTTTTCCAAATCTACAGTTAGAAAATGTGTTGGTACAGATATGTATGTTCAATTAAGGACCTAAAACTTGGTGTGTGGATATATTATGATGTTGTGAACAAACTTCCTTCCTATCATAAAAATTCATCTTATGATTTGAGGGGTCAAATGAGCCAATTTATAAAAATTGTCATGTCATTACCTATGTGAGTTCCTATCATTGCTGGTATAGTAAGGTTGCAGAAAACTATTATATGATATTTTTATTTTCTTGGTGACCATGTGTGGTCTTTTCATGTCACATTCATCATTCCAAAAGTGTCTCAAGTTGTTGACTTGTAGAGTTTGGAGTTTGTAAAGGTATGGTGAGAGTTGTTGTTGAGCATTGATCTTTGATGAGTCTTTATGCTTTAGAGAAGTTGGAATATCAAGAGGTCTATGTTAGAAGCCCTTTGTTGAGTTTGGTGAAGGGAATTAAGCCCATTGTTGTGAAATATGCCTGATTGGCATTGAAATGTTTTCATGTTGTTGAGAGTTGAACCCTAGCCTTTGCATCAAAGTGGTATCAGAGCCCAGAAGATCTAGGTAGAGAAGAGTTTGTGTGTGGTTGGTACTTGTGTGTTGTTTCAGGTTGAGAGGTTAACCTGGTGGGTTCTTGCCAAAAGACTAGGATGGCGAAGAGGAGATACCTAGGTGAGGCAAGGCCAAGATGAGTCCAAAAGATAGAGAGTTTGTGAGTGCATTGAGGGAATAATTCAGAGGTGAGGGTTCATGGAAGAAGAAAGAGGAAGACAGTAAGAAGAGAGAAGAAGAGAGAAAGAGGGAAAAAGAAGAGAGGAAGAGGAAAAAGGAAGAGTTGTGGCAGTTAGAGTTTAAAAAAGAGATAAGAGAGATGAAGAAAGATATGGACAGATTGGAAGAAGACATGAAGGAAGTAAACAAAAGGATTAAGAGGGCACTCGATTGGCACTTGACAATTAAGAATAATATGGTGTGGCCTATTCAAAGGCTAATTTAGAAAAGAAAGAAAGTAAAGGCATTGGAACCAGAGGTGAAGGTACTAGAAACCTTGAGGGAAGAGGGTAGTGAACAAATAGAGAAAGGAAAAGATGAGGATGTATTTGCAGCAGTCAATGAGGAGGAACCTTATTTGAGGGAAAAGTATGCAACCATTGAGGAAGAATGGAAAAGTAAAGGTGGAGTTGAACAAGTAGAAATGATGATAGGAGAAGAGGTATACACGTATGGTGATGAAATTAATGTTGTTGATGAATATATGACAAAGAATGATCAGATGTATGATGAGATTGATATGTGGCATTCAGTGTTGTCCAAAAACTAGACGTCATCTTGATATCCCTATTAGATATATTGGTTTCTAGTATATCATGCAATCATAATATCTCTTGCACAAATATCTTTGCAAGAATAAATGATCCATCCTTGAGATTCTTGGGTATGAAATGTGCAACTTTTGTTAACTTATCAACAACTACTATGATGGTATCATGCTTGTTTTTGCTCCTAGGTAATCCTTGGATAAAGTCCATGTTGATTACTTGCCACTTATACTTAGGTATGACATGTTGAAATAAAAGTCCTGCTGGATGCACATGCTCAACTTTCACTTGCTAGCATTCCAAACATTGTACCACATACTCTATCACATTTTTCCTGAGTTTATGCCAAAAGTAAAAAGTCCTCAACTCATCTACCATCTTCATTACTCCTAGATGTCCTAAATAAGGTGTATTGTGCACCTCATGCAAGATCGATGATCTAAAGGATCTACCTCTAAGGCTTGCTTAACCCTTTCATAATGTTCATCTGCTTGAAGATTCTGTAACACTTGTTGCTTCAATTTTTACCTTGTTGTCACTATAGCAGACATATGTCTTCTTTGGCTCAAAGCATCTGCTACTCTGTTTTCCTTTCCCTTGATATATTCAATACCAAAATCGTACTCACTTAGGAACTCAAGCCACCTTCTCTATCTTGCATTAAGGTTAGTCTGTGTAAAAATGTACTTTAGTCCTAAGTGATATGTCTTAAGCTAAAATGCCTTCTCTAGGAGGTAACACCTCCACATCTATAATGCATGAAAAATAGCCACAAGCTCTAAGTCATGTGGTTTATAGTTCAATTCATATTACTTCAATTTCATAGACTCGAAAGAAGCCACTTTTCCTTCCTGCATCAACACTGCACCTACACCTTCACCCAAGGCATCTATAATCACTGTGAAGTGTCCATTAGGATCCAATATAGTCAAGACTGGGGCTAATGTCAAGTTTTGCTTCAAAAGCTGAAATTCCTCTTTGCACTTCTCAGTCCATTCATATTTATTTCCCTTCTTCTAAAGATAAGTAATAGGTGTTTCTATCCTAGAAAATCCTTCCACATACTTCTAGAAGTATCCTGCAAGACCCATAAAAATTCAAACGTTGGTGACATTCTAAGGTGTTGGCCAATCTACAATTTCCTCTATCTTTGTAGGATCAACAAAAATCCCCTCTCCATATATAACATGGTCTAAATAGTGCACCTTTTTCTGAAAGAAATCACACTTCAAAAAATTACCAAAAAGATTTCGATCTCGTAGCCACTATAAGATAGTTCTCAAATTCTTCTAATGTTCCTCTTCATTATTTGAATAAATCAAGATATCATCAATGAATATAAGAACAAAATCATCCAAGTAATCTCTAAAGATATTATTCATAAGGTTCATGAACACTGCTGGAGCATTTGTTAGACCAAAAGGCACTAGTGTGAACTCGTAATGGCCATACAAAATTTGAAATGTTGTCTTTGGGATATCCTCATTCTTAATCCTCAACTAGTGGTAACCTGATCTAAGGTTGATCTTAGATAATACCATAGAACCCTTCATTTGATTAAATAGCTCATCTATCGTAGGCAAATGATACCTATTCTTAATGGTCACCGTGTTCAACATTCTGTAATCAATACATAATCTCAAGGTTCCATCCTTCTTCATGAATATTACTGGAGCACCCCACGAAGATACACTTGGTCTTATGAAACCTTGCTTAATAAACTCTTGCAATTGATCCTTTGCTCATAAAATTATGTGGTAGTCATTTTTTAAGGAGCCTTTTTATTGTGGCTCAATTCTAGGTAAGAGTTAAATAAAGAAATTAAATTATCTCTTAGGTGGTAACTCTGAAAGATCTTCAAGAAATACATCTAAAAATTCTCTAAGAACTGGATAATCCTTAGGACTCTTCTTGGAATTATCCAAATCACTCACAAGTATAGCAAAAATGGAAAATCCTTTCCTTTTCTCTTTCTTGAGTTGCATAGCTAAGATGTGTCTCAATTCAAGAGGCTTTTGAGACCCATGAATCTCAACCAGATTTCCATAATCATCTTAGCAACTAACAACTTTCTCCTCACAATTTACTATGAATTTATGCTCAATTAACCAATTAATACCTAAGATTGCATCATATGATCTCAGTGGTGCTACATATAGATTAACCTGATTTTGAAAATTAGGAAGCTCTAAATCACTGCAAAATAGACATGAATCTATCCTCTTCTTTGCTTGAAATCCATATTGAACCATCCATGTATGTGACATATAAACAGGTCTAATAGGTAATTTAGAAACTACTTTAGGATCAATAAAGCATTCATTAGCTCCTGTATCTATCAAAATAGAAATTGATTGACAAAAAAGCTTACCTATCATTAGGATAGGTGAAGCTTGAAAGTCTGCCTGGTGGTTGTCAACCGCTGAATGAATCTGATGTTGTGATGCTCCTTGCTTATTTCCTCCTCTCTAAGATGTGGAGTGTTGTGGACAATTGGAAGCATAATGATTTCCCCCACAATTATAACATCCATCTCTAGGCCCTGGGTGTTCTCCTTACTCGTTCCTGTCAAAGTTTTGCCTGGTATTTGAATTAGAGAAGTTGGTGTTATTGTTCACTTTCTTGTTTCCTCCCTGATTTACTCCTCCTCTATCCTGAAGATTAGCTCCTCTTTTGAAATTCCCTATCTGTCAACTGTTGTTCCCCTATTGATTATTATTGCTTTGAAAATCCTTTTTCCCAAAACCTGGTTTAGTATTCACATTCTTCCTGAAATTTGCCAAATGTTGCAACTTTTGTTCTTTTTTAGTATCTTTCTCAAAAACTTCATCCATAGTCAATGGATTGTGAATATCCACTTCAGATCCAACGTTTGTCCTCAAACCTAAGATGAACTTCCAAATGCAAAATCGTTCATCCATATGGTACTATGGTACATACTTGAGGAGATTGGTGAATTTCTACTAGTATTGAGTAACTGTCATACCACCTTGTGTCAGATTCTGAAACTCTGTCATCTTACTATCAAAGAATAATTGAGGAAGCCACCTCTTCCTAAAAGACAGGAGAAATAGCTCCCAAGTAATATCACCAGGCTGTAACTTCTTCTTAGATTTCTCATTATCCCACCATGTCGCAACTTCTCCAGTAAGTTGATAAGAAACCCATACTGCTTTAGTTTCATTCGACATGTTATAGAGTTCAAAATAATTCTCTATCTCAATTGTCCAAGCTTCAGCGCCATCACCGATGGTCTTACCATTGAACTTGGGTAGGCCTATCCTTTTAAAATCTTTTTCTAGATCCCCTTAAATCCTAGCTTGATATTAGGTTGTTCATCACCCCTAGGAATTTTATTTCTAGGTTGCTCCTCTTGTTGAGGTTGTTCATTTCAAACCTCACCAACCCTTCAAACTTCCTATTCAATTCCATCCATCCTAGCATTTTGTTTATTCAAAAGATTGAGAATCTAATCAAGTATTTCATTCCCGTTACTTGATCTAGCTCTAGTAATTTTAGAACCCATTGTAAATCAACAATTCCTACATCAAGGAATGTTTTTTTAGCGTAATGGTCATATGCCCTAGTATTATAAACCTAGAGATCTGATACCAAAATGTAAAGACGTAGATGCTCTAACTTTCAATAAAAGAACAAAAACTCTTTAACTTCAAACAAATCTATAATTTCCTTAATAAATTTCATTTGTTCATCTATATTCATTTCAAATACTCATAATTGCATTCAAGTAAATCCTAAAATTCACAAGTTTATAAGTTGAAATTACCAAGTCTATATCATTTAAATAGGTAAATAGTAGTAATCTTACAAAAATGAGTACTTTTTCATAGTATTCCAACATTCAACTCAATATTAATAGATTCATTACAAGACTTAGGCAATTTATAGCCTTAAGTTAACAATATCTAAGATACAAGATAAATACAATAATGAGATAAGATACGTCATTTGATATTTAATCCATAAGCTATCTTTAGTTCAATCCTTCGAATGAAGATGAGAACAAGATTTAGGTGCTTTTTCCACCCAACCTTGAAGCTTATACTTCCTTGAAATTATTTATCAAACAAGAATACCCGACCCTGCATGAATTGCTTAGCAAGAAGAATTCGACAAGCAAGATGGAATCTTGGTGCATGCCTAGAATGATACACACATTTCTATTATTCTAACTCATTTAAGAAATATGCAAGATCAAAACAAGGATATGGTAGAGAGTCATAAATACATCCATCTATTCCAATGGTCAATAAGTTACTCGACCGAGTAAATGCCATGCATAGCAATAAAACTAGTTTGGAAAAGAAACCTATACTCTCTAATCCCCATATTCGACACTCGTCCTGGAAGATAAACTTTCCTTAATACACATGACTAGCATATTCATTCATTTAACATGCCTATTCTACATCTCGAGTCTTATATGACATGCACTTTCAATATTTAGCATTCGTAGTTGAAAACAATTTGAACGTACTCTATTCTTAAAGTAAACAATCTTTTCATTTTTCAGCACAAGTAAATAAGTTTTAAGTAAAGAAGGTGTAACACATGTGTGCTCATATTTACATATAAAAAGAATATAAAAATGAAAGTTATGAGTACAAATTCTTTTAAATATATGTTCCTCATACTGTCTAATTATATATGGTGAAAATGGATGATGAAAATAATAATATTAAAAGACTAACAAAGATCCAACCACAAAACCCTAGCCTAAAAATGAAAGAGATCCACCATATGCAAATGAAGATACCTAAGATCATGCAAATCACCAAAAATAGAACAAAGAATACTATTCACATGTCTAGTAGGGTTTCAATCTCCATTGATCTTGTTTGATATATCTGCTCTCAATTTTATGTGTGCATAAGAGCTCAACAAAGACCAAAAATGTGGTTGATAGCTTGATTACAAGAAGGCTTGATTAACATGGTCATTACGGTTGATAATGAAGGATATTATCCTCTTGTATAGAAGAAACTGTAAGAAATGGAGCGATAAGATTAAGAGGTGTAAAGATAAATGGTCAGCTAGGATTAAAGGGTAGGTAGAGGAAATAATTAAATGATAAAGGGGGTAGGTAAGAGAAGAATTATGAGATGAGTGACATATTTCATGGATAGAAAAGGCTAATGAATTAATTAAATAAACAAACATATATTTAATTAATAGAGGAAGTGGGATCAATTAAATAAATAAAATATTTATTTAATTTAGGTAAAAGGACAATTTTAAATAAATAAAAGTATTTATTTAAATGAGGAAAGGCTTAGAAGAGGATTAATGAATTAATTAAATAAACAAGAACTTATTTAATTAATATAAGGCAAGATAAAATAATTAAATAAATAAAAATATTTATTTAATTAGACAAGACAACTTTAGGTGTCTACATTTTGCCCCTCTTTGAGACTATGTCAAGGGGGCGCATTTGTGAAAGACAAGAGCGTCTGTGTAGAACATCAACGTGTCTATGATGTACATGCACATCTAGGGCAAGAAAGCATGTCTAGGTTGATTAAAACCACGTCTGCATTGTAAAAATGTGGTTGTGTCTAAGTAGGCTCAAATTGACAGTTTCGTGATGAACACTTTGTCGATTGGATAAGCTGCTAAGAGGATAGATTCAAGAAGGTTCCCTAGGGAAGACAACCGAGAGATAGGCTAAAATTGACAATTTTGTGATAAACATACGTTGTCAATTGGATAAGGTGCTGAGAGGATACACTCAAGTAGTTGCCCTAAATAGGATCAAGTGCAATGTGATGAACATATACACTAGGATGCAATGCCATGTGATTGACATAAGCACTAGAATAGAAGTAGCACTATGTGATAGACACGAGTACCACTAAGGTTAACATGATCAGTTTGATTGGTTGTAGGAGTACTTGCCCCAGATAGAGTGGTGAGAGAGATTCCCTCTGACACGGAGGTTATGACTTGAGTTGACATTTGAGGAGTGGGCAACTGTTGAGGATATGGGATTGAGACACATCATGTATCTATCTGAGATTCAGGTGAATAGAGGATTACTAACTGCTCTAGCAGAGAGATGGCGCTCCAAGACTTGTTCGTTTCATTTGTTGACTGGCGAGATGTCAGTCACTTTAGAGGAAGTTTACAAGATCTTGATCATACCGATCCATGGTGAGATGGTTCCATATGAAAAGGAGGGAGACAGTGATGCACTGAGATGGGTCTTTGCAGACCCAGAGCTGGAGATGAGATCAGGTGATGTTAGCTGGGAGGTTATGCTTTCTACTAGACATAGAATACCAATAGTAGTTGGAGGAGTGATTAGTGGGTACCTTTGTTTGGACAAGGTGACACGGGGTATGGCTGCTGGTTGGGGGAGGATTCTAGATACATTGGTGACACAACATACTAGGTATGCATGGGGTCCATGTGTATTGGCATACTTGTATCATGAGCTTCACTAGTTCATGTATCTCGATCGTTATGGGCTAGGTTGCAAGGTTACTCTGCTACACATTTGGTCATATGAGCACATTGCAATGACTAGACTAGTACACTTCAGAGGGAGAGGACATGGACATTCATATGCACATTTGTACAGTATGATCACTTCCCAGTCATGAATTGGGAAGGTGGACTATTGGAGACACATGATCGATGACATAGATAGTGTCATATGGAGACCCTATATTGACTACGAGGATTGGGAGGAGGACGCTATAGAGATAACCTATGTCTTCATGAGTAGGTATTTGATCAGATGGACACTGTATATATTGGAGAGACATTTGATTGACAGGGTATGTAGGCAATTTGGGTGGCAGTAGAGGATGCCTCAGGGATCTGGAGAGTTTGCATGGACAGTGTGAGAGTAGGCTCACTGGGGGCCGATTTTTTCTTATTCCTTGGGATCTATAGAGGGATGTGGTTGATGCAGGCACAAATGCAGAGTATGCAACTTACTTTGTAGCACATCTAGTACCTAGGTTGACAGATCCAGATGAGCCTGTGGTAGTTGAGGATGATGATGATGAGGATGATGAAGACAAAGTTGGGGGGAGATGGAGGAGGTAGGCAAGAGGAGCAGCATGAAGGGTGGTGAGGGGCAGGGGTGGATAGAGAGACACAAGAGAGATGGTTGAGGAGGGATATGTTCCACAGGGAGGGAGGCCACTGAGACTACCGAGGGGGAGAGGAGGACAAGTACTATAGGTTGGAGGATAGGCATAGGGACAGGCTAGGTAGGAGGAGGGTTCCCAGGGTGGAGATGAGGAGAAGGATGAGCTACTAGCACTGTAGGAGATTGCAATGGGACAAGCCGATGAGATCAAGGATCTTGAGAGAGATGTTACTCGATTGAGGCAATAGTTGGTAGAGATGCAGAGAGAGAGAGATAAAGCCATTCAGCAATATATAGTTGCAAAGGAGGTACTGAGTGTTGAACACAGAGTACCATAGAGAGGGGGGTGAATAAGTGGTTCCTAAATTTTTTGACTTTTAAAATAACTTCATAATACCGATTATTATCTTAAGCACCAAACAATCAAACCGGTAAAGCAAAAAGGTAAACCAAAGAGAAAAATCACATAAATGCAACCCACAACACCAGATATATGAGGAAAACCCAATATAGAAAAAACCTTGGTGAGAAATGTTGTTGGAGACTACTGCTCCAATCCATCCTCACAAGTAAAACATTGGATTACAAAGATTTAGGGCACCAACCCAAGGAGCAACAACCCCTGCACCAAGCTCCAACTTGGTGATGTATATATTAAAATACAATTTAGATATAGTTAAGGCTTCTTATTGCAAATGAATTCTACAACTCTTGATCAAATGGCTTACTGTCGGTTGACAGTCTTTTCTTCTCGACTGGATCTCACACTACCGATTGTGAGATCACTCTCTCTGATTCTTGGCCTCTCTTCTCTCTCTCTCACACAGTCTCACAACTTACTATGTCACACTTGGATTTTGTCTTTCTCTAACACACCTCACTGATTTTCTTAACTATTTCACCTACAACAGTTATACCGGTACTCAATCACTGCCGGTTAAACCATCTCACTGGTTTGCTTGCTCACTCACTCTGCAACTTCCTTAGAATAAATTTTAAGGCAAAAATGATCCTTCTCTGCACTTAAGCTCTCTTTTCTCTTTTTCTTCTCTACAAGCATCAACCTTCTCTGTTTCGAGCTCATGTATTTATATTCATGGTTTCCCACCAAGAATGCATTTAAATACTGCCATGTTAGGTTTTCCTTTTCCAACTCAATCTAAATCCCTTCAGATATGATATTCTTTTTCAGGGATATGATCTTTGTGACAACATTCAATTGCCAACTAAACTTTGCATTCCAATGTGCATTTTCTAAATCTGGAGTTCTGCACCACGCTTTTCTTCTTTCCTTTGTCACTCCCCATTAATGGATTTCCTGTTTCCTTCACCTAACAGGTATGAAGATCAGTGCGATTGCTTTTCTATCTTTCCTTCCTCAAGCCGTAATCTTCTGGCATCCTTCGTGACTTGTGGGTTTCTCATAAAATCTGACCTGCCTGTAGATTTATTACCTCAATGAACACTCCACTGACCTATGCGGTACCTCCACCTGGCATCTAGTTGTCATGCTTGTCGACATCCACCTTTGCTTGAATTCCTATGTCACTTTGACATACTTTGTCAACCCAGGTTGATTACCAGTTTGGTTTAAGATACCGGTATGACCATCAACCTCTTCTTTGTTTTGTATATTGGTTTTTGTGCCTTCATAATACACACACAACCTTCATCCCGGTTTATGCCTTACCGATAAGCCTTCCTTCTATCTTCTCTCTCTCATGTGTATTTCCATCATATCGGTCACCACTGTTGGCATTTTGCATATCAATTGCATAATGATATGTTGTCATTGATGTCAATTGAACCGGTGAATGATATTCATGATATTGTTGATGTTATTGTTGTTATTTCTATTGTCTTGTAATCAGTATGATAAACCTTGAGGAAGATGTAGTAAACCGGTATATGGTAGTTTGTAAGTTGAACCGGTGTAAACGGTTAAACCTTTCTATGTTATGTAACTGGTAAACCCTACCAGTTGTTTTCTATTAAACCCTAACCGATCAAGTTTGTTGGTTTAAGATCTAATATTGAGTGGTAATGATGGAGACATGTGTGATCATTGAATGAGGATTAGTTTAGATTGATTTGGTGCATTTTTTTATCTTGGAAAGGAGCAAAGTGCATTGCATCTAATGCATAACGTGTGATGAGTTACAAAGTCCGATGAAGTGGTGGTCATGGAGCGGTTGGAATTTTCTTGATTAATGTGAAGAGATTGTTATGATTTATAATAGACAAGATTGTACCGACTTGTTTGTAATCTCGATGATGAGAATTAGGTTTTTGTTGTGTTACCGACCTAGTTGATTTGTATTTAAGGTCGATGATATTGTTTTGTTAGAGTTGGCAAAATTGACAAGATTGGCATAAACCAGTTGAGTGTGTGCTTACCTAATCGGTGGATGGATCTACAGTTTGAGTAAAGGTAGATTGAAGCTTAAGAAGGATCTGATCAAGTAGATGTAGTGCTATTTAGATAGATCAAGAAAACCTGTTGTTTTCTAACAATTACAGTAGAAATTGAAATCCCCTAACCGGGTAAGCTCTAACAAGCTTGATTACTTTCTAAATCCTCTAACAAGGTGGTCAATTAGTTTGTATTCTCAAATCCTCCATCAGGTTACTCCTAACAGGATATTGTGCTTTTCATCAAGGCATATTTGTAAATCTCGTAACCAGGTGATTCCTAATCAGAATTAGTTCTTAACAAGACTTATTGTAAAAGCTTTAACAGGCTTGGCTTGCAAACTTCAAAAGAATTCAGATAGCTATCCTTGTGAGTCTCATCTCACCATGGTTTTTACCTATTTGGGTTTTCCACATATAAATATTTGTGTCAAGTGGTGAATGCTTTTGTGGTTATGATCTTATTTGTTTCTTTGATTAACTACTTAACTATTCTGATAAGGCATGATAATTGGAAGCATTGAGAGATGAATATGTTGAGATATGATTAAGTATTTTTGATGTTTACAAGATTGAAGTTGTTTATTGTTAAGTTTTCATAATAGTTAAACTGGTTGATATTGGTTGATGTTAATAATCTTTGAGATATTATCTTGACTGAGTTACTTGTTGATAAGTTTATTTTTGAGTTAGGGAGTTTGTATCAGATTTTTAGTATAGTGATTCACCCCCCCCCTCAGTTTTCTACCGGATACTTATTCTTTCATCATACCATCAACCACTTCTACCAGTAACCTTTCAAACCGGTTGACATCAATGACAATGTAATGCCAAATTGCCAAAAATCTCCCCCTTTGGCATTGATGTCAACTTACCGCAAGACACTTTATACTGATGTATTTCCCCCCCTTTGACACAATGACAAAGGGTACTGTATGTTGGAAAATGCACACTCCAATGAGAAATTGTAGGTGATTGAAGGTATTGTCATTGATGGCAACCTTACAATCCTATGACATCGACACAGGCACAGACACCCGTAGCGGCAAAGATGTTTACCGACACCTTGGACGACAAGATTTTGTTTATTGTATTTTGTATTTAATTGTAAAATATTTTGTAAGCCGACAAGGTGAATTGTATTAGGACACATATAAGTATGAGATCTTGTAAATCATTTTTAGAAAGCGAGAAATGCATGGAAGGAATGTAATGGGTAGATGTGAATATTAGGGCAGATTTTGGAATAAGGTTTTTGAAGTTGTATGAGCTTAAACTGGTACTGAACTTGGCATAGAAGATGCTGAACCAAAGTAGTACATGACTTTGGATTTACATAATCCACTTTTGTAAGTCAGTGAGACTTCCATTTTTGTATTTAAGCAGTGAGATTTAGGCAGTTGGCCTTCCTGCATGTGCCTGCCCCTATTGTATCAATAATATTCACTTATTGGCCAATGAGCAAATATTGTGGGTCACAAATCCCACCTAGGTTTTTCCCACACCGGGTTTCCTCATTAAAAATATTGTGTTATGGTGTGCTTTCTATGTTGTGTTTACTGATCTTATTTATTGCATTATCTCTGGTTTACCGGTACACTATTTTGGCATGCAATTCATTTAATAAGTTTGGAAAATCCACCAACCGCTTAGATAATGATTCACCCCCCCTCTTAGTATCTTTGGGAATCCTAACAATTGGTATCAGAGCCTGGTCCTCTATTTTCAAAAGCCTCACATCTTGAGGAAGATTCTGACACCGGTATAGATGGAAAACTTGAGAAAACAATTGGAAACAACTCTTGCAGATTATGATGCAGAAAAATTGAAGAATATGAAACTTGAAGATGATCTAAAGGCTGCACAAGAAATCATTCAAGGACTTCAAAAAAATCTCACTATTGCTAGGAACAAAAGAAGAGAACTTCATGAGAAGATACAGAGTGATGATGATGAAAAAGAAACTCTTAATAATATTGTAAGCAAGATGAAGTAGGATAACATGGCCTTGAGGAATGAAATGCAAGATATGACTATGAGGTTTTGTAAACACATTGAAGACCAAAAAAAGAATGAAGATGACTTGGCTAGGAGAATAAATGATGCTAGAAATGAAAATCTAATACTTAGTCATGAAAATGATATGTTGAAGACAGATATAATTCCCTTGGAGCATGATAAAACTGAACTCATGAGACAGAAAGATTTCTTAGAAAATGAGTTGGCTACTGCAAATCAACATAAGGAGAAATTCAAGAAAAGTTCAGAAGAACTTGATGACATGTTGAAAAATCAAAAACCTAATGGAGATACTAATGGCCTTGGCTTTGAAGTTGATGAAAGCTTCGGTACTGCAAACAATCATGATCACAGTAAACCGGTAAGACAACCTAATGCCTACAAATTTAATGGAAAATGCTTTAACTGTAACAAGTATGGTCATAGAGAAAATTAGTGTATATCTAGAAACTATCAGAACATCAATGCATCCACCGGTCAATGTTCTAAATGCAACAAAGTTGGTCGTAATTCAAAAAATTGTAGAATGAATGTAAGATGTTATGTTTGTGGAAGATTTGGACACTTATCTAATCAATGCAGAACACATACCAGCACAGGATATGGAAAAGCTATTCAGAAAAAAACAATGTGACTTGTTATGCTTGTAACAAGATTGGACATATTGCAAAATTTTATAGAAGTAAGGCATCACCGACAAATAACAAAGGACCCAGTTTGAAAGGTAAAGAGAAGGTTGAAGAAGTAAAGCAAGAATTTTCAAAACAATGGATCAGAAAGTCAGATATGAATGTTAATGAAGCTATTCCTTCATCGATAGAAAAGAGTATCACTCCACCGGCAAGAGATTCTTCATCTAACTAAAAATAAACCTTTTGGGGGTATGGCAATGAATTGAAAAACATGCTAATTTACCCTCGGTTGATGGTGAGAAGTTGAAATACTTCTTTACCAACAGATGTGTTAAGTTTGACTTAACCGTCAGACATTAAATGTGGTAGTTGAAGGAAATTACATTATAAAGCAAGTGTTTTGGCTCTTTTTCATTCACTGAGCATTCAAATTTCCTAAGAGCGTAAAAATCCCGAGCAAAGGCATCCACAACGAGAAGTGAAGCAAATCATTCAAGAACTCATACCTAAAGGTAGATTAAGGTATTTATAATAATGGCTTCCTCCTCTACACTTGAATTCATTGCAAACCCTACTATAATTGAAGTTGTTAAGTTACCTAGGCCCGTATTTAAAATTTTTCCCAAAATTGCGAAGAAAGATGATACCCTAGTAGCTTTTTCAAAAATACCCAAGGGAGTTGCTTATGCTGAGGATCCTAGAATTTACATACATTGTCATATTGAATAACTAGGAGCTAAAGAAATTATGAACATGTATAGAATAGTAATTTGTGATATAAATGGAAATGTGAAACTGGAACATAAGATAGTTGAAACCCTAGGTTTTGTGGAGATTCTTAGTATCCTTGATTTTTGAAAAGATGTTATAAGGATTGTGTTAAGAAGAGTTCATGGGGAGTTCTTTTGGTTGGATTCCATTCACAAGATAAAAAAAGAAGTAGTTAGGGCAGTGACAGGCTTACCTTCCACTGGTAGCAGGCCTGACAAGATTAAAAAGGTTCCAAATGACCCTAACTGGTGCAACCTTTGACAAGAGATCCTTGAGAGTAAATGATGTAAAGGATATCAATGTAAGTTTCATCAGCATGATTCTTGGATACAAAGTTACACATGCCAATAGATTAAACTCTATTTCTAGCTTATGTATCAAGAGTGCCTATGACATGGTAAACAACAATGCAAAGATTGACATATGCGAATGGTTGAAGGATGAACTGATAGACAATCTGAAGAAGATCAAAGGTGATAAGAAGGGTACATTCAGATTTGGCAATCTACTTGTATGTTTGATGTTATATATTACCAATGAAGTACCCAATATTGGTAGAAAGGATTTTGGTTTTGACATCTTGGTAGGAAAACAACTTCTGGACATGCTGAACAACATGGGAGATGACGGAGAAAAGAACATAAATGAACATTTTCAAATAGTGAAGGCTAGAATGAAAACTAGAGAAAGGCTATCTCAATCTATAGTAGATAAATATCAAAAGGAGATATACTTTGTGATAAATAAAGATGAAATCTGGATGGAGGCAGTGGTTCCAAGGACTATTTGGGTTACAAAAATGGGATATGAGGCTGATGAGAACATAATAGAGACTTATGCAAAATCACTTCTAGAAGCCCCTAAAGAACCAATTGAAGAAATATTTGGTAGTGCTGAAATAATTGAAAGAAAACTGAACAAATAGTTAGAAAAGGAACAAGGTAGGCTAAAGCAATTAAGGAAGACATATTGAATAAAACTGGTATTAAGGAGAGTGACTTGGAAGGATTACAACCGGAAACACATCTTTCACCAGTTGCTACTTCCTCTAACAGTGAAATACCGATAGAGTTTAAAAGGGTAGTAAGGAAAAGGAAACCTTCACCGATACCCGCTCCTACACCTAAAAGAACAAGATAGAAACAATAGGCAGTAAGGCCTCCAGCAAAGAAGTTAACACCAAAGAAAAGAAAAGAAAAACAAGTTGTTCCTCCACTTGACAACCTTTTGAATGAGATAACTGAAAATGGTAACTTATCAAACATTAGCAAGTTGTATGATACTTTTAACAGTGATGAAAAGGAAAGCATAGAAAACAGTGTTATTCTACACTTGGATATGTACAAGAAATTTTTGATTGAGGTTGTAGATGATTTACCCAATGAGTTGTATAGAAGGTTAGAAGCAAGGAGAGCAACAATTGTTGAATTGGATAAAAATATGAAAGTAGAGAAACTACTTGCAATTCACCCAGTGAATTCAATAGAAGAGATTGATGAACTAATAAGTGAGGCTAACTGGATAGTATTTTCAACTGGTCATAGGCATGTAGCACTAATGGCTGACAGAGTTATTGAGACATCAGAAGAAACTACAGACAAGTGGGATATATTCTTTGTTGAGAAAGAGAAACAAGAAGATCTTAAGAGACCAAATACTTTCAAAGTCTATCAAAAAGAAAAGGATAAGGGAAAAGGTAAGATAGGTGGTCCTCCAAGTATAAAGGTGACAGATAACTTACCCCCACCTCCTTCTAATACTCCACCGGCACAAAATGTTGATACACCACCAGAAATAGAGAGTATGGAGACAACACATGAGGACACAAATCCTAATTCTGAGGTGTTGTATACAATGAATATTGACACATAGGAAGTCAAACTTATGGTTGATAAGGAGACAAGTAAGAAGAGAGATGTGGCAACTGAGCCACCGGTAGAAGACACTATAGTTGAGACAAATCTTGAGGATATAGTCGGAAACATTGAAATTAGGACTGAACAGGCAACTGATTCTCCGGGTACAAGAAAGGTAGATACCACTGGTGTACATACTGATGTATCTACTAAGCAACCGACAACTGATAGCAATGCAAAATCTACTGAGATACCGGCTGTAGATATTTCAGAGGTAAACACAGAGAAATTGGTAGAAAACATAGAGTCACAATCAAAAAAACTGGTAGTGGAAAGCTCTGAGAAACAAACTGAGGAACATATTGAGAAATCAAAAGAGAAGAAGGAGCTAAAGGTTCAAACAGAGACTGTGCCACTGACATCAGCTAAGAAACCTAAACCCTTGCTTGTAGAAATGCAAACTCAAACTGACCTACCAGAGTTCACCATAAGCAAAGAGGTTCCTCACATCGACAGATTACAGATTGTTAAGATAGTTGGTCAATCATCTGATTCTTTACTGACAAAATTCTGGCCAATCAATGTAACAGAGGCATTGCTTGATTCAATTAAGAAAATAACTGATTGCAATGCACTTGCATATAAGGCAATTGATGACACCATACCAATTTTGGAGATGATTGCACCCAAGTGTAACATAGAGAATAAAGATTCTTTAGGCCAATTAGACACATTGTCTCAATCCATAATCGACAATCTTAGATAACAATTGATCAGATCAATGAGGAGCCTTTCAGAGAGAAAATGAATAAAGAGAAGGAAAAATTCCTTGAGGGGACAGTAAAGAAGAGTAAGGAACATATAGATACATTATTACTGGCACTAGGAAAGACAATTTTGGACTTCAAGAAATTGTATAGAGACACATGTAAGACAAACATTTTGACAGAGGATATAGATAAAGAGATCAACAGAGCTCAAAAGGAAATCAATGATATTGCTGATAAATTTAATAGGTTCATCAGACTCCATATCGGTAGTAGAATAGGAAATTACCAGCTTTGAAGAGAAAATTGAAAAACTTGAAAAAGATAAAGGGAGATTAAAGTTTAAGGCAAAAGAATTGAAATGTAGACTAGGTCCTAAACTAGATATCCTCATCTCTTTGAGAAAAGAGATTTCTGAGGCTCTTGTTCTAGGACTTAAGACACCGGAAGAGAAAATGCACATACTCATTGATACAATCCAAAGGACAGAAGTAACACTAAAGGATAGTGAGAGATTCTATAATAGTCTAAATTTTGCATTAGCAGAGTTATATCAAATTGTAACCAACTAGTTACAGGGATCAAGATAGGAACTACACTCAATTGACATTGAATGACAACCTTTGTCATTGATGCCAAAGGGGGAGTAGTAGAGGATGAGAAAAGGGAGTAAGATAGAAGAGATCATCTACTCAGGAGGAGCACATAGTTTTGGAGCACACAATTCTGGTAACACAGTTTTGACAGTTTTGGTAAGACTTTTGGTCAACACCTTTTTTGGATACAATTTTGGCCTTTTCTCATGAGTGTTGCCATCAATGCCAAAGGGGGAGATTTTTGGAAAATTCACACTCCAATGAGAAATTGTAGGTGATTTAAGGTATTATCATTGATGGAAACCTTACAATCCTATGACACCGGCACCGGCAGTGACAAAGATGTTTATCGACACCTTGGCCAATAGGATTTTGTTTATTGTATTTTGTATTTAATTGTAAAATATTTTGTAAGATGACAAGGCAAATTGTATTAGGACTCATATAAGTATGAGATCTTGTAAATCATTTTTAGAAAGTGAGAAATGCATTAAAGGAATGTAATAGGCAGATGCGAATATTAAGGCAGATTTTGGAATAAGGTTTTTGAAGTTGTATGAGCTTAAACTGGTACTTAACCTGGCATAGAAAATGTTGAACCGAAGCAATACATGACATTGGTTTTACATAATCCACTTTCATAAGTCAACAAGAGTTCCCTTTTTGTATTTAAGCAGTGAGCTTTAGGTAGTTGGCCTTCCTGCATGTGCAGGCCCCTATTGTATCAGTAATATTGACTTATTGGCCAGTGAACGAATATTGTGGGTCACAAATCCCACCAAGGTTTTTCCCACACTGGGTTTCCTCGTTAAAAATATTGTGTTATGGTGTGCTTTCTATGTTGTGTTTACTGATCTTATTTACTGCATTATCTCTAGTTTACTAGTACATTGTTTTGGCATGCAATTCATTTAATAAGTTTGGAAAATCCACCAACCAGTTAGATACTGATTCACCCCCCCCTCTCAGTATCTTTGGGAATCCTAATACTATACACTCCCCCTTCGATCCATACCAAGCCCCCCCTTTGACTACTATGAAATCCCCCTGAACCATATAAAATCTTCTGTGTTCAAGTGCATAAGGCAGATGACACAACTCCCAACTTGTGTCAGAGGTACTCAAAGGTTCTTACCGGTAATGGTTTGGTGAAAATTTTTGCTACTTGTTCTCTGGTAGGGACATAATCCATCCTTACCTCATGTCCTTCAACTTTCTCTCTGAGAAAATGATACTTGACAACAATGTGCTTTGTTATGGAATGCATCAACGAATTCTTTACTATGTTGATTGTACTCGAATTATCACACCAGATGAGAATAGGATCAGTGATGTCCACCTAGATGTCCTTGAGGGTCTGGTTCATCTAAAGCACCTAAAAGAAACATTTAGTAGCAACAATGTATTATGCTTCAGCAGTTGATAGAGAGACTGAGTCTTGCTTCTTGCTAAGCCATGAGACCAACTGGTCACCTAGGAAGAATGCACCACCATTTGTTCTCTTCCGATCATCAATGCAACCTACCCAATCAAGATAAGTGTATGCTTCCAAGATGAATTCCCCTTATTTAGGGTACCACAATCCATAACTGAGTGTCCCTTGTAGGTACCTGAAGATTCTGCTTACAACATTCATATGTGACTGCTTAGTTGCAACTTGGAATTTGGACACCATGCATACTCCCTGCACCATATTTGGTCTAGAAGAAATTATATACAATAGAATACCTATCATGGATCTATACAAATTCTGATCCACAACCGGTGATTCATCATTCTTTCTCAATTTACTTCCGATCACCATGGGGTTACTTACCGGTTTGCAATCCTCCAATTGAAATTTCTTCAACATATCCTTTGCATACTTGGTTTGTGAGATAGAGATTCCCTTATCTTGTTGTAATATCTGCAAACCAATGAAGTATGTCAATTCACCAAGCATTGACATCTCAAATTTTGATTGCATTTGATCAACAAATTCTTTATAGAGGGCATCTTTATTGCCTCCAAAGATAATACCATCAACATACACAACCATGATGATCATGTGATTTCCATCTTTCTTTATGTACAAACTATTGTCAGCACTCCCCTTTTTAAATCCCTGCTACTTCAGGTACTGAGCTAATCTTGAATACCATGCTCTAGGAGCTTGCTTTAAGCCATACAAGGCCTTCTTCAACCGACACACAAATATGTCATCATCATGCAGCAAAAATCCTTCTGATTGCTCCATGTACACTTCTTCTTCCCTTGTAGGCAGAGAAGGCTAGAAACATTCTAATTTCTTCTAGTCTAGCTACCGGTGCAAATATTTCTTCAAAGTCAATTGCTTCTACCTGTGAGTATCCTTTGCACACTAGTCTAGCTTTATGCCTAACAATTTTACCTTCTTAATTCATCTTGTTTTGGTAGACCTATTTAGTGCCAATGATGTTCTTGTCTTCTGGTCTATGGACTAATTCCCAAGTCTTGTTCTTCTGAATCTGTTGTAATTCTTCTTCCATGGCATCCATCCATTCTTGTCTTTTGCTAGCCTCATTGAATTTTTTAGGGTCTACTTTAGTCATGAGGTAGAGGTTGACTTGTTCATCATTCCGGGGAAGTCTTCTTCTAGTCTGCACACCATCACTCTTATTTCCCAGAATTTTCTCTTCCGGGTGATTCAGCTACACATGTCGGTTGGGAGTCTTCTTGGATGCTTCTTCTAGTTCATTTTCTGACTAAGCTTCATCACCTTCATCACCAGAATCATCATACCAGTTAACCTGAGGTTGACTTCCTTTGTGCATATCCTCATCAAATTTTACATGCACACTCTCAATGACTCTTCTTAGTCTTTTGTTGTAGCATTTGTAGGCCTTGTTTTTAGATGAGTAACCAAGGAAGATTACTTCAGCACTTCTGGAGTCAAAACTTCCTAGACCATCCATATCTCTCTTGATAAAGCACTTTCTTCCAAATACCTTGAAGTATTTGATTGATGGCTTCCGGTCATACCACAACTCATGAGGTGTCATTCTGTTGTTTGTTCTTAATTGAACCCAGTTCAAAGTATATGCATCAGTATGAACAACTTCCTTCCAATATGTGTCTAGCAGACTAACCTCATTTAACATGGTTCTGGCCATCTCCTTAACTGTCTAGTTCTTTCTTTCGACCACACCATTTTGTTGTGGTGTCCTAGGGGCTGAATATTGTCTTCTAATTCCATATTTTTCACAAAAATATTCAAACTCATTTGATGTGAACTCTCCACCCCAGTCTGATCTTAGACATTTTAACTTGCACCCACTTTCTTTCTCCACCATTTTCATAAAGATCTTGAATCTGTCAAATGCTTGTGACTTATCTTGCAGGAAGGTGACCCAAATCATTCTTAAGTAATCATCAATAAAGAGCATAAAATATATTTCACTGGCAAGAGCTCTTGTCCTAGTTGGACCACACAGATCTATATGCACAATCTCAAGTGACCTGGAGGTGTTGTTCTCTTCAGTTTAGTTTGTTTTCCTTTCACACATTCATCACAAAATGTGCTTACTGGTTTGATGATGCGTGGAATATTCCTAACACACCCCTTTCTACTCACTGTAACTAAGTTATCAAAGTTTATGTGGCCTAATCTTTGGTGCCACAACCAGTTTTCATCAACCTATCCTATCATGCATTAGGACTCATATCATTCCTTTAGATTATAAACATTTCCATCTGTTCTCTTTCCTTCTGCCACAACCTGACTAGTACTCTCTTTCTTTATCTAGAAACTGGTTGAGTCAAAGATGAATTTATAACCTTTTTCACACATATGACACACACTCAACAAATTTTGCTTTAGGCCTTCTACATAATATACATCACGTGCCTTCAATTTTCCATCAATACTTAGAGTACCTTTTCCCTTTATTTTGATGGATGAGTTGTCTACAAATCTTACTGAACCACCATTCCAGTCTTCAAGTTTGATGAATTTCTTTTTGTCACCTGTCATGTGGTTGGAGCAACCACTATCTACAACCCATAGATTGTTCCTTTCAACATGTAAGGTTGTCTGCACTATCAGACTTGATTTAGCCTTTTCCTTTTCTTTCTCAACCCATACCAGTTTGGTTTCCTTCTTTTTGTCAGCTTCAATTTTGTACTTAGATTCAACTACCGGTTCTTGATCAGGATTTGTCTTCTTCTGCTTCATTTTCCTATTCTTACAAAGCCTTTCTATGTTTCCAAACTCTTGACAGTTATAGCATTTCACATTTTCATTTAAAGATAAATCCTTAACATTATTGTGGGGCACTGATTGATTCTTCCTACATTAAAAACTCCTATGACCATATCCATTGCACTGATAACAGAGAACATTCATATCCCATAGTGCATTAAATGGATTTCTACTTTCATAACTCATAGAGGGCTTATTGGTTAATCTACAGTCAACTATTTTTATGCCCAAATTTATTACACCGATAATAATAACCATGAAAGTTAGAAACATACTGGTTAGATTGCCTTGATCCTATAAAGGACTGCCTCATCGGAGGTCTTCCCTTCATATTATTGACTTTGGTGAATCCTTCATGGTCAACTCTTGCATTTCTTCTTGGATCTGCATGTCGGTATGATGAGTGTGGCCTCTAGTTCATTGCTTGTGTATACCGGTTTGTGTGGCAATTTCTAACAGCATCCGCAAATGTCTTTTTACTGGAATCCTTGCCTACAGTGAATGTCCTCTTTTCTTCACCTTCATTTGAGGAGGTGAAGTTTATTTCTTTATTGGATGTGTCTTTGTTGTTTGAAATTTGACCTTCTTTAAAGCCTAAGCTATCAGTATCTTTGGATTGCTTCTGTTTGCTCAACATCTTGTCTAAGGCTTCAGTGTTGCCTTCATACTTGCTCCTTACTTTTATTTCTTCCTTAATTTCTTCAAGCTCCTTTTTGAGCTTCACTATTTATGCTTCTAGATCATGATGCTCCTTTTCCTTCTTCATCAGACTAGAGGATGTAACTTCACATATTCTCTTGGTTTCTTTGAGCTGTAGTTTCAAGTCAGATATGACTTGACTGGACTCATCCAGAGATTTCTTCAAGAGACCTTGTTCATCTACTGCTGCGTGCTTGACCTTCTTGAGTTCTTTTCTTGTTTTACTCGGTTCCTCAAGAGCACTTATAAGCTCTCCTTCTAAATCCACATCAGCCTCAATATCCTCTTCTTCCTCATCTTCACCGACTGGTTCATCAAGTGCCATAAAGAGGTTAACTTTTTTGTCATTCTCATGGCAGTCATCGTCTGATGCACTTTCTTCATCTGTGGCATCATCTTCAATAGTATAGAGGTTGTTTTGCTTCTAGTAGCCTCTCCTTCCTTTCCAGTAGACATTTCTTTCTCTATCTTTCCCAGCATATTTGCTAAACTCTCTTGACTCATCTCCACCTATTTCATTGTAAGGACATTTTGCAGCAAAGTGTCCAACCTTACCACAATTGAAACATTTGAGTAGTAGCTTTCCTTTATACTTGCTAGATCCTCTTTTGAGATTTCTGAAAAAAATTTCTACCTCTGTGTCAGAGTCTTCACTGGATCCTTTATGAGCAGCTATTTCTTTGCGCTTTTGGGTGGTGTTTAACAATGCTTCTTTTCTTAAGGAAATATCACCAACTGTTCTCATCTCATAGGCTGTTAGTGAGCCAAATAGTTCATCCATTGAAAATATCTTTAGATCCTTGTCTTCTTCTATGGCAGACACCTTTGTATCATACTTAGGTATAAGAGACCTAAGTACCTTCTTTACAAGGATCTCATCTACAATTTATTCACCAAGCCCTTTGATGGTATTCATAGTTTCATCAAATCTGTGAAGATAATCTGGAATCTTTTCATCATCCTTCATCTTGGTGCCTTAATGTTGGCCCCTTAGTGTTTGCAACTTGGCCTCTTTGACTTTTGTATCTCCTTCAAATAATCTCTGCAATTTATCCTAGGTTTCCTTGGCTGATGCACAGTGCATGACTTTGACAAACTCATTATCAGACAGATCACTCAAGATAGCATGTTTGGCCTTTGCATTGTTCTCATACTCCTTATTGGCATCTGGATCAGTGGGAGGAACACTAGGGACAACATACCCATTCTTGATAGACATCCACACATCAAAACCAAGGGAGGAAATAAATGTCTCCATTCTTCTGCTCCAAAAGGCATTGTTGGATCCATCAAACATGAGGGCTTTTGAGGAAGCAGACTCATTTCTTGCCATTTTGTTCAAGCCCAGAAACTACCCAAGGTTTATAAACAACCAGGAACCTAGGCTCTGATGTCAATTGTTGAACATAGATTACCACTAATATGGGGGTAAATCAATGGTTCCTAAACTTTTTGACTTCTAAAACAACTTCAAAATACCAATTATTATCTTAAGAACCAAACAATCAAACTAGTAAAGAAAAAAGGTAAACTAAAGAGAACAATCACATAAATACAACCCACAACACTAGATATATGAGGAAAACCCAATTTGGAAAAACCTCGATGAGAAATGTTGTTGGAGACTACTACTCCAATCCAACCTCACAAGTAAAACATTGGATTACAAAGATTTAGGGCACCAACCCAAGGAGCACCAACCCCTTCTATTTCAGAGCACCAAACCAAGGAGCACCAACCCCTGCACCAAGCTCCAACTTGGTGATGTATATATTGAAATACAATTTAGATACAGTTAAGGCTTCTTGTTGCAAATGCATTCTACAACTCTTGATCAAATGGCTTACTGTCAGTTGATATTCTTTTCTTCTCCATTGGATCTCACACTACCAGTTGTGAGATCACTCTCTCTGATTTGTGGCCTCTCTTCTCTCTCTCTCACACACACACAAACACACACACAATCTCACAACTTACTATGTCACACTTTGATGTTGTCCTTCTCTAACACACCTCATCGGTTTCCTTAACTATTGGACCTACAACAGTTATACCGGTACTCAATCACTACCGGTTAAACCCTCTCACCGGTTTTCTTGCTCACTCACTCTGCAAATCTCTTACAATAAATTCTAAGGCAAAAATGATCCTTCTTTGTACTTAAGCTCTCTTTTCTCTTTTTCTTCTCTACAAGCATCAACTTTCTCTTTTTCGAGCTCATGTATTTATATTCATGGTTTCCCACCAAGAATGCATTCAAACATTGCTGTGTTAGTTTTTCCTTTTCCAAATCAATCTAAATCGCCTTAGATATGATCTTCTTTTCAAGGATATCATCTTTATGGCAATGTTCAATCACCAACTGAAATTCATATTCCAATGTGCGTTTTCTAAATCTGGAGTTCTACACCACACTTTTCTGCTTTCCTCTATCACTTGCCATTAATGGATTTGTTGTTTCCTTCACCTAACAAGTATGAAGATAAAATCTTCTTGCAAGATTAGTGTGATTGCTTTTCCAGCTTGCCTTCCTCAAGTCGTAATCTTCTGGCATCCTCCATGACTTGCAGGTTTCTCATAAAAATCGACCTGCCTGTAGATTTGTTACCTTGATGCACACTCCACCGACCTGTGCGGTACCTCCACCTAGAATCGAATTGTCATGCTTGTCGACATCCACCTTTTCTTGAATTCCTATGTTGGTTGGACATACTTTATTGACCCAGGTTGATTACCGGTTTTGTTTAAGATACCGGTATGACCATCAACCTCTTCTCTATTCTGTATACTGGTTTTTGTGCCTTCATAATACACACATAACCTTCATCTTGGTTTATGCCTTATCGGCAAGCCTTCCTTCTGTCTCCTCACTCTCATGTGTATTGCCATCATATCGGTGACCACTTCTACTGGTAACCTTTCAAACCGGTTGACATCAATGAGAAAAATGCCAAATTGCCAACACTATGATGGTATGATGAAAGAATAAGTATCTGGTAGAATACTGAGAGGGGGGGTGAATCGGTATATTGAAAAACTGATACAAAGCTGCCAAACTCAAACTCAGTCACACAAAGTAAACATATCTCAATCAAGAACAATATTCATAAGAATACTTGACATCAACCAGTTTAACTGTTATGACAACTTTAATAGTAAACAACTTCAATATTGTAAACATCAACAATGCTTAATCATAACTCAATGCTTCTACTTAACATACCTTATCAAAAATTAACCAAATCAACAAATAAGATCACAACCACAAAAGCATTCACCACTTGACACAAATGTTTATACGTGAAAAACCCAAGTAGGTAAAAACCACGGTGAGATGAGACTCACAAGGATAGCTATCTGAACTCTTCTAAAGTTCACCCTATTAGGAGCCAAGCCTGTTAAAGCTTTACAATAGGTCCCGTTAAGCACTAATTCCAGTTAGGAATCACCCAGTTAAGGGGTTTACAAATATGCCTTGATGAAAAGCACAATACCCTATTAGGAGTAACCTTGCTGGAGGATTTAAGAATCCAAGGTAATGGAACACCTTGTTAGAGGATTTAATGAGTAACCGAGCTTGTTAGAGCTTGCCTGGTTAAGGGATTTCACTTCTATTGTAATTGTTAGAAAACAACAGGTTTTCTTGATTTGTCTGAGTAGCACTACATCTTCTTGATCAGATCCTTCTAAGCTTTAATTTGCCTTCACTCAAAGTGCAGATTCATTCACTGGTTAGGCAACTACACACTCAATAGGTTTTCATCAATCTTGCCAACAATCTTTACAAACAACTTCATCGACCTTAAATACAAATCAACTAGGTCGGTAACACAACAAAAACCTAATTCTCATAATCGAGATTACAAAAAAGTCGGTACAATCTTGACCATTAGAAATCATGATAATCTCTTCACATTCTTCAAGAAAATTCTAACCCCTCCATGATCACCACTTCATCGGACTTTGTAACTCATCACGTGCTGTGTATTAGATGCAATCCACTTTGCTCCTTCCCTAGACAAAAAACAAACTCACCAAAGCAATTTGAACATATCCTCATACAATGATCACATGTGTCTCCATCATTACCACTTAGAAGATAATAAACCAACAAACTCAATCGGTTAGGGTTTAACAACTAATAGGGTTTACCGATTAAATTACATAAAAAGGTTTAACCCTTTACACCGGTTCACCGGTTCAACTCACAAACTTTACATACTGGTTTACAACATCTTCCACAAAGATCTTCTTACTAGTTACTAGCCAATATCAAAAACATCAATATCAACAATAACATGAATACCATTACCCGTTCAATTGACATCAATGACAACATATCATTAATACAATCTCTATGCAAAATGCTAACAAACTCAAAATGCCAACAATCTCCCCCTTTGGCATTGATGGCAATACAAATATCAACGCCTCTGATTGCTGCTGAGATTGGTGAATAGGAATCCTAGTTTACATTACCAAGTATTCACCTTGCTCTGTCTGTGTTCAGCCTGCCGCTGGTTCACCTAATTAGACACATAAATCTTCTCCTCAATCACATAATTCTTCTCCCCCTTTGACAGCTATGACAAAGTGAAAGTAAAACATGTAATTCTGCTCTCACTATGCATCAACATCATTCTACAACTTGATGCTCCCCTTGTGGAATACATCCACTTCTTCATCAATCCATGTAAAATTTTGCAAGTGGTTCAGGGACTAATGTAATTAGCATCATGCTCAACTAGCTTCATGAAGAGGAAAACCCCCAATTGACTTCTAAGATACTCAAAAGTGGTCTTAGGTAGAGGTTTGGTAAAGATATCTGCGAGCTACTTCTTGGTAGAAACATGCTGCAAGATAACATCTTTACTTTGAACTTTTTCCCTCAAGAAGTGATATTTCAATTCAATGTGCTTAGTCCTTGTGTGCAAAACAAGATTTTTAGAAATGTTTATTGCACTTGTATTATGACACAAAATCTTTATTGGTTCTGAGATTTCCATATTCAAACCTTCCAAAATGTGCCTCATCCACATAGCTTGTGTGCAATTCATATAAGCTCCTACATACTCAGTTTCAGCACTAGATTGTGAATTACAACTCTGCTTTTTACTACTCCATGAAACTAGCCTTCCTCCTAGAAAGAATGCTCCACCGGTAGTACTCTTCCGATCATCAATATTTCCTACCCAATTAGCATCTGTGTATGCTTTCAAATCAAAATTTCCACCATATGGATACGATAACCCATAGTCAACAATACCTTTCAGATATCTAAAAATTCTCTTGGTTGCCATCAGATGTGCCTCCTTTGGATTCTTCTGAAATCTAGCAACAATACCAATGCATGCGCAATATCCGGTTGACTGTGAACAACATAGTGTAATTTGCCAATCATTGACCTGTATTCCTTTTCATCTACAAACTTAGATGCATCTTCCTTGGACAATTCACAACCTATAACCATTGGGGTTCCAATTGGTTTACAGTCACTCATACCGAAAGTCTTCAAAACCTCTTTCACATACTTGGATTGAGTAATAAAAATACCATTCTTCATGTGCTGTATCTATAAGCCTATGAATTTTTTTATTTCCCCTACTAATGACATCTCAAATTTATTTTTCATTTCATCTACAAAACAATTACTCATGTCATCATTACCTCCAAATATAATGTCATCTACAAATATAAATGTTGTTGTCATCACTAGTTCTAGCAAAACCTATCTTCATCAGATGAGTATAAAGTCATTCATACCATGCTTTGGGTGTCTTCTTTAATCCATACAAATCTTTATGCAATTTGCATACCATGTCTTCCTTATCTATCAATGCATAATGATCAGGCTGCTCTATATAAACCTCTTCTTCCAATATCCCATTCAAGAATGCAGACTTAACATCCATCTGGTATACCTTGAACTTCTTATGAGCTGCAAATGCAAGTATTGTTCTGACACCTTCCAGTCTTGCTACTAATGCAAAAGTTTCTCCATAGTCTTCTCCTTCTTCTTGCGCATAACCTTTGCATACTAATCTTGCCTTATTGCAAACTACAACATCATCTTCATTTAACTTGTTTCTAAACACCCATTTAGTACCTATATCATTCTTGTTTACCGGTCGGGGTACCAGGGTTCAAGTGTTGTTTTTCTCAATTTGATCCAACTCCTCCATAGCTTTCACCCAATGATCATCACCAAATGCTTCCTTAGCACTTCTAGGTTCAAAGGTGGAGATCATGGAAGAGTCTCTCTAATTTAGTCTCACATACCTAGGAATAATATGATCATTCTCTTCAGGTTCATTTTCTTCATTATCATCTTCCTCTGGATTTATTTGTTCCGAGTAAACAAGTACATCAGGATTTTCTTTACCAATTTCTAATTTAGTGGTTTCAGGTTCCGAAAGAAAAATGCAAGGATCTTCATCCTTCTTCTCAGAATTGGTTCCTTCTGAGACTTCAGGACATTCATCTACATGAACATCAACACTCTTAGTAATTATCTATGTCCAGTTGTTGACTCATTTATAGGCCTTACTCTTGGTGGAATAGCTAAGAAATATGCCTTCATCACTCCTAGCTTCAAATTTGCTTATGTAATTACCTCTTTTAATAAAACATTTGCTTCCAACTATGTTAAAATGGCTAACATCGGGTGATCTCCCATATCAGTACTCATATGGGGTCTTGTCCTTACCTCTTTTCACTAGAACTCGGTTCATTGTGTAGACAACTATACTTATAGCTTCTTTCCAAAAAAAATTTGCTACACCTCCTTGTATCAACATAGTTCTAGCAGCTTCAACCACTGACTGGTTGTTTCTCTCTACTATACCATTCTGTTGTGGTGTCCTTGATGCAGAAAGCTGCCACTTGATACCATTATCATCACAATACTTAGTGAACTCCACAGAAGTGAATTCACTGCCTTGATCTTTTCTTAGACATTTAATCTTTTTGTCACTCTCTTTCTCAGCTAAGGCTTTGAATGCCTTGAATTTACCAAAAGCTTCATTCTTATCCTTCAAGAATGTGACCCACATAATCCTTGAACAATCATCAGTGAAGTTCATGAAGTATTTGCCACCTTGAATGCTTCTTCTTCTTATTGGTCCACATAGATCTATATGAACCAAATATAACAAGTGCTCTGCTAAGAAGTACTTTCTCTTGAAAGTTGAAGAAGTCATCTTTCCTAGCTGACATTCTTTACAAAGAGCATTAACTGGTTTGTCTAGCTGAGGCAGACCTCTTACTATCTTAGACTTTCTTACTTTAACAATATTATCAAAATTTATATGACAAAATCTTCTATGCCAAAGCTAGCTATCATCTATTTTTGCAATCAAACAATTGCTAACTTTAGGATTGAGATGAAATAGACTACCTCTAGTTTGTTTCTCGGTTGCAATCAATTCACCTTTGTTGTCAAAGATTTTGCACATTCTATTTCTAAACTCTAGTGGGTATCCTCTGTAAGTTGTGCCACATTTAAATATTGTGCTTTAGGCCTTCAACCCAATAGTCATCGTCAACACCACTCTTCCCATTAAGAGAAATAACTCCCTTACCTCTAACCATACAGGGTGAGTCATTGCCAAATCTAACAACACCGCAATCAAATTCCTTCAGGGAAAGACATTTGCTCTAATCACTAGTCATGTGATGTGAACAAACACTATCAATGATCCAATCATCAGAGTTATCCCTTTTGGATACTAGTTCCTTCTTATCTGATATTTCTTCCTTAATAGCTACAAACACAATATCTTCACTATCATCATCATCTATAATACCACTGTCAATAGCTACAAGACAATCTCTCTTTCCTTTACCCTTTTACTTCTTAAATTTGTCTCTCTTGTATTCATTTTCACCATTAGGGAAATTTTCTGCTATATGAACAATCTTGTTGCATGCAAAACATTTTAAAGGTAGTTTACCTCTATATTTACCAGTGCCTCTAGGCAGTCATTTTGCCAACAACGCTTCAAGTTCCACTAAGTTGTCTTCATCTTTAGCATCTTTACTGGATCTAGATTCATAGCTATGGCCGGTATCTCTACTTCTTCTCACAGATGGGTTAGAGGAAGAAGCTCTGAATGCAGATTCTAATTTCTGTACACTACCATCATAGCCATTTAGTTCAAAAAGTAGTAAGTTTGCCAATAATAGAGTCAAGAGTTACCTTTGTCTTGTCAATGGATTTCAGCTCCTGAATAGCTGCAACTTGAATAGAATAGACCGGTAACAAGGTTCTTATTGATTACTATGGCATCTCCCACTTTCCCTCCCGCACTCTTTATCTCACCAACTATCTCTTTAATCATTTGACCGTATCGCTGGATATTCTCACCTTTAGACTTTCTCATGTCATCAAATTTTCCTCTTAAACTCCCCTGTTTGGCAATCTTAACATGTTCATCACCTCTATAAATCTCTTCTAATTTCTTCCATACTTCATATGCAGTTTCAAGACCATGAACATCTAGATATTCAACATCAGACAGGGAACTGATAATAGCCTCTAATGCTTGGTGAATTTCTTGTTGTTCTTTCTTCTGATCATTAGTCAGGGGTCCAATAGGTGTAATATACTTATTTTCTATATGATCCCAATACTGACTACCAAGATTCTTAATGTAAATCTTCATTCTGTCACTCCATATTCTATAGTTATCTTTGTTGAACTTCGGACCTTATTTCTTCATCATGATCTACAAGATCTTTTTTCAACCTGTTAGGCTTTTAGATTAAGAGGACCTGAGAGGCTTTGATACTAATTGATGGTATGATGAAAGAATAAGTATCTGGTGGAATACTTGAGAGGGGGGGGGGGTGAATCAGTATATTGAAAAACTGATACAAAGTTCCCAAACTCAAACTCAATCAAGATCAATATTCATAAGAATACTTGACATCAACCAGTTTAACTGTTATGACAACTTTAACAGTAAACACTTTCAATCTTGTAAACATCAGTAATTCTTAATCATAACTCAACATATTCATCTCTCAATGCTTCTACTTAACATGCCTTATCAAAAATTAACCAAATCAACAAATAAAATCACAACCACAAAAGAATTCACCACTTGACACAAATGTTTATACATGGAAAACCCAAATAGGTAAAAACCATGGTGAGATGAGACTCACAAGGATAGCTATCTGAACTCTTCTGAAGTTCACCCTGTTAGGAGCCAATCCTGTTAAAGCTTTACAATAAGTCCTGTTAAGAACTAATTCCGGTTAGGAATCACCCGGTTGAGGGATTTACAAATATGCCTTGATAAAAAGCACAATACCCTGTTAGGAGTAACCTCGCTAAAGGATTTAAGAATCCAAGGTAATGGACCACCTTGTTAGAGGATTTAATGAGTAACGAAGCTTGTTAGAGCTTACCCAATTAAGGGATTTCACTTCTGCTGTAATTGTTAGAAAACAATAGGTTTTCTTGATCTGTCTGAGTAGCACTACATTTGCTTAATCAAATCCTTCTAAGCTTCTATTTTCCTTCACTCAAAGTGCAGATCCATTCACTAGCTAGGCAACTACACACTCAACAGGTTTTCATCAATCTTGCCAACAATATTTTCAAACAAATTCATCGACCTTAAATGCAAATCAATTAGGTCGATAACACAACAAAAACCTAATTCTCATCATCGAGATTACAAACAAGTCTGTACAATCTTGACCGTTAGAAATCATGACAATCTTTTCACATTCTTCAAGAAAGTTCGAACCGCTCCGTGATCACCATTTCATCAGACTTTGTAACTCATCATGCACTATGTATTAGATGCAATCCACTTTGCTCCTTCCCTAAACAAAAAACAAATGCACAATTTGAACATATCCTCATACAATGATCACACGTGTCTCCATCATTACCGCTCATCAGATAATAAACCAACAAACTTGATTGGTTAGGGTTTAATAGCTGATAGGGTTTACCGGTTACATTACATAGAAATTTTTAACCCTTTACACCGGTTCACCGGTTCAACTTACAAACTTTACATACTAGTTTACAACATCTTCCACAAAGCTCTTCTTACCAGTTACTAGCCAATATCAAAAACAACAATATCAACAATAACATGAATACCATTACCAGTTCAATTGACATCAATGAAAACATATCATTAATGCAATCTATATGCAAAATGCCAACACACTAATGGTAGGGAGAGAAATAGGAGAGGGGGATCATGAAGCAGGTTATGCATATGTCCTGCAAGTGGGAGAGGAGATTGGATATTGGAGAGATCTATATTACACAATAATTGTCTAGTGCTTAGAGTAGGGAGTTACAATTGAGCCTCTTGGACGATGACCACATGGAAAGATAGGAGGCAGGCATCTAGTGGCGTGGTCATGGGTCCACCCACACCACCAGGAGGAGGGGGCAGACAAGGTAATCCTAGAGCAGGGAATTCAAGAGATTAGATTCCTTTGAGGCCAGCTAGCTCTGAGGGAGGGTCTTCATCATGGCTCTCTTGGATCCATTTTGTATTAGTTTTTGTATGATGATTTCAATACCTTTGGGTGATTTTGTAGCCATATGTGATATTGACATCATTTTATCATGACACTTATTATAAATATATATATATATATATATATATATATATATATATATATATATATATATATATATATATATATATATATATATATATATATATATATATATATATATATATATACGAGATGATCCATCCTTGCAACAACTATATGCATGTGTACTATGTGTGTGTGATTCTATATGATGATGCAGTTTATGTATGCACATTCTTATAATGATTCTATGATGCTTAATGCAATGGATATGTGCATAATGGAATGGAATATATTTTTGTTCTTTTTCTGGATTTATATGTACTAAATAGAGATGAGTATATGGTTATGATTAGATGCATGATGAATATATTTTTGTCTTTTTATATTTTATATAGGAGAATGCAGATACTAACCAATGATATATGCAGGATGTGATGCTATTGTGATATCTACACATATGTATGAAATGCTAACATGTGATGATGCAGGTGCAAATTACATGGAATATAAATATTTTTGTTGTGTCAATATACTCAGTCATGTGATAGCGGGCTACACGGACTCAGGAAGGATGCCCAAGGACAATAACAAAAGGGGAATGAAAGGTAAAAGATATAGAAATGAAAGAGCTTCTTGTTCTTTATCATCATTGAGCTTTATTATGGCAAATAGGTTTTGACAATCAAGGTATAGGTTCGACCTAGAAAGTCATTGTACCTATTTGCATGGAGATCAGATAGTGGCAAACAAGGAATGCCCCAATTCACACTAGACTCACAATGTCCTCATATCCTTGGACAATCCATAGCATTACTAAGAGACAATCCACAAACAAAAAAACAATAGGTGAACATATCACATCCTCACCTCTCTAGTCAAAGACATCCTAGAGATATGATCTCTAGTGAGAGACATCCTAGAAAAGATAAACGACATACCACCAAAAGATGAAATCAAAAGAAAACCAAGACTTGACACCAACACACAATGAAATCCTTAAGTTATTTGTGTTTCTTCCCACATATGTTAACATTTTTGATTTGGTCACAATGTTGTCATCCTGATAAAGGATAGATCATGCGGAAAACCATGTTGTTGCCAAAGTATGCTAAAAGATTTGATTTGTTGAAAGCCCCTTGTTGCTTGTGTCTCATTTGAAACTAACTAAATCCATGAAACTGATACTTTATTGCGAAGAAGAATGGATTTTTATTGTGGATTGGCGATGCAAGTGACTTCTCATTGCGGATTGTGTGCAAAAAGAAGGAGGAATGAAAAGACGATGCTCCTCAAAACATGCAATAAAAACTCAGGGTACCACTTCCATCACTAGATTTAGGATTTTGCCCCAGTTATAGATTGGACTTGATTTACTATGGAAGGAAAGAGGTGAAAAGGGGGGTTTATTATGAATGGCTAACTAATCTTAGGTAGATCAATAGAAAGCCATGATGGGAATGATTAAGTTTATTATGGATGGATAGGTTGTGAGATTGAATCCCGAAGGAGGGAGGAGCAATGTCTCTACACATGGCGTCGGTAACCCATTTTTCACCATGGTACTTGTCTAGGGCACCACCGAAGTGGTTTTCATCATTGAATGGATTTATTTCTCTTTACTTTTTTTGATTTTCTCAATTTTTTTTTTTTGTAAGTCACAAGGGGCCTATTTGCCAGGTTTTCACCGAGTAATGATTTTTTATTTTTTTGTATTTTTGATAGTTTTGAATTAGAATATTCTAAAAAGCTATGTGTAAAACCTGCGAAGGTGCATGTTATTAATTAGATCTTCCAAAGGTTCTCCATCTGGTGTTGAGATTTGATATGCACCTGGTCCATAGACTGTTGTCATGACATAAGGACCAAGCCAATTGGACTCAAATTTTCCTTTCTTTTCGCAGTCCTGCCGATTTTTAGGATTTTCTCTCAATACCAATTCACCTACCTCAAATTTACGTGGCTTTACCTTATGATTGTAGCTACGATTCATTATTTATTGATAAGCCTTAAGATGATTAAAAGCAGTTTGTCGATGCTCATCCAATATTTCTAGTTCCTATAAGTAGGAGACCGTGTAGTCTTCATCATTGATTATATCGCGTAAAGAGACTCATAAGGATGATAACTCAACCTCGATAGGCAAGATAGATTCAAAACCATAGATAAGTAAATAAGGAGTGGCTCCATTAGGTGTGTGAACACTTGTGTGATAAGCCCAAAGTGCAGAATTGAGTTGGATGTACCAATTTTAGCCAGCGTCATCGACTATCTTTTTGAGGATGCAAAGAATGGTTTTGTTAGATGCCTCAGCTTGACCATTACCTTGGGAGTAGTATGGAGTGGAGAAGCGATGGTTAATATGAAAGGGATCACAAAGTTCATGAACATCGTGATTTTTTAAGGAACGTCCATTATCTGTGATAATGGAAAGAGGGACACCATTTTGGCAGATAATGTAGTTGAGGATGAATGTAGCAATCCATTTTCCAGTGACTTGGGTGAGAGGAATGACTTCAATCCATTTTGTGAAATATTTTGTGGCAGCAATTATGAATTTATGGCTATTGGAAGAAGGAGGGTGAATATTACCTATGAGACCAAGTCCCCATTGACAAAAGGGCCAAGGAGTCACTATTGGTTGGAGTTCCTGAGTTGGGGCATGAATGAGGTCTCCATGAATATGACATTGCTTACATTTCTTGACAAACTGAAATGAGTCTTTTTGCATAAAGGGCTAGTAGTATCCAAGCCTGATAAGTTTCTTGGTTCAGGTTGGGCCACTAGAATGGGCACCACATATACCTTCATGAATTTATCATAACGCAATCTAAGCTTTGCCACTTTATAAACACCTAAGAAGAGTGCCATCTATACCTCGATGGTAAAGGGTATCAGCTAAAATGACATAGCGAGAGGATTGGTGGATGAAAGTACACTGCTGATTATTGGAAAGGTCAGGGGGAATGCAGGTATTGTTGCAAAGGTATGTGAGAATGACACCGTACCAAGGGGAATCAGGACCAACAACACATATCATCTCAGCGTGAGTGATATCAGATGAGGGAACCAAAAGATTATCCACCAAGAACTCATAACATGTCTCATTCTGTAGTAGATCAATCAATGAAGCAATAGTAGCCATGGCGTCTATAGATCAATTGTTATCCCTTGAAATCTACTCAAAGTTTATCTATGTGAATTATTGTTTGAAGTCATCTACCATTTTCTTATAATGCAATAATTTTTCATCTTTTATCTAGTATTCATCATTTTCTTGACGAATCACCAGTTGAGAGTCTCCAAAAACTTAAAGTTCCTAGATACTGAACCACAATTCATAAACCTATTGTTAATGCCTCATATTCTGCTATGTTATTGGTGCAAGGAAATGACAATCAATAGGATTTAGCAATGGAATCTTCTTGAGGTGTGATAAAGAGGATGCCGGCTCCTATGCCATGCCGTGTGTATGAACCATCAAAGTATAATTGTCAAGGATTTGTGTGTCACTATCAGAATGGATTCGTCCAAAAACTCTGAAGTCATAGGAGTATCATCAATCATAGGTGCATTTGCCAGATGATCTGTAATAACTTGTCCCTTGATATATTTTCTCTCAACATACTTAATATCAAATTCACTTAAGATCATAACTCATTTAGCTAATTTGTTAGTGAATGTTGCCTTATTAAGTAGATATTTTTGTGAATCTATCCTTGCAAGGAGATTTGTTTTATGAGTTAGCATGTAATGTCAATTTCTGCAAGGCAAAAACCACAACAAGACATGTGTTCTCAATCAAGGTGTAATTAAGCTTATAGCCAACCAATGTGAGACTATTATAGTACACTGCTCTTTCTTTGTCTTCATTGCCATATTGTTCCAAGAGTGCATTTGTGTGGTTGATATGTAGAGAAACAGGGGCATCCCTTGAATTGGCGGCATAAAAACTAGTGGATTTAGGAGATAATCTTTAAGTATCTAAAAATCTTGTTGAAATTTATCATCCCACTTGAATTTGGTGTTTTTGTGGAGTAGGTGCTAAAAAGGATGACATTTATCTGCAAGTTGAGAAATGAATCTTCGTACAGATTGGAGTCTTCCCTATAGAGACCGAAGTTGACTGATATTCTTTGGTGGTGGCATTTCTAATATATCTTTGACTTTTTCTCGATCGGCTTCAATTCCTCTCTTTGAGACAATATATCCAAGGAGATTCCCGGAGGTTACTCCGAAGACACACTTCTTAGGGTTTAGTCTAGCTTTGTATTTTTCTATCCAATTAAAGACCACTAAAAGGATTTATGAATTTGTTTCTCTTTCTAATGATTTACCCAAGAGGTCGTCAACATAATATTCCATGGTAACATGCATAAGATCATAAAAGATGGTAGTCATAGCTCTTTGGTATGTAGCACCTATGTTCTTTAGTCCAAAGGGCATGACATTCTAGCAAAAAGTTCCCCAAGGATAGAGGAATGTTGTTTTGTGTTGATCCTCAAGTGTGATTTTAAAGGTTGTGGCCAAAAAATCCATCCATTAAAGATAACATTGCATGAATAGCTATAAGATCCACTATCAAGTCAATATTTAGAAACAAAAAATCATCTTTAGGACAAGCTTTGTTGATGTCTCTAAAATATGCACATATTTTGATGTTGTGATCTGGCTTGTTGACAAGTTCCAAGTTAGAGATCCACTCAAGGTAATCAATCGATCTTATGAATCCAACATCCAATAGTTTCTCAAGTTCTACCTTTACTAATAGTGCCACTTGCGGATGCATTTTCCTTAATTTCCATTTACTTGGCTTTGCTACTGGTGTAACTATTAAATGATGCATTACTAGATCAAGGTCTAATCCAAGCATATATGCATATGACCCTGCAAAATTGATTTGTCAAGATTGTTTCCTCCAACAACATAGATGATTTTTCTTTATATGATTCCATCGGGAGAATGTCAAGCCTTCCATCTTCAGGTGCCTTAGAAAGGTTTTCACCCTCAAATACATCCTTTCTTTTTTACTTTTTTAGAGTTAGACATCACCACAGTGTGGTTTTCACCATAAGGCCCATAATTTATTTTTATTTTTATATTTTTGCGACTAGAAGGCCCAACACCCTCATTGAAGTATGCCACGCTATTGAGTTCTATAGTGTATCTTTCTTTATGGTCTCCAAGTGGAAGATCATCTCATATGCCCAAAAATCCTATGCAATCATCATCATTCTCAAATGTGTCTAGTTGTAATGGTCCCAATCAATGAGTTGTGGGTGAATGAGGGGAAGGCCATCGGTGTTTTCAAAGTCAGCGGGAGTAATGGTAAAGACACAAGTGCCTTCAAGTATGTCAAGGTAATTGTCGAGGTTATCTATAGCACTCTCCTCATTTGTCTCAATTGTAGACAAATTCAAATTGACATCACTAGAAGGATTTCAGCAATAGGAGTCCTCACTCTATATAATTTTGGCCTAGAACCTAGAAACGAGGACTGTTTGGGATCCTCCGAAGTAGTTTCTTTATCATTATTTTCTTGTGATGTAGACTTTGATAAAGTAGCTTGACCAACCTTGAATTTTCTATTGAACTCTTCTTCTTCTATGGGTTCACCTGGTTCTCTAAATGTTTCTATGAGCTCATAATCACTAGATGACTTATTTGTACCCCATTCCCATTCATTAGAGTTTGTGGAGTAGCATTTCTATTCTTGTTGGTCATTAGAGTCTATGATTTTCAATGCTTTTTTAGATTTGTGAGTACCTAATCTAAAGGGTATGAATCCAAGTCCTTTGGAGCGCTACTTTTTGAATATTAAGTCTAGTTGCAATGGTTCAACTCTTCCTTTCTTTTATAATCCAAGAGGGCTCTTTCCATCATATCCAAATTTTTGCAAGAACTTGAATCCTTTACCATAGTTTTCACATGGTATCTTGATGTGATCTTGTGTATCCTCTTCAGGTTCTTTATAAAGCATTTTTTATAAGTCCTCTTCTTCCATCTCACCCCACTTTTGGAATATAGTAGGATCCCATTTTAGTTTAATGATATATACCTTTTTAGAAGGATGTGGTCATACATACTCTTTTAGAGAATCTATTACTTGTGTGTTAGGTACATAGTTTGATTTAGAGTGTACTCGCCCATGCCTTTGTCCTGATATTTCCCTTTAAGGTCACCTGGTTTTGATGTTGAAGGTTTAAATGATTCAGGGTCAGCATATGCGGATGATGGATTTTCTTCTCTATTGATTGGTATTATTGTTTCCAATTTTGGCCACATGTTATTGCAATATATGAATGGATTCAGATCACCATTAATGGCCACTTAAACTCCATTGTGTGGGAACTTAATACATTGATGATATGTGGAAGGAAAAAATATTATTTCAAGAATCCATGGACGTCCTAAAAGTATATTATATGTGAGTTATAAATCAAGGACTTGACATACCACATCCTTTGTAACTGGCCCAACTCTGAGAGGTAAGGTGACTGTGCCCTTGGATGAGCGCTCTTTATCATCATATGCCTTAATGGTAATTGCATGTGTAGTATAAACAGTGTTTCAGAATATCCCAATTGTTTAATAGTGTTCAATGTACAAATGTTTAGACCTGCTCCTCCATCTATCAAGAATCGTTTACACATTATGAGGCTAGGTTACACATGCATCATCAGATTTTATGAATGTAAGGCTATGTAGAATGAAAATGTATCCCACCATGGCTTGAAACTGGTCCACGTTCAGTTCAGTGGGTATGGAGGTCTCTCTCAAATTTTTATCAAGAATGACCTTATGAGCAGGAGATATGCGTAAAATTTCAAAGATAGAAATGAGGGCGGGTGTCTTCCTTAACTGATCTACAAGGTCATATTCATTCTTGGTGGATGAAGAGGTCATGGTATTTGATATAACACCTTGCAAGGTGACTTTACCTCATCGACAGGTTGTGACATTACATTCAGAGGTTTCATTTTTGGAGGATGAGGAAGATGGTCCAATTCCTTTTAAAACAACATTAATCCTTTGGGTAGAACCTTTAGGAGCCTTTTCCTTTATTATGATGGTATAAACATGATTATCCATTGAAATGTGATTAATAGTGGAATCATAGTCATAGGACATCTTGGTATAATTAGCTTGATTATCTATTGTTTTGGCTTTTCCTTTGTCATGTTTAGGAAATGGCTCCTTAAACATTGCATGCTATTCATTGGAGGTATGACCATCAATTTACTCTTGTGATACAATATTCATCATCATTCCACCAATTTGGTTTTACTTTTGACTCATATGGTGGATTATCTGGTAGTGTTTTTATCTTTTTTTCCACTAACTTCTTGAATGTTGTTTCAATCAGTTCTCCCAATGGAGTGCATTTTCTTCAAGGTTTTGATTGCCTTTGATTATTCACTTGATTGTTCATATTAGAAGAACTTGCACCAGGGAAAGTTATCTTAGGTTTCACAATATTTGCATCTACTACCCCATCATCAATTGTATTCTTATTCCTGTTCCAAAAGCTGGGTTTGTCTTTCCCATTTGATTCCTCTTTGTTTGCTTTGAATATCTTGATGACACATTGTTTAATAAGGACTTTTTCCATTTCCATTCCTTTCTCAATGACCTCTTTGAAGGTTGACAAACAAGCTTTTCTTAACTCATATCCAAAATCCTTGTTGATATTTTGAGTAAACATTTCTACCATTTGTTTTTGTGGGATATCACAAGAGCATCGACTAGCAAGACCTCTCCATCACTGTAAGAATGAAGAAAAAGATTCCCCATTTTTCTACTTAGTATTACACAAGGTAGCCATTGACACATCTATTTCAATGTTTTATGAGAAGTATTGTATAAAAGCCTCTGCAAGATCACTCCATGATTTAATTCCAGGTGGAAGTTGGGAGAACCATTCTATTGCTTGTTCACCTAAGCTTTGTGGGAACAATCTGATCAAGTATGTTTCTTCTCATGCTACCTTAATGCAAGCTATGAAAAAATGTCTTATGTGTGCCTTATGATCCCCTTTGTCTTTGTACTTATCAAACTTCAGTGTCACAAAATGTGGAGGAAATAGAGACATTGCAATGCTTTTATCAAATGGGTAAGGACATATATCTTTCATTGTGTACTGTTGCTTTGGTGTATTCATGTCTGTCATTTGCTTTTGTAAATCCTTGATTTTTTGTTGCACGTCATTTTTGGATGGTGTCTTTTCTCTTTTAGCTAGTCCCATGCCTAAGCCATTGGGCAAAGGAGGAGGGATATAATGCATATATGGATGATATTGATCATAGATATGTTCATATGGAGGAGGGACATAGTTATAGCTTGCATATGGACCACTTGGTATGGTATTGTAGTGAAGAGCACTAGGTTGAGGTCGATACATGTCATGACCATGAGGATATGAGGTATTATAAGTATGGTCTTGAGTATTGCCCCAAAATTTTGTTAGGAACCGAGAAGGACAATTGAGAGGGGAGAGGGGGGGGTGAATCAGTTGTCAATAAATTGTAACCCAAAACCAATTATTTCAACTTAAAATGCAGTGCCAATAAAATAGATTAACAATTATAGCAATATCAGTACAACTTAACGCATGAAATAGAAAGAAAAACACATACACAACACATGACACAAATATTTTGACGTGGAAATCCTGTAAGGGGAAAAATCACGGTGGGAAACCTTACCCACAATCAGATGATACTACTGCAGATAGTAAGTGAATACAATAATGGGGACTGCACATGCAGAAAGGCCAACCACCTAGAGCTCACTGCTCAATCACAAAATAGGAGTCACACTAACTACAATTGGATGGTTAAATCCAATAACAATATACTGCTTTAGTATAGCATCTACAATGTTGGATTCAGTACCAATTTAAGCTCTAACCATGAGTACCAAACACCTTCATAACCTTTCCTTCAACCTTCATATAATATCTATGTGATTCACACAAGGATCTACTTATTTTCTCTCTTCACAATGATCTTCAATATTCACACACACTCATACATCTTGCAATTATTTATACAAAACCTAAGACCTCACGATTTGGTCGACTCCCTAAAGATATTAAATTTACAAAATAAGTCTTGATGCAATACAATATGTCGGCCTTAATACATTTACACATTATCCAATCAATAAACCATTTCTAAAATGTGTCATGCTGATTTGAAATATGATATCTTGTACCGGTCCATAACCTAGACCTATCTACCAGTAAAGGAAAATATGTGAATTCGATTAGTCCAATATGAAAAACACCAAATGCAAACATCCTATCCATGTCTTCGACATAACCAAATGATCTCCAGATGCTAACAAGTCATCATCAACTTCCTGAGTTGCCAGTGAAACATATATCAGTGACTGTGCATAAGCCAATATCCACACCGAGACCACAATGTGTTGGTTCAACAACAAAACAATATAACCAAAGTGCCAAATCAACAATGTAGACCTCTAGAAAGATAAGTGTTGACATCTACGACAAAACCAATGCAACACATGACGAAGTCATCCATAATACCAACAATCTCCCCCTTCAGCATTGATGGTAACACTAGATGGAAAAACATCTAAGTGCCAAAAATAGAATGCCAAATACCAACAATCTCCCGAAATAGATCAATACAAAGTTTTGTACAAAAAACAAAAAAAGTATAACCAAAATCAAAATACATCTCTCTAAGTACAATTTTTTTCCATAGACATCTCTCCCCCTTTGACATCAAATGCCAAAGTAGTCAAGAATCAAAATTAGAACATAACATACAACTAACCACTCCCCCTGAGTAGTAGCTCTCCTTCATCAAGCTGGAAAAATATTTTTCTGTTAGTCCCTACTGGTTTGATGCCAATATTCATCATTCAAGTCTCTGTTAGTGGGGTGATTACCCCAAGCTTCTCTCTGAGATATTCAAATGTTTCCTTAGGAAAAGGCTTTGTAAAAATATCTACAATTTGCCCTTTAGTGTTCATATAAAGAAATCTCACTTCATTTGCTTCAACATTTTCTTTTCAGAAAATTATACTTAATAGAAACATGCTTTGTTTTAGAGTGAAATACCAGATTCTTTGATATATCTATTGCTGCTGAATTATCATAGTGAATAATTAATGGTTCATTGCATTTTACCTTGATATCCTTCAACATTTGTTTGATCCATAATACCTGAGTGCAATTAGTTATTGCTACAACATATTCTGCTTTTGCTGTAGATAATGATGTACAAGTTTGCTTCTTGCTGATCCATGAAATTAATCTTCTGCTAAGAAAGAATGCACTGCCAGTGGTACTCTTTCTATCATCCCCATCTCCTACCCAATTTGCATCTATATATTCACATAACCCAAAATTGTCATCCTTAGGACACCATAAACCAAGATTTGTTGTGCCTTGTAGGTACCGGAAAATCCTTTTTACTGCAGTTTCATGATTTTCTTTAGGATTTCTTTGAAATCTTGAAACAATACACACTGCATTCATTATATCAGGTCTGGTTTGTGTCAAATACAATAACCCTCCAATCATAGATTTGAACCTTATTAGATTTATAGGAGTTGAATCATCCTTTGATGTCAATTTATTTGTTGTAGTCATAGGAGTGCTTACCGATTTGGAGTTTTCCATTCCAAATTTCTTCAAGTGTTCCTTCAAGTATTTTGTTTGACATATGAATATACCTTTATCTGTTTGAGAAATATGCAAACCTAGAAAGTTTTTTATCTCTCCAATCATTGACATTTCAAATTCTTCTTGCATCTAGTTAGCAAAGTCTTTACATAACCCTTCTTCTCCTCCAAAATTGATATCATCCACAAATACTTCAATAACCAAAATGTCATCATTGTTGATTTTGTAATACAAATTACTGTCAGCATTAACTTTTGTGTATCCAAGCTTTAGAAGATATTTATCCAGTCTAGCATACCAAGCTCTGGGAGCTTGCTTCAATCCATATAAAGCTTTCCTTAACCTGCAAACCATATCCTTATCATCTGTTAATGAAAATCCATCAGACTGTTCAATGTAAACTTCTTCTTCAAGTCTCCATTCCAAAATGCACATTTTACATCCATCTGATAAACTTTATAGTTTTTGTGAGCTCCAAATGCAAGAAATAGTCTTACTACTTCAATTCTGGCTATTGGTGCAAAGGTTCATTATAATCAATTCCTTCTTTCTGAGAATAACCTTTGCAAACTAATCTTGTTTTGTTTATGATTACTTCACCATCTTCATTAAGTTTATTTCTAAATACCCATTTAGTTCCAGTTACATTTTTGTCTTTAGGCCGGGGAACTAATTCATCTTCCATTGCTTTTATCCAATGTTTATCTTGACATGCTTCAACAAATGATGATGGTTCAACTTGAGAAATTAAACATACCTCTTCATTTGCCAATCTTCCTCTTGTCATAACACCTTTATTTTTATTTCTAATTATCTAATTTTTTTAATGATTCAATCTTACATACCTGGGTTTATTCTGATTTCCACTTACAGGCTGTTGTTCTTCAATCACAGCTGAGTTTTCTGATGATGCCGGTGTGACTCATTCTTCATTATGTTCCAGTACAATCTGTGCCAGTTCATTTATAATCATTTCTACTACCGGTTCAGAACCTATAGATCTTGATTGTCCTCTAAAATGTTTATCTATCTTCACATTAGTACCTTCAATGATTTTCTGCAGTCTTTTATTATAACATCTATATGCCTTGCTTCTAGTTGAATAACCAAGAAATATTCCTTCATCACTTATAGGATCAAATTTGCCAATAGACTCATCTCTCCTAATATATCATTTGCTTCCAAATATTATGAAATATTTTAGAGTAGGAATATGTGTTGGCATTATAACAGATAAGGGGAGGTTGTTGGCATTTCAATAAGGATATTGAGAAGGTTGTTGATGATTATGGATATAACTGATCAAGGATGTTTACTGTCTTAATATTATTATTTTGTCATTGATGTCAAGAAATTGATTTTCTAATTCAGTATGATGTTGCCCTATCTTAAGAAGTATGATTTGATGAGTATAAAGATGTCGGTAAAAGACACAGACAGAATGTGATGAATAAGGGGAAGAATAAGTTATTCAATGGGCAACTATTACTGAGTTAGACAATGATGAGATCATGATGTTTAGATTGTTTTGATATCCTACATATGTTGTTAATTGTAAGGTTAATACTATACTATGTTACCGAGCAAAGAACCTAGTCGGTAAACCCTAAGGTTATCTCTATTGGTTAATGAAGGCAAAATGTCTGCCGAGTGAAGTTTAGTATTTACCGAGTTGCAACCAAGTAGTAACATAATGCATTGAATGAATAAAAGCATTATTTAATGAAGAAAGCTAATGAGCTAGAATTGATTAAATGATTGGTATGCCATGCATGAAGTTTGTTAAAGAATCTATGGTAAAGGAAAATCGGCAGGAAGATCTACAACTCAGATTGAACCGCAATACCCTAGCACAAGTTCCAGGAAATGTTTACAAGTTCTAAGACGAGGTAAAATGTTTTTCAGATCGAAGGATACATTGAACCTAGTCAAGATTGAAGATCTCATGGCTATGATTGATCATGGGAAATGTGATCAAGGAGATTAAGCAGTTGGCAAATTGTTTATAAATAAGGAACTATTGATAAACAATGGATGTGGGCAAGTATATGCACAGGGATGCTACATAGTGATTACTGAGCACAGAAGCTTGAAGACCTATTTGAATAACAGAGTATAGAGCCCAACAGATGGACAAGATAAAGTTCTATGTCTAGATTGTATTGAGCAAATAAGAATCTGCTTTAGCATTTTAGATGTGAAGTTGTAGATAGATTTTTATTATTGTTATTTTGTGAAGTGATAGAAAATCTCTTAACCGAGTGGACTTAACAGTCTTATTTGTAAGACCCTCTAGCAAGGTGACATTCTGATTGAGTGTTTGAAATCCTTTAACAAGGTCACTTCTAACAAGGTGAAGATCCTAACAGATCTGAGGGAAATCCCTTAACCGGGTCACATCTAGCAATGTGTTTGTAATCTTTAACAGGATTTTCTTTTAACCGAGCATACTCTAGAAGAGTATATTTCTTAGTGGGTCTGAAATCCCATAGTGGTTTTTCCCTATTTGGGTTTCCACGTTAAATAGTTCATAAGGGGTCTTACCGGTTTCACCTTTGATGTGAATTCTATTGAAAGTATAAACCGTTGTATTCATTGCTTCTCTCCAGTACATATGAGATACATTTGCTTCCATCATCATGGTTCTTGCTGCATCTAATATAGTTATGTTCTTCCTTTCCACAACTCCATTCTGCTGGGGTGTCTGGGGTGCTAATAGTTGTCTTTTGATTCCATTCTCTTCACAGTACACATTGAATTTCCTAGATGTAAATTCTCCTCCTTGATCAGATCTCAAACATTTAATTTTCTTGTCAGTTTCATTCTCTACCATTGCGTTGTATATCTTGAATCTCCCAAAATCTTTTGATTTCTCCCTGAGAAAAGTAACCCAACACATTCTATAATAGTTATCAATTATTAACATAAAGTATCTATCACCCTGAAGACTCCTTGTTCTTGCTGGACCACATAAGTCAATATGAATTAAATCAAGAATATTATTGGATTTCTCAGAAATGCTCTTAAATGTTGTTCTAACTTTCTTTCCCATTTGAGATTCCTTACATACCGTATTATGAGGTTTCATAATCTTAGGTAAATCCCTTACAGCCTTGGTTGAACTCATCTTTACAATGCAATCAAAATTCACATGATAGAGTCTTTTATGCCATAACCAACTTTCATCAATCTGAGCAATCAAACATGTCTTATCACTAGTATTCAAATGAAAGATATTACCTTTAGTCTGATTACCGGTTGCAATCTCCAATCTAGTTCTGTTCATGATTTTGCATTTTCCATTCTTGAATTGTAGTTGAAATCCTTTTTCCACTAACTGACCAACACTCAAAAGATTATACTTTAAACCTTCAACATAATAAACATTGTCAGTATTGTGCTTACCATCCAAAGATATAGTGCCTCTTCCTTTGATTAAACAAGATTTGTGATCTCCAAATCTTACTAGACCTCCATGACATTCCCAAAACGATAAGAATTTTCTTTTATCACCAGTCATATGATGCGAGAAACCACTATCAATGATCCATTCGTCCTTTTCATCAATTTTTGCTGCTAATGCCTTCTCTACCGATTTGACAATAGGTGTCAGTTTATCTTCTTTTATTGCAACAAATGCCCATCCACTATCTATTGGATCTTCGTCAGAGTCATCTGTAACACCTTCATCTGCATAGTAACATGACTTATCTTTGTTTTTCTTAAATTTGTATCTCTGATATTTAGGGTTAGGTTTATATGTTCTTTTTGCCTCCTCTCTTAGTCTTGAATGTCTATCAGGACACCTAGACTCCATATGACTAGCTTTATTGTAATTAAAACATTTGAAAGGTGTTTTACCTTCATACTTACTTCCTCTTGGACCTTTAGGCACGTTCCTTGCAAATAGTGCTTCAAGTTCTTCATTTTGTCTTCTGATATCTTCAAGTTCTTTTGCATAAAGTGCTTTCCAATCAGATTTGTTAGATGATGATGATGATGATAATGATGATGATGCTTTGAAGGCTATATCAGTCTTGACTATAGCAACAAGAACAAATTCTTCAAGCTCAAATGGTGAAAGTTTTCCAACTAGAGTATCTCTAGATATTGATGTATTAGGCATGGTTCTCAACTCATTAATAGCTGTCACTTTCATTTTGTAAGCCGGTGGAAAAGCTCTTAAAAATTTAGAAATTCCTCCACAACATTGTATTCCTAAAATAATTTCATTAACTCTTTCCATAAATGCAGAAATTCTTTCATCATCTTCCATTTTTAAATTTTCATACCTGACCTGGCAACATTCCAATTTTGCAATTTTGACGGTGGAATCTCCTTCATTCAATGTTTCAAGTTTATCCCAAAAATATTTTGCAGTAGATCTGTCTGATAACCTCAAGATTTGTTGATTTGATAATACGCTTAGAAGTGCTTCTCTTGCTTTGCAATCATTCTCCAAGTCTTTAGCCAAGGTCAGTGGATTAGGCTTATTCAAAGCAGGAGCAACATACCCAATACTTTGTAACATTCCATATATCTTTTCCAATGCAGTTTAGATGTGTTTCCATTCTGATCTTCCATATACCATAGTTAGTTCCATCAAGTTTGGGACTGTCCTTCCTGAAGATATTTGTTGCCATAGGATCTCCTCAAGTTGTTAGGCTTCTGCAAAAAGAGGACTAGGCTCTCATACCAATTGTTAGGAACTGGGAAGGACAATTGAGAGGGGGGGGTGAATTAGTTGTCAATAAATTATAACCCAAAACCAATTATTTTAACTTAAAACTTAGTGTCGGTAAAACATATTAATAGTAATAGCAATACCAGTACAACTTAATGCATGAAACAAAAAGAAAAACACATCCACAACACATGACACAAATATTTTGACATAGAAACCCTGTAAGGGGAAAAACCACTGTGGGAAACCTTACCCACTATAGACACCTAAAATTAATAAAATTAATATTTGATTAATTTAAGCCTATCAACATAATTAATTAATTTAATTGTGTTATCCTTCTTCCTTTCAGAATCAATTAAATCTAATTTAATTAATCCTGTCACTATTGTCCAATAATTAGTTTATCAAATAAATTAATTATTCCCCTAAAGTAATCTCAATAATTATTTCCTCTAAACCCACTCAGTTAATTAATTCTAATTAATTAACCTAGTCATGTGACTCCTACAAATCACCTTTTCCTAATCCCACTTATCCTAATTAATCCTTCTGGAATCTCTCATAATCATGCTTATCATTATTCTCCAATTTTTAATTCCCACTCATGTCACATCAACATTGAGCCTCTCAAAGAAATTCAAATTTCTTTGAATCCCTCAATGCATCCTTATTTTGGAATTTTTAATTCCTCAAGTTTGAAATTCAAATTTCTCCCCCCTTTTTCCAAAGGAATTTTATATTCCTGTTTATTTTCCCAAGGCACCCTTGATCCATGCCTTTTATCCAAAATCAATCTCAACCCTTCATAATCAAATCAATCTTGGCCCTTCATTGGCCTCCTCCAATCTATAAATTGGAGCTTATTATCCTCACAAATTAGATCCACTTCTCATGCATTGTCATCCTGCCATTTCTTCTCTCCTCCTCTTCTAATCCTCTCTCAAATCCATCAAATTCATAATCCATCACTCAAATCCAAATCTTCCAATCCACCTTGTTGAGAACAAAGGAGACCATTCCACATCACAAGCAATCAAAGGAGCACATCAAGGGGCACCTTCACTTCATCAAGCTCAATCCGAAGGAGAAGGTAAAATAGCAAGGTAAAATGGTTATTCTTTGATATTTTTAGCATTTTAATGTTTATCTCATTATGTTTTGATCATTTGACATTCTAATCCATTTTCCCCTCTTTATTTTGGCACGCCCTGTGGGACCCACGTCCCTAAGAACTAATGTTTTTTATGAGTTTTTGTGAGTTGTGAGACGTAGGTTTCGGAACAACGCGAGGGACTGCAAATCAGCGCGAGTGACTCAGGTTCAATGCGACATAAAACCTACTTCGGCACGAGGGCAGGCACATCAACACGACTGACCTAACATATTTCAAATTTTTCCCTCTTGTTGTTTAAAATTAAAAATTTTACTATCTGTTTGTTTGTTTACCGCGAGTGCAAGCGTATTAGTGCTAGCACTGACGTTTCAATGTGGGTGTTTTTAATCAGCACAAGCCTTTTAATGTTATTCGTGCCTAGGTATTTAAATTTAAATTTTCAAAATTTTACTCGCTAACTCCCACAGATCTCTATTTTTAGGTTCAGCACAAGTGCAAGCATTTCAACGCTAGCGTTTCTGACCAGCATGATGGATAGGTATAAAGTCCTTTTGCTATTTTGCATGTTCTATCATTTTTTGTCCGTTGGTTTATTTTGTTTAGCACATACATAGGCGTTTCAGCATGACTAACTACACTTCAACGCATGAGCTGTCTGTGCGGTACAGTTAGGACTAATTTCCATCTTTTTAGTTTTGCAATTTAATCCGACCGTCCAAGACTCAAAAAAATAAGAAAAACTACTAATTCTGTTGTTTTGTAGGTTGCCTAGCAGATTCAACCAAATATTGTGCATTTATTTAAGTTAGGCACCTAGCTATTAATTAAGATGGAGTGAACCATTTTCTTGCATGTTTTTAAGAAAAGCATAAAGGTAGGAGAGTATGCTCTCATCTAACTAGACGATCAGAAATCCAGACCCTCCAACCTTTTCTTGTTTGATTGCGTGTTTACCTCTAGCAGGCCTGCCCTCCCAACTTTCTCTTTGAGAAGGTAAGAGGGGAATGACCCAAGTGAGTACACCTGGACCTGGGGTTCCCAACTCACTATAATAAATAGGCCATTGACTACAAAAGGGTCTATGGTTGGGGCTATATGAGAGTTCACTCTCACGTTGGGTGCTTAGTAGGATCTTAGAGATCTCAATCATGCTTGCATGACTACTAAGTTCTTAGTGCTTCGTTGGGCTATAGGCCTCAATTGTGCTTGCACAACTGTGAAGGGTAGCTCCTAACGGGAAGACTTACTAAACACCTTGTTCATAATGGCCAAAAAACTTCTAGTCATTGGTGCAGGAGGTCAGACCTCTGAAGTCGCCCATATTTTTATGACCCTTAGTAGAGACACAAAGTTCACCATGAGGAGTTTTCATGGAAATTGATGCTTGGCTGCCCCAGAGAAGTGAGTGTCATGGAGGGGAGCCAGTGGGGTCAAGCATCTAAGTGTCTACTCAGGATAAGCGTAGCTGGGAAACCAATTGGGATCCATTGACTATTGTCTTTCTCACCCTAGGATATGTTGTGAAGGAGCATGAGTGTCTTTTGAGTCTAACTTCTTTTGACCATTGCGTTTTCTTTACTTGACATCTCTTGCCAAGTCCATCCCCCACAACCAATCAATCCTCTTTCCAAATTCCATCTTGCCATCATCAAATGTTTAATCAACTTCTATCTATCCAAGAAATTCTCCAATCCCCAATCCACTTTCATCCATTCAAGCAATCATCCTTCCTCAACTAATATTCATTCTTCCTCTAGTCCAATAAAATCTCCAAAATTCCAATCAATCAAATCCATCCATCTTCCTAATCCAATTCAACCCAATCCAATTCAACCCAATTCAATCCAATCCAATTCAATCTAATCCAATCCAATCCAATCAAGTCCTAATCCAAGGACCAATCCAATCCATTCAATCAATCATCCAATCCAATCAAATCGAGTCCTAATCCAAGGACCATTCCAATCAAACCAAGTCCTAATCCAAGGACCAATCCAATCCATTTAGTCAATCAACAAATCCAATCAAATCAAGTCCTAATCCAAGTACCATTCCAATCCAATCAAGTCCTAATCCAAGGACCAATCAAATCAAATCTAATCCAAATCAAAATCCAATCAAAATCTAATCAAATCTAATCCATCATCATTCCAAGCCAAGTCCTAATCCATCTTCATTCCAAGCCAAGTCATAATCCTCATCTTCATTTAACATAATCTTCTAATCCTTCACTCTCAACATGACTACCCATAATTTCAAAGCTTGGTATGAGAAGATGCTCATGGAAATTCATGAACCTGCCTACCAAGTTAATCCCATAATCTCCCACTCACCTATCATACCTTCATCCATCCCATCTCAACACATTGCACCCAATCCCAATCTATACCATATCTCTTATCCTTCTTCTACCTTCGACAAGGGAAATCCATCTTATTCCCCATCCATATCTCCATATTATCCCTCATCCACATACTCCTCTAATCCAATATGTATACCTCCATCTCCCTCCCCATCTATATCCCAATCCCCATCCTTCTAGAATGCATCCATTACCTCTACTCCCCATCCAAATCCTTTACTCCATAGTCCTCCAATCATTAATCCTAATTCCCCAATCCATCATTCTAATCCTCCATCCAATTCCAATCCCAATCCTAATCCCAATCCTAATCCTCCATCCAATTCTAATTCCAATCCCAATCCCACATCTAATCCAAATTTTCCATCCAATCCCAATCCTCCAGAATCCGTATTGTCCACATCCTCCAAATCCATCATCCATAATCTTATCCAAGACATGCTAGCAAAGGAGACAAAATCCTCACCTCAAAGAAAAGTGGCCAAGTCTCCTCAAGTCCCCCATCCACCCCAATCACCTCCACCTCAAAAAAAATCCCAATCCCCCACACTTCATGATACTCCCATTTCCCCATCTACTCACATAAAATCTTCCATACCTTCCTCCATCACACAATCCTCATGACTCCAAACATGCCAAAATCTTGTTCCAAAGCATGCTAGCATAGAATACTCTCCATCTGACGATGCATCTCCCTCCATTCCATCTAATGATCCCATCCCCTCCACTTCCTCTCATATTCATATGACTCCTCTATCCAACCCTCTCCTTCCATCACATGATCCTCCTCCATCTCATGATACCCTCCCTAGTCAAGATCAAAGTATCCCTTCATCTCCATGTCATGATCCCAATCCATCTAAAGATCCTAATCTTCCTTCCACATCTCATCCCCCTCAAAATGGACTCACATCTTGTTTCTGAAATAATAAGGGTCCTCAAGATAATTCTCAAGATGTTGGTACATCCTCTATCCCTCTTAAATCCAAATTTCCCTCATTCAAATCAAAATCCTATTATCCCTCATCTTTTGCATCCATTTTGGGAGCTTATGTTCCAAAGTTAAACCCTTCATTCCTTCCATCCATTTTGGGCCCCTATGTTCTGATGCTCAATCCTCCATCCCTTGCATCCATATTGGGTCCTTACATCCCTCCATCCACCACTCCATCACCTCAAATAATCCCCAAGAAAGATTAACAAAGGCACACATCCTTGGATGCCTCCCAACACTCTCTTTCCACCATCCCATCAATAAAATCCATCAGTCATTCATCCTCATGCACCCATCTCATTGCTATTGGAAGCAATTTGGATGCCCAATCTAAAACAAATAATAAAGCTCAAAATCTACAAAAATCAAAGGATCAACATGTCCCCTCCAAATGACATGCTTAAAAGAAAAATATGATCCAAAAGAAAGAAAAAGGAAAAAGGCCCCAAAAGAAAAAATAAAAAACTATGTGGATTCCCAAAGAGGCAATGCATCTCAAATAAAAATCAAAATTGGCATCCAAACTTGCTAATCCAAAAGCTCCATCCATTCATAAGTCCTCCAATCCTCCATCTAACACTCCTTTATCTTCAAAATCCATTTTGGGTCCTTATGTCCCAAAATCCACCATCCCAACTCCATCATCCCCTTCTTCTATTTTGGGTCATCATTTCCCAAAATCCACACTTTATACCCCATCCAATTCAAAGTACTCTCCTCCACTACTCCACCACCCTTCAAGGTGTGTGCCAATGTTGATCTTCCACAAATTCTTCAAAACCCCATGCATTATCCACCATCAATTTTTCACAATCCCATTCCGTTAGTCCAATCCTTTCAAAATCCTTATTTTACATCCCCTCTCCATTTCATCTCCCCAATTATTGTTACCAACATCTATGAGCATACCTCTAATTCAAAGCAATACTAATGGATACCATCTATGGAACTAGATGCTTGAGTCCTCCCTTCCTCTTTCACACATCCACTATATCCACTCATTCTCATCCTTATCCATCCAAACTATTCCGAAAATTTAAAAAAAAATCAAAAAATAAAGAAAAATGCAAAAAAATAAAAAATCAGAAAAAAGTAAACAAAAATCATTTCATCCAATGGTGAAAACCACTTCTTGTGATGCCTTGGGTAAGTACCATGATGAAAAATTGGAAAACAAGCGTCATGTGTAATCCCCTCATCCCCTTGTACTCTACACTTGGGGGCAAGCTTCATCCACGCAATCCTCCCATCCATCTACATCATATCTAAGTCCATTCTCCTTCACTATCTTTAATCTTGACTATCCTATCCATATCCTCCATCTCATATCCCTCATCCTATCAAAATGAATCCTCTATTCCTATCTTTCATCTTGATCATATAAGAGGCAAAATAATGTATATGCATGCATGCTTTGGAGCATTTAAGCCTTAATACTCTACCATCCATATCCATTACACATTATCTTTCAAAACTCATACATCTTTATCCACCATTCATTGCATCCTTAATCCCACTACCCTCTAGTGTGGGGCATTGCACTCCTTTGCAGCATAGTCCTTGGGTCTCCGTCACCCTACCCTCCAGTCCTCCATATCCTATACATATCCATCCACTCCATCCATCCTCTTACCAACCCATCGGTCCTCCCTTGTCATTGGTTCCATTCAATCAAATCCTATCCACCAATCCACCACATCCAATCCAATTTCCAGTCCAATTTATAATCCAATCATATTCTCCATCTCTTCCAATTCAATCATTACTCCCATCCTCAATCTAATCCTACTCAATCATCCATCCCCTTTTTTTTTCATCCTATCTAATCATTTATACTTCTTCCAATCCTATCCAATCCATCAAACTGAGCTTTCCCCATCTACCTGAGCTCGCACTGACTTGTGCCTAATCCAAGCACCCATCCATACTTTGCTAATCAAATCCAAGTGGCAATCCTCTCATCTACAGATCTTGCACATCCAACTTGTCTTTTGTCATCCATTAATCAATCCATCACCTGCCCATTGGGATGCATCCTTCCCTAGTCTGACAGTTTATCCAAATCCATATCCTACTCTTGGCAAGAGATATCAGTTGGTCATGTGCATGTTTTTTGCATGCTTGAGCTTTTTGCTTTGTTTTCATCTTGTGTCCTAGGACTATACTTGTTCAAGACTGCCTTGATCATCCTATATCTTGGTATGTCTTGGCTGGTGTATAATGAGGCATAGTTTTCATAACATGGTGTGTTTGAAGGTCTTCCTTGTATGAACCGGCAACCCTGCATTAGTGTTTATTAACACTTACATGATTGTGTGCAAGGCATTCCTGTTTGACTCAATGCCAGTCCATGCCTCAGATCTTCATATCATCCTAGTTCTTATAATCAGTGGTGTAGACTATCCATGGCAATATCAAATCTATGTTTGCTCTCTATACTTGCTCAACAAAAAATCCAATCCATTTAGCATTTCTTTGTCTCATTTCATTCACAACACTCCAACCCATCCTACTTCCCTCTTTCATTATCTTCATCCTTTCATCACTTATTCTTCTATTTCCTTTCGAGAACACACACGTGTTCTTTGAACCCGCATTTTCTCTCGAGGGGGCATACCATTGCTTCCTCATCATCCTTCCTCCTCGTCATTCTTCCTCATCTTATGACTGGGGCATTGTGCTACTAGTCCTTATCATTTTCTTCATCTCATGACTGGGGCATCATGCTACTAGTCCTTATCCTTTTCTTCCAGCATGTTTTATTCTTCTTTAATATAACATCATTTCACGACGCTATATCAAAGAGGGGAAAAATGTAGACACCTAAAATTAATTAAATTAATATTTGATTAATTTAATTGTGTTATCCTTATTCCTCTCAGAATCAATTAAATCTAATTTAATTAATCCTGTCACTATTGTCTAATAATTAATTTATCAAATAAATTAATTACTCCCCTAAAGTCATCTCAATAATTATTTCCTCTAAACCCACTCAGTTAATTAATTCTAATTAATTAACCTAGTCATGTGATTCCTACAAATCACCTTTTCCTAATCCCACTTATCCTAATTAATCCTTCTAGAATCTCTCATAACCATGCTTATCATTATTCTCCAATTTTTAATTCCCACTCGTGTCACATCAACATTGAGCCTCTCAAAGAAATTCAAATTTCTTTGAATCCCTCAATGCATCCTTATTTTGGAATTTTTAATTCCTCAAGTTTGAAATTCAAATTTCTCCCCCCTTTTTCCAAAGGAATTTTATATTCCTGTTTATTTTCCCAAGGCACCCTTGATCCATGCCTTCTATCCAAAATAAATCTCAACCCTTCATAATCAAATCAATCTTGGCCCTTCATTGGCCTCCTCCAATCTATAAATTGGAGCTTATTATCCTCACAAATCAGATCCACTTCTCATGTATTGTCATGCTGGCATTTCTTCTCTCCTCCTCTTCTAATCCTCTCTCAAATTCATCAAATTCATAATCCATCACTCAAATCCAAATCCTCCAATCCACCTTGTTGAGCACAAAGGAGAGCATTCCACATCACAAGCAATCAAAGGAGAACATCAAGGGGCGCCTTCACTTCATCGAGCTCAATCCGAAGGAGAAGGTAAAATAGCAAGGTAAAATGGTTATTCTTTGATGTTTTTAGCATTTTCATGTTTATGTCATTATGTTTTGATCATTTGACCTTCTAATCCTTTTTCCCCTCTTCACCCACAATCAGATGATACTACTGTAGATAGTAAGTGAATACAATAATGGGGTCTGCACATGCAGAAAGGCCAACCGCCTAGAGTTCACTGTTCAATCACAAAATAGGAGTTACACTGACTACAATTGGATGGTTAAATCCAATAGCAATGTATTGCTTCAATATAGCATCTACAATGTTGGATTCACTACCGGTTTAAGCTCTGACCATGAGTGCCAAACACCTTCATAATCTTTCCTTCAACTTTCAGATAATATCTACGTGATTTGCACAGGGATATGCTTATTTTCGCTCTTCACAATGATCTTCAATATTCACACACACTCATACATCTTATAATTATTTATACAAAACCTAAGACCTCATGATTAGGTCGGCTCCCTAAAGATATTACATTTACAAAATAAGTCTTGATGCAATACAATATGTCGGCCTTAATACATTTACACATTATCCAATCAATAAACCATTTCTAAAATGTGTCATGCTGATCTGAAATATGATATCTTGTATCGGTCCATAACCTAGACCTATCTACCAGTAAAGGAAAATATGTGAATCCGATTAGTCCAATATGAAAAACACCAAATGCAAACATCCTATCCATGTCTTCGACATAACCAAATGATCTCCAGATGCTAACAAGTCATCATCAACTTCCTGAGTTGTCGATGAAACATATAAGTTGTCAGTGAAACATATACCGGTGACTATGCATAAGCCAATATTGTTAGAGTATTCAGGTATCTACTTGATTAATTAAACAATATTTGTTTAATTATTTAAGTTCCCTTTATCTCTTTTACACTTAAGCTAACTTTAGGTGCATAATAATTAATTCTTTTATTAATTATTATGAAAAAACCTAGGTTTTCCCTTTTAGGGCTTCTTGACCTATTTAAGGTTAATGTCTTTCTTTTCTTGTAACAAGAAGGAGGATTATTACATTACATTTTGTGAATATTGAGCTCTCTCTTTTTGAGAATATTTTATGTGTATTTCTTTCTCCTATGATTTGCTTCCTTGCTTCTCCTTGTAATAGGTTTTTCAGCTTGCAGAGATCATTTGGGCTCCTGTGGTGTTGTATTTTCTCAACTGCAACATGGTATCAGAGCTTCAGATCTGCATCTATCTGTTCTTGTTTTGAGAATTTTTACATTGGAAGCAGATCTGGGGTTTCAAAATTTTTTTTATGTACTTAGGGATTGGCCTTTTGTCTGAGCACTTTGGGCCTAAACGGTCCTCACCATCATGCTCTGAAGGCCCGAAAACCCCTATGGTCATATAAAATTTGACCTGTTTTGGTTCCTGAGCCTCTGGGAGTTTTTTTTTCTCCAGATCCAGGTCATACGACCTTGACATGCAGTTCGAAAAAAAAATTCAAATTTTTTTTTTTTCCTTTTTACGGCATGCAGGCCGGATTTTTGATTTTTTATTAAAAAATCTTCCAAAAATAAAAAATCACAAAAAAGGGCATCAAAAAAACAAAACGGGGATTACGAAAAAGTTTTTTTTTGGAGTTTTCAGGCTTTGTTTTATGTAGGGTCTGGACCTATCAATTCAACCCCCATTGGTCCTTGGTCTCCGGCCACCGCCGGCCCTCAAGCTACCGTCGGTGCTGGCCCCTGCTGTTGCTTCTCTAGCCCTTGTGCTTCCCTAGTCATCGTTTCTTCCCCCGTCGCCATTGCTTCCTCAGCCGTTGTGCTTCCCCAGCTACTACTGCCCCGCTATCGCAGCTCCCCGTTGTTGCCGCTATCCCTCCGCTGTCACCGGTCTCCCTGCCGCCCCGCAGCTCCGGTCACCTCCTAGGCCCGCCGACTCCCTTCACCGCCGCACCGGCCCTTGCCGCCACCGAAAACTGCCTAGGCCACTGCTCAACCACTGCCACTAGAGCTCCACCCACCCGCCATCGAAGTGCCACCCACTTGCCACCTCCGCTCACTAGAGCCACCAGACTACCCCTTCCTCTTGTTTTGAAGGGGGGTTTGGTTTTTTGGTCATATCTTGGGCATACGGAGTCATTTTTTCGAAAACAAATAGGCATCAAAAATCTGGTTCCGAGCCAGACCTCATCATATTGGTAATTTTTTCCAATTTTGCTATTTGACTATGTTTTTTTCCAGTCAAAGTGAGGTCTCTTTTTTGCACTCCAGGGGACGTAGAATGAGCATCCGAACTCCATTTTTTGAAAAATTTATATTTTTGGAAAGCGTGTGTTGTGTAATTTCCAGCCATATGAGTTTTATTTCTAGATTTTACTCGATGCATATTTTATTCAGTTTTTTGCTTTTCAACACTTTGGTGGATATCTTGGTTGTTTCAGGTCCTAGGATCTCTTCTTTGAGTAGGATGCCTCGGTTTTTGTTGTTCTTTCTGTTTCCAGTCTTCTTATCATTGTAGCATTGTATTTATGCAAATGCACTGAGATAAAGTGTCATCATGCATTGTTTATTTGGGATCTTGCACCTCTTGTGCCTTGTTGTACATGCACTACTTATAAAGTGCCATGAGGGGATTGATGTTTTCCTTGTTTGCCATCCACATTTTTCAAGTGAGTGTTCCTTCCACGACATTCACCTCATGCTGTGTGTCAAGTGAGTGTTCCTTTCATGACACCATGTATTGTCTCTGTGCCTTTGATGTTCCTGGTTCTTCATCCTGTAGTTCTTCTTGGTTGTTCTTTTCAATGTTCTTATCCCTCTTCAACATTATGGGGAGGTTTGTCCTATTGGTTCTAATGCTTCTGTGGTTTGATTGATCAACTCTTCAGGCTTTGGTGTTTTCATGCCATCTGTATCTTCGATTTCAGTTGTTTGCCTTGTTTGCCTTCTGATTCAAGTAGTGTCATTTGAGGGCACTCATATAGATTATAGTCTTCTCTACCTGGTCATGTTCTATATCAGTGGAGGTTCTTCAATTCAATAGTTATTCTTCGATAGAGCTTGTAGGTTCTTCATGCTTCAGTGGTGTTCTTTTCCATCTCTTTTTGGAGTAGAGTTTTTTTCCCACGCGGTTTTCTCTATTTCTCTAGTTCATAGAGATTTCATTGTATCTGGGTACTTGATCAGGCCTTGTTGTCGGGACCCATCTTTTCTGCTTTTAGTAGTTGTTCTAGGTTTTAGCTTCTCCCTAAGTCTAGCTTAAGGGGGGGTGTTAGAGTATTTGGGTATTTACTTGATTAATTAAACAATATTTGTTTAATTATTTAAGTTCGCTTTATCTCTTTTACACTTAAGCTAACTTTAGGTGCATAATAATTAATTCTTTTATTAATTATTATGTGCAAACCTAGTTTTTCCCTTTTAGGGCTTCTTGACCTATTAGAGTTTAAGTTCTTTCTTTTCTTGTAACAAGAAGGAGGATTATTACATTACATTTTGTGAATATTGAGCTCTCTCTTTTTGAGCATATTTTCTATGTATTTCTTTCTTCTGTGATTTGCTTCCTTGCTTCTCCTTGTAATAGGTTTTTCAACTTGCAGAGATCATTTGGGCTCCTATGGTGTTGTATTTTCTCAACTCCAACAAATATCCATAGTGGAACCACAATGTGTCGGTTAAACAACAAACCAATATAACCAAAGTGCCAAATAAATAATGTAGACCTCTAGAAAGATAAGTGTTGACATCAATGAGAAAACCAATGCAACACATGATGAAGTTATCCATAATACCAACAAATTTGACATGGGATCTCCTCAAGTCATGGTCTTGAATTTTGTATTGAGTGTAATTATATGAATTGGTATGATCTTGGGTAATATCATGGTCATGTTGTGTAGTGGTAGTCCTTCTCTATGAGAAAGGATGACTGTGGGGTTGTTCATGAGAGGTTCTATCATAACTGGTGTGAGAATGAGTGCATGTGTATGAAATTTCAGGTTTTTAAAATAGGGAGTAAGGTGAATCAAGAACGAGATACTCTCTCTTATTACCACCATTATTAGGCCTCCTAAGCCTTGTATTAGCTTGATTTTTTTGATTTGTATCATCCTCCAATATTTGTGACATGTCAAAATCATGGGGTAGTCTTGTTCCACTTTGTGCCATGACTTGGAAGAAAAATTGTCTATCCCTTTTCATGATCTCTTGAACCAATTTGTTAAAATGGGGATCCATAGTTGTTTTCTTAACTTCTGCAGAATCTATAGATACATTGTCGATGTCATCATCATTTCCAATGTTGTTCTCATTGTCATTGTCTAGTATATTACTGTGATTGTCAAATGGATTGTAAAATTTGTCACCATCAAATTCATAGGTACTCATGTTTAAAGACCTTAAAGTTTCTTCAACTTCCCTTCTAAACCTTTGTGAACGGGTTTCAACCATAAACTAAAGTCTTGACAAAAATGAAAGGTAGGATGAAAAGGCGAAGACTATGGAAGACCAAGAGGTGTATGAAATGTACATGAATCTAGGGTAAACTTGCAATGTCCAAGAGTGTAAGACCAAAGTATGTATGTTTGAGAGTAACATGTGTCTTCCAAAGAGATGATTGATCTCTTGATGAGGCAAGTTGACCTTGACTCAAGAAGACCAGATGAGACCCTAAGATGATAGATCTTGATGCAGGAATCACCTAGTGTTGTGTTGTAGTATGTTTGAAAAGTATGATGAGGAGAAGAAAAGTAACCTTTTGACTCAAATTCAGAAAAGATGTATGAGGGAAATGCAAGTGAAGGAAAAAAACTGAGTATGTATGACCAAGACAGGTTGACTGAAAAATGAAGCCCTATAGGAAGCATCCTTAGAAGCTCTTTGAGTCTGAAAACTTAAGTCCTTTTTTTTTTTTTTTTTTTTTCCCTTGACAATTTTCTGTAATTTCTCAATTGTGAATCGTAGACGTAGTTTTAGCAAACCCAGACATGATTTTTTATCCAAGATGCAATTACAATAAACACATACGCATTTTCTAGTGATAATGATATTTTTTTAGCTTGAGATTCATAGGCGTAATTCTGCTTTGCATAGATGCCAAAATCCAACACAAACATGGTTTTTGACAACACATAAACAATTTTACAGTTTTCTCTAGTGAATGTGATAGTATATTTCTTTGATACCCAGATGTGATTTTGCTCTGCACAGACGTGATTTAAACTGACACATACATAGTTCTGAAAATGTTTTACAATTCTATCTAATTGTAAAGTTGTTGAGTGTGACCAAATCTCAATGTTTTGACTTTTAGTAGCAAGAAAACACAACAAAACAATGAAGACCCAATGTGTGAAGGTGTTTTTGTCAAAAAATTATAGTGTTTCAATTTCAAGTGTGATTGTAAAATGTCCTTGTTTGTTTTGCATACACTTGGAAAACATGACAGACACAATGTTTCTTTAAAATATTTGATTGATTCTTTGATGAATGAAGACAAACACAAATCCTAAGGATGGCCAAGACAATAGTTGTTGGATCTCACTTGGTTTCCCAACTGCGCTTATTCAGAGTGGATACTTAGATGCTTGAACCCAATGGCTCCCCTCCACAATACTCACTTCTTTGGGGCAACTAAGAACTAGTTCCCATTAAAACTCCCCATGGTGAACTTTGTATCTCTACTAAGAACCATAAGAATGTGAGATGATATTAGAGGTTCAACCTCCTCTACCAACAACTAGAAGGTTTTTGGCTTCTAACACAAAAATGTGTCTAGTAAGGGCATTCGTTCAGGTGGCTATAATCAACAACGTGTTACACCCCGTTAAATGGAAGGCCTCCTAGCCTATAGAGGTTATGCTCTATAGGGTTTATGGGGAGTCATAACACCATTATAGAAGTATGTAACACCCATTTCTTGCAACTTTCATTACAAACACTTTTATTTATAGTGTCTTGGAAGAGCTTGGCTTTAGCCTGTTATCACTTGGGTCGTTCCCTCTCACTTGGCCTTATGGGCTACTCGGGAGGCAGACCCTCTAAAGGTAAAAAAAAAAAGAGCCTATTGCTCAAGACATAATAGACACTTATTAATTTTAGAACACCAATTGAAGTGTTTGCTATAATGTAGAAGACAAAGAAAGCAATTTCAAAATCTAATCTTTGCCAAAGGTCTATACCAAACTTGTTAATAGTTTTGAAATGATACCCCTCCTGCAATCACATAAGTTAGGTAAATTTTTAGAAATTCCAAAAGACTTTGTGAGATAGGGGCCTGGGACAAGACGTTTTTCTGCTTTTTCAAATAGCTGCACCACTTTGTTAGTGTGATCAAAAGAGGTTAGGCTAGAAACCAAAATATTAAAACCCTAAATGAAAGTGAAATGAAAATCTAAAAATCACAGACGTGATTTTATCTGACACAGACGTGATTATAGAACACAGACGTAGACAGACATAATAGAAATGCAATTTTTAGATCTAAGACCCACAAAACAGACAAAGAAATGTAGATGCGATAGAAAGATGCATGGATGTGATTTATGTAAAGAAATGTGATTCCACTAGCCATAGATGCAATTTTAGAAAAACCTATCCTACAAACAACAAAATGACTTGCAAAAACACAAACACTAAAATAAAACAAAAACACGGTTAGAAAGGTCGTAGACATGATTTTGGGACCTATGATCTACAAAATAAATATCAAAATCAGAAATGTGGGAAGAACTGTTGCATATGCGAAAAGAAATCACAAACACAATTCTATCTATTGTAGACACAGGAAAATATAGAATCGTTTCAATGTCGAATCTACAACACTCAAAAAACAAAAATCTGCAAACAAGATGTCAAAATAAATGGGACAAGAGTCCCACCAGGAATGGATGATGAAAACAATAATATTGAAAGACTAACAAAGATCTAACCACAAAACCCTAGCCTAAAAATAAAAGAGATCCACCATACACAAATGAAGATACCTAAGATCATGCAAATCAACAAAATAGAACAAAGTATATAATTCACATGTCTAGTAGGGTTTCAATCTCCATTGATCTTGTTTGATATATTTTCTCTTAGATTTTATGTGTGCACAAGAGCTCAACAAAGAACAAAAATGTGGTTGATATCTTGATTGCAAGAAGGCTTGATTGATGCAGTCATTAGGGTTGTCAATGAAGGAGAGTATCCTCTTATTTAGAAGACACAATAAGAAATGGGGGGATAAGATTAAAAGGTGTAAAGATAAATGGTTGGCTAGGATTAAAGGGTAGGCAGAAGAAATAATTAAATGATAAAGGGGGTAGGTAATAGAAGAATTAAGAGATGAGTGACATGTGTCATGGATAGAAAAGGCTAATGAATTAATTAAATAAATAAAGATACATTTAATTAATAGAGGAAGTGGGATCAACTAAATAAATAAAATATTTATTTAATTTAGGAAAAAGGACAATTTTAAATAAATAAAAGTATTTATTTAAATGAGGAAAGGCTTAGAAGAGGATTAATGAATTAATTAAATAAATAAGAATTTATTTAATTAATAGAAGACTTAGGATAAAATAATTAAACAAATAAAATTATTTATTTAATTAGACAAGACAATTTTAGGTGTCTACACTAATAACCTTTTCAACATGCATCAACTCACTATTTTGAAATAATCATCTATGTTTTCTATTTTTCTAATGGGTAATAATCACAGAAATCAAATTTAGGAATTGTTTTAATATCAGTAATTTATTTCCAAAATTCGAGTTTATTGTTTTAATATCAGTAATTTATTTCCAAAATTCGAGTTTACATGTAAAATTACTTTCATGATATCTAACAAAGTTTTTTTTTTTCATAGTTTGCTATAGGTTCGTACAAGTTTGGTATGAATCAACATATTATCTTTTCTCAGATTGAAATCTGAAAATACATATAACAACATTTATAAAGGAATTCATTATCTTTATATATATATAGATATAGTTAGAAAATTCAAATAACCGGAAGACAACTAAGAGGTCAGGGTGGGGGGGGGGGGGTGTTAATTAGTTGTCACCAGATTACCGAAACCTTAAGAAATTAAAACTTAAATACCGGAACCCAAAATATCAATACCGAAATGCATAAACCAATTACCGAAATAGAAGATATACCAATTAAGCACAAGCAACAATTAGAGAATAAATACCATCCACATGACACCAAGATTTGTATGTGGAAAACCTAGTAAAGGGAAAAACCATGGTGGAAAACCTACCCACAGTCAGATAATACTTCTGTAGTAAGTATGTGATTACAAATCGAGGGGCCTACGCTTGTAGGAAGGCCAACAGCCTAGAGCACTGCTCATTACAAAAGGAGTCTCATTGACTACATTAAAATCCAGACTACACTCTAGAGGACAGAATGAACTGCAATGATAGCATCTCCTATGCCTCAGTACAGTTCTAGTTAAGCTCAATACTAGAGGACTTAATCCTCTTACATAAACCCATCTCGATCACCAATGATCGACCAAATCCTCTGCATGAATTATTATTACATTATTCACCCCTATATCATCCTCATATAATCTACAATGAGATCTTACATCATATATATACAAACCGTCGACCACAAACAATCAGGTCGGCTACCAGACAATAAAGTAATTACATAATTACAAAACATGTCGTTCTGAGACCAAACAAATAATATCCAACCCATAAGACATCTCGGAAACACATCGAGAAGTCCAATCAACACGTTACATTAAGTCGGTCCATAACCTAGATAAACTGGACCCAATTTAGGTCCACAAACGCTAAAGCAATGATCCCAATCATCCAAGTCTTGAACATGATCACCATCAACATCCTGAACCTCTACTAGAAGCCGCACCAACACCACTTATGCATAACATCAAAAGATCTTCAATAAATCTCTGCCAGTGAAACCCTCACTGGATCAACAAACTAGGCTTACTAGAAAGAATTGGTTTCATGAATTTTATCATAGGTTATGTATAAATATATATACATATGTAACACACACACAAACACATAAAGATTTTCAATGTTGATTCTATCATTAGATTGAAATATATATAACTTCAACAACCAGTAATACAATTTTGACAAACATAAATTGCTAATTCAACAAAGAAAGACATTTCTTCTACAGAATATAAATTTGATAGAGATATGATTTCAACAGAGATTTCATTCTCAGAAGTAATGTGATTAACATTCAAGAATAATGCAAAATGAAATGATTCGGCCTACCTCAGATTTTGATTCCTGAATCTGATTGCATAAATCACCTATTGAAATATATCGATTCTCCCTTCTTTCTCCTTACTGGTATTTTCTCCCCAAATCGGCTAAGTGTTTTTTAGTGTATCTTCCTTTTCCTTTTGTTGTCTATGAAATAATTACTATGTATTATTTCCTATATGCTTCCTTTGTTGGACTCCTTCCTGACTTCATGGGCCTAATCTCTTTGTTCACTAACTATTTAACTAAGGTTTGATTCTATTCAAAGGTCTAGGAGAGGCATGTCACCCTCCTTCTGAATCAACAATAACAATGGTGGAGGGTCATAGCAATAGGTAAGTGTAGTTCAATTAACAAAACCTCCCAATACAAATCGTTATCAAAGATTCCTTATTACTCTATCAAGTCGATTTCCCATATCGACTCCTTCAACATAATATTATCAATTCGATGTTTTTAAAGCATGCAATATGCATCATGCAAGTTGATATATATGTATGTATGTATGTATGTATGTATAATATAACATAACATAAAATCAAAACTTTGTTATCAATTCCATTTGGTTTAATTAACATTATAAATATTATCTATACGATATATATATATATATATATATATATATATATATAAAACATAAAATCAAAACTTTGTTATCAATTCCATTCGGTTTAATTAACATTATAAATATTATATATACGATATTTTTTTTATATATATTAAAATGATGGAATATAAATATTGTACTTCATCTATTTCATTTTGAAGACAATTACTCCTTTTGCATAAACAATGTATATACAAACAAACATCAAAATACATGCTTAATCATTTAAAAGCACTAAATCAATCTATTTTTAAAACAATGGCATCAAATTTAACTCTTCATGCAAAATTACATCATGTTACATAATTCAAATAATCGGAAGACAACTGAGAGGGGAGGGGACGAGGTGAATCAATTGTCACAATTACTAGAACATTTAGCAATTAAAAATTTAATACCGAAACCCAAAACATTAATACCAGAATGCTTAAAGAAAATTCTGAAATAGCACTTAAACCAATTATGCATAAACAATAATCATAGTGCAAAGCCTACCCATAGCCAGATAATACTTCTGCAGTAATTATGTGAATTACAATTGAGGGGCTTGCACTTGCAGAAAGGCCAACAACCTAGAGTGCATTGCTCATCACAAAAGGAGTCTCACTAACTACATAGAAATCCAGACTACAATCTGGAAGAATAAATGAACTGCAAAGATAACATCTCCTATGCCTAAGTACAGTTCTGGTTAACCTCAATATGAGAGGACTAAATCCTCTTACATAAACCCAACTTGATCTCTAATGATCGATGAAATCCTCTGCCTGAATGATATTACATTATTCGCATATTACATATCCATATCCCATACTGTGATCTTGATCTACAATGAGATCTTACATGATATATATACAAACCCTCGACCATAAACAATCAGGTTGGCCACCAGACAATAAACCAATTACATAATTACAAAACATGTCGGCCTTAGACCAAACAAATAATATCCAACTCATAAGACATCCTAGAAACACATCGAGAGGTCCAATCCACATGTTACATTAAGTCGGTCCATAACCTAGATCAATCGGGACCCAATATAGGTCCACATGCTAAAGAAATGATCCCAATCTACCAAGTCTCAAACATGATCACCATCAGCATCTTGAATCCATACTTGAAGCTACACCAACACCACTTATGCATATCATCAAAGATCTTCAACAAAGCTCTGTTGTTGAAACCCTCGCTGGAACCACAAACCAAGATTCCAAGCAAATAGGATAGCATCCAATCACCAGACCAAAACCAACTGACTGAATATGAACATGAGTAATCCAATTCCATACCCAAATCATACCAGAGCATACCGGATCATGCCAGATCCAAACCAACTAGAAACCACTCAACCTACCGGGACCAGAAGGGTATCGGTAAAGCATCTAAAACAGCTAGTGTTGACATCAATGACAAAAAATCAATGCAACACATAATCAATTCCTTCAAATGGCCAACAATCTCCCCCTTTGGCATTGATGGAAACACTAGATGTGAAAAACATATAAGTACCAAGAAATGCCAAGCAAATCTCCCCCAATGGAAGACAAACAACAATCTCCCACATAAAGATATAGCAATGAAGTTTTGAAACAAAGTCCAAACTCCCCCTTTGAATAATCTCTTTGTAAAGCTATGAATTATACATATATCTCTCCCCCTAATGTATACAACTCCTTAAGTTTTTCACATCAATATCTCTCCTCCTTTGACATCAATGCTAGAAATCTAACAAAAATATCAAAGCAAAAAAACATAAACCACTGAATTAAAAGGCTAACTACTCTCCCTGAGCAATAGCATCCCCACATCAGTGCCGAAATGAATAATATCTCTGATAATACATACCAGACTGATACCAAAAAGCATCAATCGGTTCTCTATTAGAGGGACAAAAACCCCTAACCTATCTCTCAGGTACTCAAATGATTCTTTAGGCAAAGTTTTAGTGAAAATATCTACAATCTGCTCTTTAGAATTCACATAAATTAGTCTAACTTCATTTTCTTTCACCTTCTCCTTCAAAAAGTTATACTTGATAGATATGTTATTTGTCTTAGAGTGAAATACAAGATTCTTTGATATGTCAATAGAAACAATGTTATCACAGTGAATAACTACCAGTCCAGTGCAATGCACTTTGATATCCTTGAAGATTTGCTTCATCCAGAGAACCCATGTATAGTTAGTAGTAGCAACAACATACTCAACTTCAACAATAGATAAAGAAGCACATGACTATTTCTTGCTGATCCATGAAACCAACTACTTTCCAAGAAACAAAGCTCCACCAGAAGTACTTTTCTGGTCATCAACATCACCAATCCAATCAACATTTATATGTGCACATAAAGTAAAGTCATCATCCTTAGGGTACCACAAACCATATTCAGATGTACCTTGCAAGTATCTAAAAATTATTTTCACCGCACTCTCATGATTTTCTATAAGATCACTCTGAAATCTAGATGCAATACAAACAACATTCATTATGTTAGGCCTAGTTTGAGTCAAATAAAGAAGACCTCCAATCATATATTTGTATCTTGTAGAATTTATCGGTGCAGAAACATCTTTCCTTGTCAAATTCTCACTTGTAACTATAGGAGTACTTACCAATTTAGAATCTCCCATACCAAATTTCTTCAACAATTCCCTAGTAGACTTAGTTTGACAGATGGAAATACCTTTATCAGTTTGAGTAATCTGCAAACCTAAGAAAAATTTCATTTCCATGCATATTCTTACATAATTCCATGCATAACTTATCTTCACCTCCAAAAATGATATCATCAACAAATACTTTAATAATCAATATTAATCATCAGTGACCTTATAATATAAATTATTGTCAGCATTACCCTTAGTAAAACCAAGCTTCAAAAGATATTTATCCAACCTTGCATACCAAGCTCTAGGTGCCTGTTTCAATCCATATAAAACTTTCCTTAACCTATAAACCATGTTTGTATCATGTGAAAGTGAAAAACCATAAGCTTGCTCAATATAAACTTCCTCATCAATCTCCCCATTAAAAAATGCACACTTAACATCCATCTAATAAATGTTGTAGTTTTTATGGGCAACATAGGCAAGAAATAATCTTACAGCTTCAATCCTAGCTACAAGTGCAAAAGGTTCACCATAATCAATTCCTTCCTTATGAGAATATCCTTTATAAACTAATCTAGCCTTATTCCTTACAACTTGACCATCCACATTCAATTTATTCCTAAAAACCCATTTAGTTCCAATAACATTCTTATTTTTAGGCTGGGGAACTAAAGTCCATGTGTTATTTTTCTCAATCTGATCTTATTCTTCTTCCATAGATTTGAACCAAAATTTATCTTTACATGCTTCAATTACTGATACCAATTCAACTCGAGAAATTAAACATACCTCATTAGTTGTCAATCTTCTTCTTGTCATCACCCCATTGTTCTTATCCCCAATGATCCGATCTTCTGAATGATTGAATCTCACATACCTAGGAGTCTTCTAACTCTCTATTCCTATAATGCCCCTACCCTAGTCAGACTTGTAAAACCCGTTTGACCTTGGTTGACTTCCTATGTGTCATTCTTGAATGGTAGGTTAACCGTGATGCAATGTGTAGTTTAGATAATATAAATAATCGTGCATACCTACTATTATGCTTTTGCATCGATTCTTGTGTAAATGTAATTGTTTCCTAACTCTTGTGATAAATCTCAAGCTAACGCCTTCATTGAATATGTATATGTATATGTATGCTTGCGTGATTCATGGGTGCAGGAGATTGCAGGTACAACATCGCCTAGGGTGAGGTTCATCTCCTATGGGATTCACAGGTTTGAGTAAACCTCCTCCATCCTCAGAATTTGGATTTGGGGGTCATAAAACTCTAGTCTTGCCTTAGCCATGGTCAGGTGAGCATCGTGTGTGGTTCATGGGACTTTCTTTTTGTTGGGTTGCATGTCGTGTGATTTGGTGGACTTCCTCAGTTTGCGTGCCTTGCGCAGGGTAAGTGGAGTTTGTTATCCTAAGTATTTAATTCAATTTAATGAGTAGATGTACGCATTAGTAATTTATAAATTTAAAATAGGTAGTTTTCTTTTATATGATTAATCGTTAATTTAAAGAGATCGCTTTAATTATAATTGTAACAAGCTTAAAGTATTTAACTTGGATTAATGTGTTCATTTACACATTTGTAGTTGAGAAAATTGGAATAAATAGGTTTATTTCATGAGATTAGTCATTTATTAAAAAGGTCGCTTTATTATGTTGTAGCGAGATAACTTAATAGTTAATTTTAAATAACGAAATTCAATTAGTTATGCATTTTTAGAAAGGAAAGATTTAAAGTCATTGGGAAATAGAAATAAATTTATCATTTTCGCATTTTGGAAAAGAAAGGGTAAATTTTATTATTTAAAGGAAATTATTCTTTTTACTTGTAAAGTTGATATGGTATAAAGGATTGATTTTTGGAAATTTAAATTAACCTAAATACCTTACCCTTGTTAATAGTTCAAAATATAAATGTTGGCTAAAGTAATATGGAGAAATTAAAATTAGAATTAAATAAGAAATAGAAGCATTTTAATTTTAATAAGAAAAAATGGATAAGATGTATTGAATAGTGGAAAGGAATGATTTCCATTTGCATTTTTCTTTTATTTAAAAAAAATAAATGCCTAAATTCAAAATTGAAAATTAGGTAAAAAAAAAGGGGGTTTCTCATTTAACCTAGTTTTTGGAAATATTTTGGGGGTTCTCTTTTGGGATCTTTTTGGAAAATGGAGATGGGGGAATTTTGGAGAAAAATGGAGTTTTGTTTGGAGTTGCGGGTGGATCTCTCCTTCAAGTCATGCCCGGAATGCGTTTGGAGGTAGGATTCTGTTCATCAGTTTGATCATAATGTCTTGTATTTTCCTTTCTTGCAATACTGGTTTTTAGATTTTCCATTGTTGGCTATGAGTAAATTTCATTGGAAAAGAAATGGTAAAGCTTGGCTTTTGTTGGATCTTTGTGTGAAAAATGGACTGCAAATATTGTTGGATTGGGTGGTTATTCACCAATCCCTTCTATTTTTTTTTGAAACCCATAACATTCTGGAAAAAAAAATAGGAATGGCTCTGACTGTGATAAATGGTTAATGGAGGTTTTATGTTATTTTAGTTATTTTATTATGTGATTTTAAAAAACAAAATTGCTTAAGTCGAAATTAGACTGTATAAAAAATATATATATACAAAAAAAAATTAAACAAAAAAAAAAACAGAAAATAAAAATTTGGGGTTTCGGGGGGGGAGCCGAAGCTCAACCCGCCCCTCCCCGCGGCGCCGCCGTAGCCCGCAGTTCTACCTGCAACCACAATGTGGCCCACAAGGACCTGTGTCCACAATGTGGGCCGCAGGGAACCCCGCGTCCACACTGTGGGCCACAGGGAGACCTGCGACCACAGTGTGGCTCGTGGGACCTGCGTCCACGCTGTGGGCCGCAGGGAACCTGCAATCACAGTGTGGTTTCACAGGACCTGCGTCCACACTGTGGGCTACAGGGACCTGCGTGTGGGTTCCTCCCACTCCCGTGATGGGAGGTGGGACTCGTAGGTAGGGTTCCCGAAATTTAAAAAAAAAATGTTTTATGTTTCTTTTTATATATATATATATATATTTAAAAAAAATATATATATATTATAATATTAGCGTTTATAAAATAAAAAAAAAGAGGGAAGATGCCATGGGGGTATAAAAAAAAAAGAGTTTGTAATTGTAGACACCCAAAATTGTCCTATCTAATTAAAATAAATATTTTATTTATTTAATTATCTAAGCTTAATTCTTCTATTAATTAAATAAATCTTTATTTATTTAATTAATTCATTTATTTATAGAGTTGAAAGTGCCACATGTATGGCCACACGAGCAGATGCCCTTACTAGCACCTTTTTGTTTTAGAAGCCCAAATCCTTCTAGTTGTTGAGGCAAGAGGTCGGACCTCTGGTAGCGGCCCACACACATACGGTTCTTAGTAGAGATACAAAGTTCGTCACGGGGAGTTTTCATGGGGACTGATGCTTGGCTGACCCGAGAAGTGAGTGCCGAGGGTGGAGCCAGTGAGGTCAAGCATCTAAGTATCCGCTCTGAATAGCATAGCCTCAGGGGTAAAACCCCATGTGGGATTAACAACTATTGTCTTGGCCAGCCATAAGAATTGTGCTTGACTTATTTTAAACATTCAAACATTCAAGACCAAATAGCAAAACATTGTGTCTTTTGTGTCTTCAAGTGTATGCAAAAATTTTTTACATCAAACAACACACTTTTCTTGGAGTCATTTTGAGTCTAAACACTTGCAAACATTGAGTCCTCATCAACATTGTGTCCTCTTGTCATGAAAAACAGTCAAACAGTCAGATTTGGTCACAACAAAATGACTTCACAGATTGGAAAAAATTGCACAAATTTTGCAGAAACGCGTCTGTGTCTGACATAATAGCATCTGTGTTTTATAACTGCGTCTGTGAAGGGCAGAATCACGTCTGTGTTCCAAGAATAAACATTACACTTTGCAAAAAAATTCAAAAACACGTCTGTGTTAAATAGAGCCGCGTTTGCATCAGGAAACCGCGCCTGTGAAGTATACAGGTGTGTCTGTGTTCAGAATTGAAAAACTGTTACAGTCCAGCAAACAAACACAGTCAGTTTTGGAATTCTTGAGCTTCCTAGGTCATTTCTCCAAGGTTTCATCTAGCATTCAACTTGTCTTTGGGTCTCACAAAGTCCATCATTGCTTCACACCTTACATTACATTCACATTTGTCTAAACTTGAGTCAAAAGGTCACTTGCTTGTCCTCATCATACTTTGTCAACACACTACATACAACAACACTTTGCTAAGTGGTCCCTCATCAAGGTTTCTTACCTTTGGGTCTCATTTGGTCTTATTTAGAGTCAAGGTTAACTTACCTCATCAAGAGAAACTATCCTCTCTTTGGAAGCCACACCTACTCTACTACATACATACTTGGTCTTACACTTTGGACATTGCAAGTACACTTCAGATTCATTACATTCCATCCAACTCTTAGTCTTCCATACTCTTTCCATTTTCATCTAGTCTCACACATCTTGGTCAAAACCTAGTTCATGGTTGAAACCCGTCTTCAAAAATCTAGGAGAGAAACTAAAGAGGCTCAAGAGTCCACAAACATGAGTTCTTATGAGTATGAGAATGATATCTTTTTCAATTCTGATCATACTAAATTACCTGACATGGATGCCTATAGAAACATTCCAAATGTTGAGAACATGGACACTACAAACAATAATGCTACACACAATGACAATATGGACCACTTTTCCGTACATTCAGCAGATGTGGAAGAATCCATTATGAATCCCCATTTCAATCGATTGGTTGAGGAAATAATGAGGAGGGATAGACAATACTTCTTACAAATGATGGCACAAAGTGGAGCCAAGATACCTCATGATTTTGACATGTCTCAAATAATGGAAAATCGACCTTTACAACAACCGCACTCCAACATGGATCAAAGAAGGCCTAATAGTGGAGGCAACAGAGGACCACATATGGTACCTGAATCACCATCATCTTTGCTTCAAAAACCAGAGGTCCCATATACACATGGTCAAGCATATGATACTCACCTTCGTAGACCATTATGGAAGTCTTATGCAGACATATATGCTCAATCACATACCAATGCTAAGGATCAACCACCAAAGCAATTGGATATTCAAAGGCATGCTCAAAATTTGGACACAAGGAAAACCCGTGTCAAATTTGGGGGCAACACATTAGAACATGACATGCCTATAGAGTATGGTATACATGCACAAAATAGATATGGTGTTCCTCAACATGAATCTATACCAAGTGGTCCATATACACAACATTACTATAGACCTCCTCCATATGAACATGTGTATGATCAATATCATCCATAAATGCAACATGCTCCTCCTCCAATTGGTGCCTCAAGCATAGGGTATGGTCCAAGAAGTTGATCTCCACCTAAGAGCAATTTGGAACAACAAATCAGGGACTTACAAAAGAAAATGGAGGACATAAATACACCAAAGCCAACATACACAATGAGAGACATATGTCCTTATCCATTTGACAAGAGCATTCCAATGCCTCCATTTCCTACACACTTTGTGACACCTAAGTTTGATAAGTATAGAGGAAAAGGGCATCCTAAGGCACATATAAGACAGTTTTTCACAGCTTGCATTGAGATAGCAGTGGAAGAGACATATTTGATGAGATTATTCCCATAGACCTTAGGTGATCAAGCTATGGAATGGTTCTCCCAACTTCCACCTGGAATTAAGTCATGGGGTGACTTAGCAGAGGCATTTATCCAACATTTCTCCTACAACATAGAGATAGACATATCAGTCACTACTTTGTGCAACACCAAGTAAAAAGAGGGAGAGTCTTTTGCATCACTTTTACAAAGATGGAGGAATCTAGCCAACAAATGCTCTTGTGAAATTCCACAAAAACAAATGGTAGAAATGTTCACCCAAAATGTTAACAAAGACATTGGCTATGATCTAAGGAAAGCTTGTTTGTCCACCTTCAAGGACGTCATTGAAAAAGGCTTAGCGACAGAAAAGGTCCTAATTGAACAAGGAGTCATTAAGATATTCAAGGAAAACAAAGATGACTTTAAAGGAAAAGACAAGCCAAGATTTTGGAATAAAAACAAGAACACAGTTAATGATGGTGTTGTTGACGCCAACATAGTGTGACCCAAATTCATTTTTTCTGGATCAAGTTCTACAAACAATCAAGTGAATACTCAAACAACTTCTAGATCACGAAGGAAGTACACTCCATTGGGAGAACCACTTGAGTCAGTTTTCAAAAAGCTAGTGGCAAACAAGGTAATCACAATTCCAGATTTTCCTCCATATGAACCAAAGGTTAAACCAAATTGGTGGAATGATGATGAGTATTGTGAATTTCATAAGAGTAAGGGTCACAAGACAGGAAATTGTCATCGACTGAAGAACATCATACAAGATCTCATTGATAGAGGTGACATTGAGATTGAGGGACACTCATCCAATCAAGAACATGAGATGTTTAAGGAACCATTCCCAAAACATGACAAGGGAAAAGCTAAAGCCACAGAGGATCAAACCAACTATACCAGAGTATCTTACAACTATGACTCAACCATCAATCACATCTCGATGGACAATTATGTCTCTACCATTATCATCAAGGACAAAGCGTCTGAGAATTCTACTCAGAGACCCAGGATTGTCCTAAAAGGTGTTGGATCTTCTTCTGAACCTACCTCTAAATGTCATGTTACAACCTGCCGAGGTAAAATCACTTTGCAAGGTGCTCCAACTAAAAACACTACTTCTTCATCAACCAAACTTGAGTATGACCTTGTAGAACAGTTAGGGAAGACACCCACGCTCATCTCCATCCTTGAGCTATTACGCATGTCTCCCGCACATAAAGCCATTCTTGACAAAATCCTGAGAGATACTGTTGTTCCTACTGATCTGAACGTGGACCAGTTTCAAGCCATGGTGGGATACCTTTCCATTCCACACTCCCTTACTTTCACAAAAGTTGATGATGCCTCCGTAAGTCAACCACATAATGCACCACTACACGTTGAAGCCTTCATACACAAACATTGAATAAAACGAGTCCTGATAGATGGAGGAGCAGGTCTAAACATTTGCACATTAAGCACTATTATACAATTGGGATATTCCGACAAAGCTATGAATTCTACAAATCAAATCACCATCAAGGCATATGATGATGAAGAATGTTCGTCCAAGGGCACAGTCACCTTGCCTCTCAGAGTTGGGCCAGTTACAAAGGATGTGGTTTGTCAAGTCTTGGATCTAGATCTCACTTATAACATATTGCTAGGACGTCCTTGGATTCATGAAATGAGGGCAGTCCCATCCACATATCACCAATGCATTAAGTTTCCTCATAATGGAGTGGAAGTAACAGTTAACGGTGATCTAATCCATTCATATACTCCAATAACCTGAAATCAAAGACTGAGACCATCATTCCTAGTAATCATGAGGCTGTTCCTTCGTCGGCATACATTGATCCTGAGTCATTAAAACCTTCGACATCAAAACAAGGTGAGCTTAAAGGCAAGTTTCAAGACAAGGGCATGGGGGAATATACTTTAAACCAGACCATGTACTTACAACAAGTCATGAGTTCCCCAAAAGAGTATGGAAGTCCACATCCTAACAAGAAAGTATCCATCATGATACTCAAATGGGACCCTACTACCTTTCAAAGATGGGGTGAACTAGAAGAGGAAGATTTATACAAAATGCTTTTCAGAGACAAGGAAGATGACACACAAGATCACATCAGTCTACCATGTGAGAAATATGGCAAAGGCTTCAAAATTCTACAAAAATTTGGGTATGATGGAAAAAGCCCTCTAGGGTTACGAAAGGAAGGCATCATTGAACCTTTACAACATGAATTGACTTTCAAAAAGGAATGCTCAAAAGGACTTGGTTTCTTAACTTCCAAGGTCCACACCCAAAGGATAGAAGAAGCCTTACAAATCAAAACTGCCAAAATTCAACAAGAGGATTGCTATTCCACAGATTCCAACGAATGGGAATGGGGTTCAGACAAGTCCTCCAGTGACTACGAGCTCACCAAGATATTTAGAGAGCCAGATGAACCAACAGAAGAAGAGGAATTTTATAACAAGTTCAGAGTTGGTCAAGAAACAACCCATGAGGATTCCACATAGTCCTTGTCTCAAGGTTCTAGGTTGAAATCACATAGGATGAGAACACCTGTCCCAGAATGCGCTACTAGTGATGATAATTTGGATTTGCTCGTGATCGAGACTGATGAGGAGAGTGCCATCGATGACCTCGATAATTACCTTGACATACCCGAATATAATTGCATCTTCACTCTTAGCCCCGTTAACTTCGAAGACATTAACGGCCTTCCCCTTGTTCACCACCAACTCATTGACTGGGATCATGAAGGACCTACACAGTTTGACACATTCCAAAATGATGAAGCTTTTATTGACTATCTAGGCATACGAGATGATCTTCCTCCTGGGGACCATAAAGCGGGATACACTATAAAACTCAATAGCGTGGCATATTTTGGTGAGGGTGTCGGACCTTCCAGTCGCAAAAATGTGAAAATAAGAACAAATCAAGGGTCTTATGGTGAAAACCAAACTGTGGCACTGTTTGACCCCAAAAAAGTAAAAAGAAAGGACATATCTGAGGGCGAAAACCTCTCTGAGGAACCCAAAGATGGAAGGCTCGACATTCTCCCAGCATCATATGAGGAAAAGTCATCCATGTTGGTAGAGGAGACTATCAAAACAAACATTGGTACAAAAGAGGTTCCACACAACATATTCCTAGCTCAATCATTGACAGAGTCCGAAAGGTCAAAATTCATAAGTTTCTTCAAAGAACGGCAAATCAACTTTGCCTAGTCATATATTGATATGCCTGGATTGGATCCGGATTTGGTAATGCATCATTTGACAGTCAAACCGCGGGCAAAACCAGTAAAACAGAAATTAAGAAAAATGCATCCCCAAGTGGCATTACTAGTCAAAGCAGAACTTGAGAAGTTATTGGATGTCGGATTCATACACCCAATCGATTATCTCAAATGGATCTCCAACTTAGTACCTGTTAGTAAACCAGATCACAACATCAGAATTTGCACAGATTTCAGAGACATCAACAAAGCTTGTCCAAAGGATGACTTCCCATTACCAAATATTAACTTGATTGTTGATCTCACAGCAGGTCATGAAATGTTATCATTGATGGATGGATTCTCTGGTTATAATCAAATAAGGATCACTCTCGAGGATCAACACAAAACATCATTTACTTGTCTGTGGGGAACTTTCTGCTGGAATGTCATGCCTTTTGGGCTAAAGAATGCAGGTGCTACATATCAAAGAGCCATGACTACTATCTTTCATGATCTCATACACGTAACCATGGAATATTATGTTGATGACCTCTTGGACAAATCAATAGACAGAAATACACATTTGGACATACTTTCAGTCATCTTTGATCAGTTGGAAAAATACAAAGTAAGATTAAACCCCAAGAAATGTGTCTTTGGAGTAACCTCCGGGAAGCTCCTAGGATTCATTGTATCCAAAAGAGGAATTGAAGTTGATCCAGCAAAAGTCAAGGCCATCTTGGAGATGCAACCACCAAGAAATATCAGTCAACTTCGATCCTTACAAGGAAGACTCCAGTCCATCCGAAGATTCATAGCACAACTGGCAGATAAGTGTAATCCTTTTCAGCACCTGCTACATAAAAACATCAAATTCAAATGGGATGATAACTGTCAATAGGCTTTCCAGATGCTCAAAGATTATCTTCTAAATCCACCAGTTCTGATGCCACCAGTTCCAGATCAACCACTGTTACTATACATATCAACTACTCCAATAGCACTGGGGGCACTCTTAGCACAACAAGTTGCTGAGGGCAAAGAAAAAGCAGTATATTATATCAATCACACATTGGTGGGATATGAGCTAAACTACACACCAATTGAGCGTGCATGTCTTGCCATGGTCTTTGCTTCACAGAAATTACAACATTACATGCTTACTCATAAGACTAAGTTAGTTGCAAGGATAGACCCATTGAAATACCTTCTCAATAAAGCAACACTTACTGGGTGACTGGCCAAATGGGTAATGATCCTGAGTGAATTCGACATCAAGTATGTGGACAGAAAAACAATAAAAGGACAAGCCATCATAGATCAATAAGCAGATGCTCCCATGATAGATGATGTTCCTCTAAGTTTAGAATTTCCAGATGAATCCATTTTGACAATGTCACATGCAAAGCCATGGCAACTGTACTTTGACGGATCATACACACAGCATGGGGTAGGAGTTGGCATCCTCTTTATAACTCCTCAAGGGGATTCTATACCAAAATCATACCACTTATCATTTCCTTGCACTAACAATATAGCGGAATATGAGGCATTAACAACAGGATTACGAATTGCAGTTCAATGGAAGATCCAGGAACTTCATGTTTTTGGGGACTCCCAACTTGTCATCCATCAAGCAACTGATGATTACCAAACAAAAGATGAAAAATTAATGCCTTATAAACAAATGGTGGATGACCTAAAACAACACTTCACAAAGATAGACTTTGAGCAGATACCAAGAGAGAAGAATCGTGTCGTAGATGCCATGGCTACAATTGCTTCCTTGATTGATTTACCTCCAAACAAGACCCACTATGAGTTCTTGGTGGGTAACCTTTTGGTTCCTTCATATGAGATCATGCCTATTGAGACGATATGTGTTGTCGGTCCTGAATCCTAGTTATATGGTTCCATTTTCACATACCTACGTGACAATACTCTACCTCCTGATCTATCCACTAACCAACGTCGCACTTTCATTCGCCAATCCTCTCGATATGTCATTTTAGCTGATATCCTATATCGGCGAGGTCTAGATGGCACTCTTCTTAGATGTTTAGAAAGCGACGAAGCTCAGATTGTGTTACGAGAAGTGCATGAAGGGATATGTGGTCCACATGCTAGTGGTCCTACCTTGGCCAAGAAACTCATCAGGACTGGATATTATTGGCCCAATATGGAGAAAGACTCATATCAGTTTGTCAAGAAATGTAAGCAATTCCAAATTCATGGAGACCTCATACATGCACCAGCACAAGAACTTCAACCACTTGTGTCTCCTTGGCCCTTTTGCCAGTGGGGACTCGATCTCATAGGCAAGATTCACCCTCCTTCTTCCAATGGTCATAAATTCATTATCACTGCCATAGAATATTTTACAAAATGGATTGAAGTCGTGCCTCTCACACAAGTCACAGGAAAACAGATTGCTACATTCATCCTCAACTATATCATTTGCTGATACGGTATTCCTGTTTCCATTATCACTGATAATGGGTGTCCCTTCAAAAATCAGGATGTTCGTGAAATCTGCGACCACTTCCATATTTCCCATCTTTTCTCCACACCATATTACCCCCAAGGTAATGGCCAAGCTGAGGTGTCTAATAAAACAATCCTTAAAATCCTAAAGAAGAGAGTCGATGATGCTGGTCGTAATTGGCATATCCAATTTAATCCTGCACTTTGGGCCTACCGCACAAGTGTTCGCACACCTACAGAAGCTACACCCTATTCACTTGTCTATGGCACTGAAGCCATCTTTCCTATTGAGGTTGAGCTACCCTCTTTACGGGTTTCTTTGTAAAACATCATCAGTGATGAAGACTATAGGGTCTCTCGCTTACAAGAGCTAGAACTATTGGATGAACGAAGACAAACTGCTTTTAATCAACTCAAAGCTTACCAACAAAAAATGAGTCATAGCTACAATCACAAGGTCAAGCCTTGCACATTTGAGGTAGGAGATTTGGTCCTTAGAGAAAATCCCAAAAATCAGCAAGACAAAGAGAAGAAGGGCAAGTTTGAACCAAATTGGCTTGGTCCTTACATCATTACAACAACATACGGATCTGGGGCATATCAGCTCTCAACTACAGAAGGTGAACCTTTGGAGGATCCTATCAATAGCATGCACCTTCGTAGGTTTTACACATAGCTCTTTAGAGTATCCTAATTCAAAAATACAAAAAAAATTATAAAACAAAAAAATCGTTACTTGGTGAAAACCTGGCAAACAGGCGCCTTGTGACACAAGAAAAAAATTGAAAAATCGAAAAAAAAGTAAAGAGAAATAATTTCGTCCAATGGTGAAAACCACTTTGGTGGTGCCCTAGGCAAGTACCATGGTGAAAACTGGGTCACTAGCGCCATGCATAGAGACATTGCTCCTCCCTCCTTCAGGATTCTCTTTCATCACTTCACTTTGCACACACTCACGACCAATTCATCCATAATAAACTTACCCAATCCCATCATGGCTTGTTATTGATCTACCCAAGATTGGTTAGCTATTCATAATAAACCTCCCTTTTCACCTCCCTTTACATCCATAATAAATCAGATCCTATCTGTGGCTAAGGCAAATCCTACATCTAGTGATGGGTGTGGAACTGAGAACATCACATGTTTCGAGGAGTACAGTTTCTTCTAGCTTCCTTCAGTCTATCCGCACACAATCCACAATAAAGCAGCATATTGCATCACAGATCCGCAATAAAGTTTCATCTTCTCCATAATAAAGTATCAGTTTCATGGATTCAGTCAGTTTTAGATGAGACACAGCAGCAACAATGGGCTTCAACAAAATCAAATCTTTCAACAGACTCAGACAACATATGGTTCCATGCTATCTATCCTTTTTATGAAAGTAAACATTATGACCACAATCAAATAAGACTTATACAAGTGACAAGAGACACTAAACTTGAGGACTACAGTGAATGTTAGTGTCGAGTCTTGGTTTTCTTTTGATTTCATCTTTTTTGGTGACATGACTTTTAGCTTTTCTGGGATGTCTTTGACTAGAGATTCTATCTCCAAGATGTCTTTGACTAGAAAGGCGAGGATGGGGTATCGTCACCTATTTGTATTTACTGTCTGTGGATTGTCTCTTAGTAATGCTATGACTTGTCCAAGGATATGAGGACACTGTGAGTCTAGTGTGAACTGGGGTATTCCTTGTTTGTGACTGTCTTATATCCATGCAAACAGGTACAATGACTTTCTGGGTCAAACATATGCCTCGATTGTCATAACCTACTTGCCATAATAAAGCTCAATGATGATAATGCACAAGAAGCTCTTTCTCTTTCATATCTTTTGTCTTCCATCCCCCTTTCTTGATTGACTTCCATCATCCTTCTCGAGTCCGCGTAGCCTGCTATCACATGACTGAGTATAATGACACACCAAAAACATTTGCATTTCATGTAGTTGCATCTGCATTACCACATATAAGCATTTCATACATACATATAGATATCACAACTGCATCACATCCTACACAAAACACATGTTAGCACAATTTACATTTGCATTATCATATTCATCTGCATTACATACATTCACATTTGCATCATGCATATACATATAAAACATAAAAGAACAAAAAAATATATTGCATTGCATCATATACATATTTACATCCATATCATAAGCATCACATAAGAACATCTCATCACATAGGTACACATGCATATAGCTGCCGCAAAGATGAATCATCTCATATATATAATCATAAAAGTGTCATGGTACAATGATGTCAAAATCATATGGCTACAATAGCACCCGCAGGTGTCTACATCATCATACAAAAATGGTACAATACTAATACATAGGGAGCCCTCTATGGCTATGATGAACTCCCTCCCTCGGAGCCGCCTGGCCTCGATGGAATCTGAGCCCCTGAAGGACCCGCCCAAGGATCATCCCTCCTATCTCCTCTATCTAGTGGTGGTGGAGGACCCATAACCCCACCACTCGATGCCTGTTTCCTCTGCCTCCCTCCCGTAGCTATCACTATACGCGATGGTCTATGGAAGCTCCTCGCCTGCTGATCCGCTGGCACTGCACCATAATAGAGATCTTGCTAGTAGGAAATCTCCTCCCCTACCCGTAGGACATAAGCATATCCTGCCCCTGTGTCCTCCATTACCTGTCTCCCCACCCTCAGTGCTGTCTCAACCTCTGTATAACGCCGAATAGCCTGATCCCGCTCCCACTTAGTATCTCTGAGCCTCCTCCTGAGCCGATCCCTCTCCCTCTCCCTCTCCAACTCTTGGATCTCATCTACCTGTCCCTGGGAGATCTCCCTCAGCTCTATCAGCTCATCCTCCTTTGCGTCAGCCCCCTCCACCTCTGCCTGTGGCTCCCCCTGTATGGGTGCCTGCCCCTATGCCTGTACCTGTATTGGTACCTACCCCTGTATCTGTCCCTGTCCCTGTACTTGTACCTGTCTGGGACCCTATGCTGCTGGCACCTGTAGCGGCAATCCACCATGACCCCTCACCACAAGAGCCTACCTCTCCTCACCACCCTCCTCAATCCAACTGCTCCCCTCCTCCTCTGTCGGCCTCTGCCCCCATCACCTCCACCATCATCATCATCCCCACCCCCATCTCCATCCAATGGCTCTCTCGGATCCGTCAGGCATGGGAATGGATGCTCTGCCCAGTATGTTGTATATTCGGCATTCATGCTGGCATCCTCAATCTCTGGCCACATGTCCCAGGGTAGTGGCATCATCTCTACCAGCTGTGTAACTGCCTGATCATATGACAATAGGGGCCCAAACTGCACTTGATCTCTCACAGTCCGTGCATACATGCCTGAGCCCCGTGGCATCCTCTGGATCCTGCCAAACTGTCGGCCAACCCTGTCCACTAGCTGCCTCTCCAGCACATAGGGCGTCTGCCCAATCAGATACCTGCTCTGGAAGGTGTAATGAAGCTCAACTGCATCATCCTCCCACTGGTCGCATCCTAGATATGGCCTCCATATGACCACATCAATATCATCTATCACCCGCCACCAGTGCTCTAACCTGCCAATCCGTGGCTGCGATGTGATCATGTCATATAGGTGCACAAAACTGTGTCCATGTCCCTTGCCTCTGAAGTGTATCGGCCTTGCCATTAGCAGATGCTCATAAGCCCACACCTATAGCAATGTCACCCCGCAGCCTAATCCCACTGATCTGTGGTATACGAGCTGATGCAGCTCATAGTAGAGGTGTGCCAGCACACACAGTCCCCAAGCATATCTAGTGTGCTGCGTCACCAGTGTCTCCAGTGCTCCTCCCCAACCCACACCCAACCCCCGTGTCGCCCTATCCAGACACAGGAACCCACCGATCGCTCCTCCTACCACTGCTGGTAGCGCTAGCCCCGTGGCTGTCATAGTGTCCCACGCCACATGTCCTGCCCACATCTCCAGTCCTGGGTCCTGGAATACTCATCTCAGGGCCTCCCTATCTCCATCTCGATCATATGGGATCAGCTCCCCATCGATCAGTATCCTCAAGATCCTGTATACATCCTCGAGGGTGACTGTCATCTCACCCATCGACAAATGAAAAGTACATGTCTCGGAGTGCCATCTCTCCGTCAACGCAGTCAACAGTCCCATGTTCGCCCGAAACTCAGGCACATATAGAACATGTCTCAATCCCATCGCCTCAATAGCAGCTTGCTCCTCGACTGTTAGCTCAGGTCGCAACCTCTGAGTAGACGGAAACCTCTCCCGTGACTCCAGTATTGGCAAATACTCCTGTAGTCAAGCAAATCAATCATGTCAGTCATTGTGGCATTCAATGTTTATCACAAAATGCTACTTTTTATCTAAGTGCATCTGGCTATCTATCCTAGTGACACTCACTGTTCATCACAAAGTGTTGCTTCTATCTTAGTGACACTCACTGTTCATCACAAAGTGTTGCTTCTATCCTAGTGGTACTCCCTATTCATCACAAAGTACTACATGTGTGACACTCACTGTTTATCACAAAGTGTTGCTCACATTTACACTCACTGTTCATCACAAAGTGCTGCTCATATTCTAGTACTCCCTGTTCATCACAAAGTGCCTTGATCTATCCTAGTCTTCCCTAAAGGACTTGCTTGAGTGTATCCTCTCAGCAGCTTATCCAATCGACAGCGTATGTTCATCACAGAATTGCCAATTTGACCTAGAAGACACAAACGCGCTTACCTGACATAAACGCGCTCAAAGACTACACAGACGCGCTTGAAAAACACAGACGCACCTGACAAACACAGACGTGCCTATGCTCTGCACATACGCGCCTGGGCGACATAGACATGCCTTCTTGGCATAGACGCGCCAGACCATCACAAACGTGGCCGCATTTGACATAGACGCGGTTTCCATCACAGACGCGCCTCTCGAGCATAGATGCGCCTGGCACCAACGCAGATGCGCTTGGATGTTTTTTGACCTTTTTTTGGACCCTAGTCTAAGCGCATTTATTGCTCTACCTACCATGCATTAATGACAAAATTAAATGCATCGAAGTATGAGGAGGTTTCATGGTACTTACCGGCTCTCCTGCCTCTGCTGGCCTTTGGAATTGGCAAACGCGGTCGAATCTATGAACCAAAGCCATCGCTGCTAACTGCTGCTGCTCTTTTCTCTCTTTGCACTCTAATCTCTTGGATGTGTGGATGACAATGGGGATGTTTTCCCCCGTGGTCTATCTTATAGACTACCCCTAGCCTTCGTTTCCCGAGTCAATCTTTTTTATCCCGTGACTTTGTCACTTTATCCAGTCAGTCTATTCTAGCCTTTCTTTCTTATCGAGAGATTGTCTACGATCTTTCCAGACATTTTCATCCAATCTCTCGAGGGGGCATATCATTCCCATCTTGGGGCAACTCTGTATCAGTTCATCTTATCTTCTTTGAAACAACGCGACAAGCCGCATTGTCTCAAAGAGGGGAAAAATGTAGACACCCAAAATTGTCCTATCTAATTTATTTATTTAATTATCTAAGCTTAATTCTTCTATTAATTAAATAAATCTTTATTTATTTAATTAATTCATTTATCCTCTTCTAGCCTTATTTCTCATTTAAATAAATACATTTATTTATTTAAATTATCATTTTCCTAAATTAAATAAATATCTTATTTATTTAATTATCCCACTTCTTCTATTAATTAAATAAATCTTTATTTATTTAATTAATTCATTAGCTTTTTCTACCTATGACACATGTCATTCATCTCTTAATTCATACATTACCTACCCCTTTCATTATTTTATTATTTCTTTTACCTACCCTCTAATCATAGCCGACCTCCTTTTACACCTCTCAATCTTATCCCTCCATTTCATATAGTGTCTTCTATATAAGGAGATGCTTCCTTCATTATCAAACCCTAATCATTCTATGCATTCTAATCATCTTTTATGCAATTGACTGAACCACATTCTGTTCTTTGTTGAGCTCTTGTGCACATAAAATCTGAGAGCAAATATATCAAGCAAGATCAATGGAGATAGGAAGAATGGAGATCCAAACCCTATTGGACATGTGATGGTATAATCTTTGTGATTTCATTTGATTTGCATTGTCTTAGGTAATCTTCATATGTTATGGTGGATCTTTGTTGTTGTTAGGCTAAGGTTTTGTGGTTGAATTCATATAGCCTTTCAATATCATTATTATTGTGATCCATTTTCACCATATACAGTAATATTATTGTAGAAAAATCTATTCATATAGATTTAGATTTTTAGTTGCTATATATATATATATATATATATATATATATATATATATATATATATATATACATATATATATATATACATATATATATATATATATATATATATATATATATATATATATATATATATATATATTAAATAATGAAGATTGCATATTTTTTTCAATTTGTAGATTAAATAAAATTTATTAATCTTGGATTAGTGAATTTATATTAATGAACATTTAAATTTGGAACCCAGTTCTAATGGGGAAGTAACTTTTGGTAATGAGGTTAAATAATGTCTTTATTTGAAGATATTTGAAATAAAACACTTTTGTTAACGTTAGATAATATATTTTAATAAGAAGTTTTCTTTTCAGGAATAAGTACTGTCTTTCGATTTGAATGATTATGATCATCAGGAAATTTTAGAAATGAAAAACTAAAGTATAGGAGTGTATGAAATATGAAACTAAATTATCTTCGTATATTTTATTATTACTTCTTCGATATGCTAGTGGAATGAATGGAAGTTTGGTAATGTATCGATTTGGAAAGTTTGTAAGTTTAAGTTCTGTATTTGCTTTGTTAAAGTGATGGCAAACCTTGATGTATTTGTTTGGAACCTGTTGTTGTTGAAATTGGGGCACCTGTTAAGTTTTAGGTCTCTAAATAGAGTACTGTTGGGCAATGAACTTTGTACTTCCTTTTTAGCATGGTCAGTTGGTTCTGCCTCTACGTGGAAGTCAATTAGGATTTGTGGATCAAAGTGGTCATTTGTATATTGGTTGTGTTCGCCTAAGTGGCAAAGATGTAAAAGACATATTAATTATGTATTCCTAACTATATTAAATGCCAGAGGGGTCTTGCAGTTGAGCAGACCCAGAGATGTAGCCCTTTAGGGGTGAACTCCAAGATCATATCCGTGTTATGCGATGCCTTGTCTCTTTTATTTCATACTTTAAGTTATCATGTATGGTTGTATCTTGTATGTGTATAATGGGAATTAAAGGCAGCTTAATCAAAGTGCATAAAATTATTCATCTTGATAAATGTAGTAATCAAGTTCATAAAACATTGTAAGTATGATTATGGAAAAGAACTTGGTTTATGTTAATTAAAGGAAATAATGGTGGAAAGAATCTCATTAGGATTCCTTTATTGTTTTAGCTTGATATAAGTTGGTAATTTGAACGAATGTGAATGGGAAACAAAGTTAGAATTAATGTTATAAATTCTAAGTTGAAATTTAAAGGATGAACCTCATATAGGTATTTACCTTTTTATCTTAGTTAATGAGCATCGTCATGTTAGTTATATCACACTATATTAGATGAATTTGTTTAGTTATTTCACGTTTTAATCTCAACAAATAATCCTTACCAAAATTAACTTGATAATTGGGTGAACTCAACTATGTATCCATAATTATAACTCTAATAAAAGAATCTCTTTATGATTGCTAAATTGAACTGAAAAGGGAAGTATTTGTATAGTTGTTTATATCTTAATCTTAGTAGGTGTATCCCCTCATATTATCTTCATTTAACTAAAAAGAGTGACATGCAATAAGATAGTCATATTCTAATCCTAATGGAAGAACGTTGCTATGAACTTATATTTTAATCCTGTAATAATGAATATCATCTTGCTAACTATATCTTAACTAAAGGGATGAACTCATGTGTTCCTATTTACATTTCCACCTAAATGAATTTAGTTCTTCTATTAGCATTATTAAAACTTCAATGAATGAACCCTATGGCTAATTACATTTTATCCTCCATAAAAGAACTACAACTCTTTAGTTTGGTTATGCTTAAACTTTAATGAGGGAACCTCACTCTATTAAATGTAGTTTAATCCTTAATGAATGAATCTCATCTTATTAGCCATACTTTTAATATTAAAGGATGATATCAATTGTGGGTGGTTACCTTAAACCCAAATGAATGAACTTCGTTATATTAAACGCTTTGAACCTTTTGGGAGGCCTCTTAATGTAATTATGATCTAAAGTGCAATGAGTAAATAACCTTGCGATGGCCTCCTATCCACCCAAAGTAAATGAATGCTTCCTAAAATTATAAAATGTCAAATCATTGAACATATATATAATCATGTCTTATGCATTATCTCATAATTAAGATATCCGGCTTATTGGATCAATTGACACGAGTTGAGTTAGGTGTTAGGTTACGTAATCATGTTGGGAAACTCCTTAGGTTCATTTAGCCTTCCGCTGTGTTATCTAAGTTTTAGATAACTCCAAAATATCTTAATGTTGTAACTAATCAGTAATACTCTTAAATATTATTATAAAACAAAAATATTTACACTCTATTTGAGTGTTTTTAACTTAAACCCTTAGGGGTTTCTTGGCGGGGCATTACAGTTCCTCTTCCCGGTTCTTCAGTTACTATTGAATTTTTTGATGCTACCGAAGTAACTGGTTCAACACTCTATTTCGGTAAAGATGCTACCAATTAAGATACAATAATTTCCACTACCGGTTCTTGCTCATAAACTCCGATTTGACTTATATTCAGCTCATCCACCTTGACATTAGCACTCTCCACAATTCTCTGCAATCTCTTCTTATAACATCTATATGCTTTGCTTTCATTAGAATAACCAAGAAATTATATGCCTTCATCACATCTAGGATCAATTTTTTCAATGATATCATCTCACCTGATATAACATTTACTACCAAATATTCTGAAATACTTAACTGTAGGTGTATTGACAAACCATAATTCATAAGGTGTCTTACCGGTTTCTCCTTTGATATGTACTCTATTGAATGTATAAACTATTGTGCTCACTACTTCTCTCTAGTAGATATGAGGTAGACTAGCTTCCATCATCATTGTTCTAGCAACATCCAAGATAGTTATGTTCTTCCTTTCCACAACTCCATTCTGCTGAGGTGTCCGGGGAGAAGAAAATGGTCTCTTTATACCATGTTTCTCACAAAAGTTATTCAACTCACTGGATGTGAATTACCCACCATTATTTGACCTCAAACATTTAATCTTCAATCATGTCTCTGTCTCAACTTTAGCTTTAAAGATTTTAAACTTTTCAAAAGCTTCAGATTTCTCCCTTAGAAAAGTAACCTAGATCATTCTAGAATAATCATCAACGATTAGCATAAAATATCTATCACCTTGAAAACATTTAACTCTAGCAGGGCCACACAAATTAGTATGAATAAGATCAAGAACATCAATAGATTTATCTTGTATACTCCTAAAAGAGGTTCTACCCTGTTTACCCATTTGACATTCTTTACATACCAGATTATAGGGCTTCACAATCTTAGGTATATCTCTAACTGCCTTAGTTGAACTGATCTTTACAATGCACTCAAAATTCACATGGCATAGCCTCTTATGCCATAGCCAACTCTCATCAATTTGTGAAATCAAACATGTCTTCTCACCAGAATTCAAATGAAATATATTACCTTTTGTCTTTGTATTATCTACAATCTCCAAACCAGATCTGTTAATGATTTTGCATTTTCCATTCTTGAGTTGTAATTGAAATCCCTTATCTACCAAATTTCCTACACTCAAAAGATTATGCCTCAAACCTTCAACAAAATAAACATTATCAGTATTGTTCTTACCATCCAATGATATAGTTCCTTTTCCTTTGATCATAAATGCTTTGTCATCTCCAAATCTAACCAGACCACCATCAAATTCTTGCAAAGATAGGAACTTCCCTTTATCTGCAATCATATGATGTGGACAAGCACTGTCAATTACCCATTCATCCTCATCTTTAATTTTAGTAGCAAGTTCCTTCTCTTTAGGGACATTCTCTTCTAGTGTCAGAACATCTTCCTTGATAGCCAACAACACCCATTCCTTCCCATTGCTAGAACCACTAGCAGATTCTTTTGTCGTTTCATCATCAGAATCAGTAACACCTTCTTCATTTTCTATGTAGCATGAGTTGTCTCTATTTTTCCTATACTTATACTTGTTCTGATATCTAGGGTTAGGCTTAAAAAATCTTCTAACTCTTTCTTCAAATCTTGAATTCCTTTCAGGACATCTACATGCAAAATGACCAATCTTATTACATGCAAAACATTTAAAAGGTTCTTTTCCTTCATACTTACTTCCTACCAATCCTTTAGGTACTCTTCTAGAAAATATTGCTTCAAGTTTCTCAAACTCATCATATTCTCTCTTTATATCATCCAATTCCTTTGCATATAAAGCTTTCCAATCTTTCTTACCGATTGCTGATGCAAATGCATGAAAAGAAGGTTCAGACTTCATAGCTCTAGAAGGTCCAAATTCTTGAAGCTCAAAAGTAGATAATTTCTCAACCAAGGTATCTCTGTTGACAGATCTTTTATTCATTGTTCTTAATTCATTAATTGTAGTAGCCTTCATCTTGTAAGCCGATGGTAGGGCTCTCAAAACTTCAGAAACTATTTCATCTTCACTCAGAGTTCCACCACAACATTGAATTCCCATAGCAATCTCATTTACCCTTTTCATGAATGCAGTAATTGTTTCATCTTCTTCCATCTTCAGGTTTTCATATCTCACCCAGTAACCATCAAGTTTAACAATCTTTACAATAGGGTCACCTTCATTAAGAGTCTGCAACTTATCCAAGTTTGCCAGATGTCGGGTTATGAGGTGTAACACCATTCTATGTGATCTCCCAAATCTCCTTACCGAGACATCTCGGATGAGTCTCCATCTGAATCTTCCATATTTTGTAATTTGTTCCATCAAGCCTAGGGATATCTCTCTGGAAGATAGCTCTAGATGAAATTGAACTGTTAGTCACCATAGGATCTTCCTCTAGCAGTTAAGCTTTCTGCAAAGAGGACCAATGATCTAATACTAATTGTTAGACAATTCAAATAACAAGAAGACAACTGAGAGGGGGGGGGGGGTGAATCAGTTGCCACAAATTACCAGAAAATTTAGAAATTAAAACTTTAATATTGGAACCCAAAACATTAATACCGAAATGCTTAAACCAAATGTCAAAATAGCATTTAAACCAATTAAGTATAAACAATAATCAGAGAATAAATACCATCCACGTGACACCAAGATTTATACGTAGAAAACCCAGTAAAGGGAAAAACCATGATGGGAAGCCTACCCATAGTCAAATAATACTTCTGTAGTAAGTATCTAAATTACAATTGAGGGGCCTGCACTTGCAAGAAGGCCAATAGCCTAGAGTGCACTGCTCATCAAAAAAGGAGTCTCACTGACTACATAGAAATCTAGCCTACAATCTGGAAGAATAAATGAACTGCAAAGATAGCATCTCCTATGCCTAAGTATAGTTCCGGTTAAGCTCAAAACCGAAGGACTAAATCCTCTTACATAAACCCAACTCTATCTCTGATGATCGACCAATTCCTCTGCCTGAATGATATTACATTATTCGCACATTACATATCCATATCCCATACCATGACCCTAATCTAAAATGAGATCTTACATCATATATATAAAAACCCTCGGCCATAAACAATTAAGTCGGCCACCACATAATAAACCAATTATATAATTATAAAACATGTTGTCCTTAGACCAAACAAATAATATCCAAATCATAAGACATCCTAGAAACACATCGAGAGGTCCGATCCACATGTTATATTAAGCCAGTCCATAACCTACATCAACCGAGACCCAATATAGGTCCACATGCTAAATCAATAATCCCAATCCGTCAAGTCTTGAACATGATCACCATCAGCATGCTGAATCCATACTTGAAGCTGCACCAACACCACTTATGCATATCATCAAAGATATTCAATAAAGCTCTACCAGTGAAACCCTCGTCGGAACCACAAACCAAGCTTCCAAGCAAAGAGGATAGCATCCAATCACTAGACCAAAACCAATTGACTGAATATGAACATGAGTAAGCCAATTCCATAACCAAATCATACCAGATCATATACCGGATCATGCCAGATTGAAACCAACTAGAAACCACTCAACCTACCGGGACAAGAAGGGTACCGATAAAGCATCCAAAATAGCTAGCGTTGACATCAATGACAAAACATCAATGCAACACATAATCAATTCCTCCAAATGGCCAACACATCCTTCATATAAAATAAACATTCATTTATGCAAGATGAATTTGATGCAACTACTATGGTGTGTGAGATTCCATCTGCATACCAATTTCAACAAGCTAAAACAACTCTACTTGAACCAAGTTTTCGTCTTCATCCACGTTCACTTGTTCCTGCATTCACTTGTACTCGATTGTTCATTAGTAATGTCAATCCCAAAAAAATTACAATGAAACAATTTAAATCATTCATTTGCATTTGAATTTCCATTTCAATTTCATCAATATAACATAAAATATAAATAATTTTCCTAATTTAATAATTGCAATTAAATATAGATAAAAATGGTACTTGACAAACCTATATTATTTAATCCTAATTTAAATCTTAATCTTACCCAAGTTTCAACTCTCAAAGAAATTTTTGGTATATATAAACACCTTGGATTGACCTACCATGTTGGATTTAACTTTATAATCATGATATATCACATCCCTAGAAAATTGAAAAAAAGATGGCCAAACCAGAATGCTAGCATTCTAATCCCATACTTTTTTCCCGAAAAAGCTGGGAGCTTAATTTGGTGATAGTATAATGTTCAAATCTTGCTTTGCGTTAACTTTTTATTACTCTAATTTGGCCTAAAAATGATTTTAATTATGGAATCCTTATATAAGGCATCCCTCTCAATTCATTTTCATAATCTAATCATATACAACCATTATTATCAATTCAAGATCAATAATTCTTCCTCAAGAGCAGCTATGATTCAAGGAGCAGAAAATTACATCAAGGCACATGAACTTATGTTTTATTTATGATCTCATGATGTATTTTATGCGATTTATCATGTTATTGCATCAACACATGAAGGACTTATCCTAAGAACATTGCATCACCTTTTGAAGGTATAATAATTTACATTCAAGCATTTCAGCCTTTCCCTCAAAAGGCAAGGTTTTTTTCATTTCAGTTCAAGTTCAATTTCTAATTCAATTATGTTAATTCCAAATCCGAGGTTTGACCTAAGGAAAACTCCTATCCACAACCCCCTTTGTTTCCTCCTTGTGTGCAGTTATAGGTACCCAACAAATCTAGGAAGATCAAAGTGACATCAAGGCCCAAAGACAAAGCATCTAGCCAAATTTCAGTAGAAAGTGCCTAGACCAAGTGTAGTACCCCTCCTAGACTTGCATATTGATTTGGGTTTAGATAGACTTGTTTAGACTTATGATGGATATTTCGTTGGTTATTTATGGCTCTTTTTCTATTATAGATGATATCATGAATGATAGGACTTATGTGGATTTATGATTACTTGATATGACTCATCATGTTTTGGAGATTAATGTGATTGATGATGCTAGACCTATTATATGATATGTGGTATTTGATGATTTTTATGGATGTTGGCACATAGTATCACCTAGATGGATAGATTTATATGATTCATGGATTTATATGTGATTATTTCTTACGTGGATTATATGATTTATGATGATACTAACCCTATTTCATGATGATGATTCTATGTGATGTTTTGATCTTATATTGTGTGACTATCATCGTGAGTAGAGACGATGCCATATCACTCATTGTGAGCGGGATATATCATCGCAACTCTCTATCACTTGTCTATTTATTATGATATATGTATCATATATGATGTGTTGGTCTTTGATGCAAGTTTGCAGGTACCAGACATTGACTCCACCTGGCTTCACAGGTCTGAGCGTGCCTTTATCCCAATGGCAAGTTGTTGTAGATGACATAGTCTCCCTTGCACACTCTAGGTCTAAGATGAGTACCTTGTTGATTGCACCACGACACAAGTTGTGGTTAGAGTCTTCCTTTATATTGTCCCCTTTGGTGTAAGATGATTGGAGTCTATGTTTATTTATTTGAGTTTTGCAGTTTATGTCTAATTGGTTGATTATGGGTGTTTATTTGATTACCTTAGGATAACGATTTTTTTTGTGAGATTTTTATTTAAACCAATTTGGAGTAATTTAATTATTGGGTCATCAATTGATTTACTTATTGTGTATTTTTGAATTATTAATCATTTAATTATTTATTGATGGTCTATTTATTTAAATTGATTGTTGATGAGATTTAATTAGATTAATGGTTTATTTATTTATTGTTTAATGATTAACCTTTAAATTGATTTATTATTTATTTATATTATTTTATTGTTGAATGTTTTATTTATTTATTCTATATATTGTTGTAATGCTTTGTTTAATTTATTATAAATTTTGGTTTTGATTTATTGACTTTATTAAAATTATTTATTGATTTTTGTGATTAGATTTTATATTTTAATATTGGGACCTATTTTTAAGGTCTTATCTATTTAATTTATTTAATTTTTTTATTGGGTAAAGTATTATTATTAAAATGTTTATATAAATTGAATATTGTTGGCAATTACATTTGTAATATATATTACCTACCTATCTATTTGATTGGTTGGGTGAAAAGGTAGGTAAATAAAATATATTTATTAAATACCTTCCTTGAACTATGCAAAGGTAGGTATAATATATAGTATAATTAAATATGTGATTGGCTAGCGTTTTGAATGGTTTTTCATATTTATTTGGTTTTCTTGAATGGTTGTCGGGTTGATCATCTGACAGATTTTGGATTTGATTTTGGGATTCGATTGAAGATTTGGCTTGAGGATTTGGGATTGCTTGTGGATTTCTCAAATTCAGATTTCTGCATTCTTTGGTTGCATTTACAGGTTGGTGTGATTATTCCTTTGAATATTTCATTTTCTAGAAAGATCATCCTCTCCGTGCCTATGCAATTTTATTAGTAGTTATTGTAAAATTGTTTTGGGAATTCTTGAATTTGAGTTGAAGGACTTTTAATTTGGTGTTGAAAATAATTGGGAAGGGAGTGCAAATTATTATTGATGTTTCAGATATTTTGAATTGATTGGCGGAATGTTTTTCCTGTGTGTTCTCTGTGAATAATATATTTCCCTTTCCATGAGATTTAGAGATGTTATTTGTGTTATTATGGAGTTTCATGTTAATCTCTATTCATTTCCTTGAATCTCCCTTTGTTTCGGTAAGGTTCTTTTTGTTTTGAAGCTTCCTGAGAGTATCTTTCTACTCTCCATGACTTGGATTTTCTGAGAGAAGACCTTTAGGGAGTATCTATGTTTGTGTTTTGACTTCCTTATGCTTTCTGGATTTTCTTTTGATGATATTTTGTTGATTTGTTTATCTCCCCTTCATGCTATGTGTTGTAGATCTCAATCTGAGCTCTGTGGGAGAAAGTTTTGTTCACTATTCTCTTCCACTGTGTATGTAACTTTGTAATCTTGTTATTCTTTAGTGATTTTTTTATCTATTAGGCCCTCTGAGTTGGGTGTCGATTTTGACCCCTTTGCTGATTTGGGCAACTACCCTATCCAATTGAGTAGTTTATACTCCAATTGTTACTCATTTCCCAAAAGAGATACCAAAAAAACCAAAAATGTCACTGGATGTACCAAGAGCACTACTATTCATCCCAAGAGTGCTATTCTGGAATCCAAGGGTGCTAGGGAATGAACCGGCAATGCTGGCTAAGTGGCCCAGAGAGCTAAGTCCAAAACCCAGAAAATTAGGTCATAAACTGATAGAGTTGTCAAATGAACCCAAAACATTGGGGAATGGACCCAAAATTCCATTTCACTTACAAAATATGCCATTTCATCTACTAGAGGTGCCACTCTGCATTTCAGGAGTGCTTCTCTGCATTCCGCGAGAGCTAGACTGTTGCGGGGGTCCTAAAAAGTCTGTTTTGAGCCCGAATTTGTGATTTCTCTAGAGGATTTTGCAGTTTGTGCAAATATTTTTAGAGTTTCATTTGATGTGTTTTGATCCATCATGTTGTTTCTTGTTCTCTGGTAAGAGGATTCATTCCTTACTGTTGAGGTATTTCATATACGATATGCGTCTCCGGCGAGAGGGAGAAAGCCTCGCTATTGAGGGATTGATTCTATGGCTCTAGTGGGGTGATTTATGCCTCATTGCTGAGGACTTTATGTGATTTTGATATATTTGTTGGAGTGCATTCATGATGAGATTTTCCTTTATGATTATTTTGTGAAGGCTTCTTTCTTTGAGTATGGTATATGAGTACTCTTTGTTCAATTGTGTTCAGTTTGTTGTATCTGTTCTTATATCACTTTTGAGCCTTCATAATGTTGATTTATGTTTTATGGATGTGTATTTATCCTATGGCCTTGGTTCATGGTTGGGGGAGTGGGCTCTTTCATATGTTGGAACTAGGTCATGAGCACTGGATCTCTAGGAAAGAGGTCTAAACCTATGAAATGGCATGAAGAGTTTATGGTTTAACTAAAAGTGATAACATAATAATAATTGATTAGTCGGTTGGGTATTTAGGAATACACTGTCATGCCCAAAATTTAGGGCAAGAACGGAATAATTTTTTTTTAAAAGACCATAAATTAGAACATTAAATTGACTAATTGAGATACTCTACATGTTTTGTCTTACCTATGTTGGGTTAACTTAAACCACTAACTCAAGTAATCCAAATATTTAAAATCATAAACCGAATACTAAAGAACATTATATCATTTTCTCAATTTTAATTCCTGGCTCATTTTAAATCATTTCCCTAAATATAATTGACGAAGATAGAATTAGTCTTCAAAGTGGTTTACAGTATAAAGGAACTAATTAAATTAGTCCTAGTACCTTGTTTAAAATGTCTAAAAGTTTATCTAAGTCAATAATCATAAAATGCTTTAAATTAAATCTAAGTCAATAATCATAAAATGCTTTAAATTAAATTGACAAGCGGGCCAATAAATATATATATTTTTTTATGAATACTCACCTATAAATCAAATAGCCCCATAACCAAAATTAATACTACCCCATTTATTAAAAGAGTTCTATATGTTTAGATCTCGAAATATATATATATATATATATATATATATATATATATATATATATATATATTTAAAACATCTTTAAAAATATCCTTATGGCTTTCAAAAATCATTACTAACCCATATATTTATTAAGACGACTATAGTTTATAAAACTTAATAATTTATACCAATCTAAATTTTGTCTTAATCTCTTATATTGGGGCTCTATGTGTAAAGGTGTATCCAACTTATACATTAATATATATATATATATATATATATATATATATATATATATATATATATATATATATATATATATATTTCCTAAAATATTTTCTTTTAAAAAAAATATATTAAACTTAACCACCATGCAAACCCTAACATTCTTTTACTATTATTTAAGTGCTCTATCTTTTATTATTATTTTTTATAACATCTTATTTCTCTCCCTAACCTAGCCCTACCCGGCTAGGGTTTGTAATTTTCTTACATCCCCATTTTTGTGCAGGGCGTTTTGTGCAGGGTTGGCGGTGGCCATGGAAGCTCGCAGGTCAAAGGAGGGGTGACGGGGGTGCCACTGTGTGTCCACACAATGGCGGGCGTGGCACCACTGTGTGTCCACATAGTGGTGGCCGACACTGTTTGTCTACACAGTGGAAGCCGCATCGGCCCACACTGTGTGTCCACACAATGGAAGCCGCGGCCCACATTGTGTGTTCACACAGTGGAAGCCGCGGGGCCGCCCACTGTGTGTACACACAATGGAGTCCGTGGCTGATCCATTGTGTGTCCACATAGTGGGTTCGGCCCTTCGACATTTTTCTCAAATAAAACCTCCACCCTTTTTTTTAAATAAAGTTATAGATTATTTTTATTTATTTATATATATATATATATATATATTTTAAATATAATATATATATATATATATGTATATATGTATGTATGTATGTATGTATGTATGTATGTATGTATGTATATATGTATGTATGTATGTATGTATGTATATATGTATATATATATATATATATATATATATATATATATTCAACGCATTTTTTTTTAATTTTTTTTTACATGCAAGCATCATTACATTATTCTTCGTGATCATTTAATAATAGTGTTTTTTTTTTTTAAACATATTTATAATGATATACATGCAATCTGCATGTCAATGAAATTATATATTTGTATAAATATATATATTCTATATGACAGCCAATTAAAATAAATAGGCCCTAGTATTTTGATTTAGATGAAAAAGATATAGATGGATTAATAATTTTGCCAACTTCATTTACAACAAGGGTATACTTTTCTAAGCAATAATTTAATAGGTGTTTTATTTCTACCTTCAGCTATATACATGTTTAGATTTTAATAGTTTTTCCACCAACTAATTAAATCTAGATTTTCTAATAAATGAAAAAAACTATAATAGCTTGTGATTTTTTTCTTTTTCTCCTTTTCTGCAATAAATAAATTTACTGATTCTGCAATTACTACAACAACTAATAGAAAATAACTTTTTTAATAAAATCTATCAACCACTAAATCTCATATTTTATGCAATTAAAGTGAAGACAAAATTGCAGATAAAAAGGAAAACACAGAATTAAATAAAAATGATTTTTATATTTTAGTGGGCTATTGCATGCAATCCAAAAGCATTTCTTTTCAAATAGAAAGAAGAATATATCTAGCTTATTTCATTCCAAAAAATATTCTGCAAAATTTACAAGATGTTTCTTTATCTAAATAACAAATAACAAAATCCCATGTCTTTATTTCTAATTTACAATTAGCCTCTCATTTCAATGAATGAGGATATATTTCTCCTTTTAAAACTACTAATTACAACCACAAATAATTTTCTGCAACAAATAACTGCTGCAACCTTCCACTTGTCCTATTTTTTTCTCCCGACACTCTTGCATATTAAATCATAACCATGACCATGGAGTGCTCACCTCCCAGCCTAGGGTAACTGGTAGCCACTCCCGAGCTTGAAGAACCAAGCCCTAGATGGGAAACAAACATGCAAACACAAAAGACAGATTGCACACAAATAGAAACACACTCCCATACCGGCTACACTGCACCACACTTTGGTGATGACCTTTTTAAAGGGTGGTAGTGGACCAATACCCTAAGGAGAACTACAAGTATGGAAAACATGTAGCCACCTCATGGCACAAGAAATACATCAAGAATTTCAACCCCTTTTTCCTTATGCCCCCGAAGGCATTCTAGCCTTATTTCCCTCCTTATGACCCCCATTGCACAAATAGGCTATGCAGCAAGGGTCACACAAAAATCCCTTGTGATCGCTCTCATAATGAGAGTCTCTCACTCGAGGGTTGTGACTGCTACCACCCACAAGATCCTCCTCTCTCCCAAGAGTAAGAGGTCTTGAAGACTCCCAAAAACACATACAAAACATAATACAAAAGACCAAATGAAATCCCCAAAAAGGACATACAAGGAAACATATTTCTTACACCAACATACTTTCAAACACATGCAAAAAGAAGTCATTTTAAGAAGAATGTAACCAACCTTAATCTACCTAAAGGTAGATTAGTATTGTTGAGGATGAGCTGCCCAATTCCACGGATCTTCTCCTTCTACCCTTAGCCAAATTTCACTATTCCAAATCTATTCTATTCTTTTCAAAATTTCTCGTCTCCAAAAATGGAGAGTGGGTGATTACCCTCAAATTTTCAAATTCTTGCTTAAGAAGCTCATTGTGAGAGTTCTCACAAGTTTCTAAAAACTAAAGAGGAAGGTAAGATAGAATGGGAAAGGGAACTCTCATTCCAAAAGGAAACTTTACAACTAGGTTCAATCCTCTAATTTCAATTTTTGCACAACTTAGAAAAGTCAATTTTTAGGGTGTCTAAAAGGTCACTTAGGAGTAGAAACTTGCCTTAAATTGCCCCTAACCCTTAGGTATACCTTATGGGCTTTAGGAAACCCTATTAAACTACCCCTAGGTGTTCATTTAACCCATTTTAAACCCCTCTGAAGTTTATTTTCGGGTCAAACCTATGTTGACCACCCCAAAGATTCTTTACCCATGGTATTTATGACATCACGTTACATTATTTGAAAAATCTATAGTTGAACACTTTCCCACCAAGAGACAAAAATAAAAATTCAAACTTAAATCCACACATGTCAAGTGACACAAAGAAAACACTTTTACAATTTAATACATGAAATCGTCTCTTGTGGATTTTACACAAATCGACTAAATAACACTTAACACACATGTAGCATATACTATTACGAATAAAATACAACACAAACGGGGTGTTGTCTCTCCAAATAGACAAACCCTGGCTTACGAACATACATAGTCTAGGTTTGGTTCTTCGTAATATTTCCATGGTCACATGGATAACTCCCTGCGCATCTCAATTTACACATTAGTACTTTCAAATGTCCACATATAATATAATTCAAAGGAATAATAATACACATCATCACTTGCATACAATTTACATCTAAACAAATTAAATACATCTTTTATCCAAGCAATTTCACATAAGCAATTCATCCTAATTCACATAAAGTTAAACATACATCATAATTCTATTATCATAGTAAAGTCCTGCAAATTCAATAATGACATTTATCACCGCAATTTCATCTTATTTAACAATCATGTAGTGTTCTATCTCATAAAGCATATAAATAAATCATAAATATATAGCAATGTTATCCAAATCCTGAAATCATATAAGTTCTAAATCCCAAAATGCATCAAAATAAAGTATCCGTAATAGTCTCAATATAAAAACCACTGAAATGTCAGACTGAGTCCAGGTGAGGCCTCACATACACCTAATCAAGATAATAAACATGATGTTGTATGCCCCAATTGGATGGACCAAAGGAGGTGGTTTTGGGATCCTAGATTGGGAAGACCGTTGGAGTGATATAACTGATCTCCCTTGAGTGACTCCAAGCTGGAGACAAATGCCACATGAGGTTAGCATGTGATGACACTCTACCCCACATGTATCCATTGTCCACATGCCTTACTTTGTTTATTTTCCTCTATAGGTTATTTGCCTTGAATTAGCCATGTGATGTATTTGATGTTATATTTCTTATGTTGGAGTCTTGTGGTGTCTCCTTTGGTCGTTAGGTGTCAAATTAGGTCTTGAGTGTGAGTTGGAGCCTTTGTCATCTCCTAGCATGGGAGGTGGTTCCTTTTTGGTTCCGCATGGTTGAGTGGTTGATGCCTTCTTCCATTGGGATTTTCTTCTTGGATGTAGCATGCATGGATTCTTGGACACTTCATGTGATTATTCTTTGGAGCTGATTTCTATGTTCAAGGAAAGAAGATATTGTGTCATGATGACTTGTATATGTAAAGAGATTATGTATCTTGTAGTAGGTATCTATATGTTATTTTAAATGACATTGTTAGAGGACATGATTAGGAGAAGAGTTCCTTGATGTATTAGATGTTTATTATGTAATATAAATTTATGAGATGTATGTGAAAGAGAGAAAAGATATATCTTATATGTCTTTGTGTTGCATTTGAATTCATGAAATGGATTTGTCATGTGTAATCCTATGGAACAAATGATATAAAGAATAGAAATGGTTGTCTTGAGTCTTATTGGGTAAATAGGAATTATCTAGAAGAAATGGTTAAATAGATCTATGATGGATTACAATAAAAAGAAATTAAGATTATGTACTTACATAACTTGTGTTTTTGATTAAGGAAAATCAGGTTTTAAGGGACCCAAAACCCACTTACATAATGAGAAGATAAGCATGAAAGAAACTAGAGAGAAAAGGACATAGAAAGAAAAGCTGCAAAAGACCAGCAGAGAAAACAACAGCTAATGAAAAAGACAACAAAAAGTCATTGAGAGACTGGCAACCAAAGACCAGAATTACATTTCAGATAAAAACTTTATAGACTCTTCCACATCCTTAACCAACATCATCATAGCCTTAGCAGCTTCTCTCAGGTCTTTTTTCTCTTGCTTCTGATGGGTGTCTTTAGTCCTCATTTCCAACTTGTTGGTGGTCTACCTTGTTCTTCGTTTGGAGGAATGAGGAGCAAAGATGGAGGTTAGCACATCATCAAGGATCACCATCTCTTTGTTATGTTGGTTCTTTTCCAGACAATCAACTAAGGCATTCATATTTTGAGATGAGGCCTTCAAAACTTCAAGGCTGTGATTCATAAATTTCTTCAAGACCTTCTTAGTTTTAGTAATCCATTTGATAATGATTTCATTATCAACCTCAATCTTATTTTTGACGATTCTAATCACATCTTCAAGATGCTTCAAGTCTCCCTTAATCATTTCTTTTTTTGGTCAGTCCTGCATTTCAATTTCATCATCTGCCTCACTGGTGTCCACCTCCACATCCTCTCTTGTAGTATTGGTATCCTTAATGAAATTCTGAATCTTATAATCCAAATCTCTCTGTTTGTTCTGAATACTGGAAATATTTTCAATTACCCATTTCTGGAAATTGAAAAATTCCAGAGTGCTATTCCTAGCAGCGTTCAATATGGATTCTATCATTTCCATACCCTACGTAGAGCTCACAGACCTAGGGCTAGCTTCTTGCGTGGTATGTTAAGCTTCATTCCTGCTATCCGAGACAATAGGGTTTGAATCGGGCTCTTCAACATACTCTTTTCTCTGCACCTTCTCCTCCTCTCCCGTAGCCTCTTTCTTCTCACTCTTTGCTTCATCATCAGTCGCCTTCCCCTGTTCCTCCTCTGAACTAGTATTCACATCCTTGTCCTCTTTATCTCCATCACCAACCCTCCCTTTCTTGTGAAGAGGAGTATTATATGAATCATCGTCAGACTCAGAACCATCATGACCATCTGAGATGTGGGCAATTTTCCACCAAAGGATCTTCCTTAATAACCTTATCTTTTTTCTTCAAATTCTCATAAATAAGAAGAATGAGACCTTGGTGAGCTATGGGATAGGATTTGGATTCTTTTGCATGGTTAGCCAAGCTTTCATTCAGGGAAGAATCTAAATAGAAAGGCAGAGAGATCATAAAACCATGGCCGAAATGGTTTAGAATAGCCAAATGATAATTATAAACCTTTGTAAACCTACCATCAACTGTTAAGAATTCCATCAAAACCCTTAACATCTTCTACCAGAAGGATTTTACCTAATGAGGGAGGTAGTAAGATACATTGTCCTTCTTGGCGAGCCAAACCCTCTCTTCATCACTTTTAGGGAAGTTCTTGATGGCTTCCGCCGCAAACTTTTGATCTCTATAAAACTTGGTACCCTCCTTCTGTAATCCAATAACCTCTGCCACCAAATCCTCATCCAGCCTCCAAGTCTCCCTAAACAGAGTGACTTTGTTGTTGTTCCATCCCTTGGTGAAACCTTGAGACACCGACTTTTTACTACCATGCAATTTTTCCATGTAGTTTGTGAAACCATGTCTATGCAGCCTCCGCCAAACTTTCCGTTCGCTTTTCCAACTATCATAGTCAGAGGGCTCATTTCAATTAAGATTTCCTCCCATGTTGTAATTCAGGTTGAAGCCTTCAACAGAGCACGAGTTACTCAAAAACTGAAAACTACGACTTAAGCGCAGACTCTTGAACAGAATGTTGGGCTCAAAAAACAGGGTAATTTCCTTGATTTTGAAAAGGTCTTTAATAACAGTCACAATGAACCAACACTTATTATGATTAGCCCCATCACACTAGTGATCATAATAATAGTGCCTAAGAATGATCATCAACTAACACTTCACATAACTCCAATGCTTGTCTTCGATATCCGGACCTTGAAAAGTAATGATAAACTTAACTTGTACCATGGACTCGATCAAATAATAATTGTGCCCAGACATCCTTCTTATAAGAGGCTTCTTCGATATATTTAGTGTCCTCCTCTAAATAAACCCCCTCATTAGCTAATAGGTCAGCAACCTTGTTACCTTCCCTTAGAGTATGGGAAATGAAAACACTATCGTAGGCATCTAATAATTTTTTAGCACTTTCAATGATATTGTAAATGTTCCAAGAGGGAGAACTAGTGCCTATGATAGCTTGAATAGTATTGAGAGAGTCCCCTTCCAGCCATCTTTTTTTAAAGTTAAAAACCCTAAGCAAGATGGAGGCATTTTAACATTGCTTGAGCTTCAGCAACATGATTGTTTTGAACTCCAAATGGAGAGGCAATAGCAGCAACACAAACACCATGAGTATTTTTGATGACTACTCCCCCTCCTGACTTCCCAGGATTGCCTTTGGCTGCCCCATCAAAATTCACCTTAACCCAATCATGAAAGGGAAATCTCCAAACAATATTTTCTCTCCTACTCTTAATGTCAGATTCCAATCTATGAGGATCCCTTTCTCATTATCATTCATATTAAGATAACTCCACTACTTGTTCTTTTTGTGAAGAGTATTTATGTTTTCTTTAATTGCCTTGCAGATCTTATCAAAAACCACCAGAGATGTACACTTGGCCTCCCTAAAAATTATTTTATTTCTCTCCTTCTAGATATACCAATAGGTCATAGGAAGGACAAAGGACTAGAGGATCTTGATAAAAGGAAAATTGGTGGGAAAGGTCCATTGCCAAATGACTTCCTTGAGACTGTTATGCATAACCCATTCAACTTTCCATTGCATCCAAAATTTACTCCAAATTTTTGAGGTAAAGGAGAAATGGATAAACAAATGCTCTATTGATTCTGCTACCAATTTATCAATGGTGAGAATCTTATTGTGAGCTACAAGCCAAAAAAACATGTTTACTTTAGGAATGAGGAATCTATTCCAGATTTTAGTCCATATAGGGTTGCTGACCTGAGTAATAGTTTTTTTATAAGTAGAGGCAATAGTGAAGTTACCCCTAGGATTTCTCTTCCAAAGAAACACATCAACAAAGTATTTACCAATAGAAAAGGACAGCAGATCCTACTGAAGCAGTGAAAAACTAGCATAAATAGCATCAAGCCTTACCCATTAATTCTCCTTCCAGTAATTACAAACCATAGACCCATACCTTCTTTTGCATTCATTAGAGGTTCATCTTTAATCCAAACATCCTCCCAAAACTTGATTTTGTCACCTTTGCCAAGGACCCATCCAGCTCCAGCTTTAGCAAATTTTATCGACTTGATGATGCTATTCCATATGAAAGACCCTGCAAGGATATCTTTAGAGTAGATAAGAGAATGAAGTGGCTGGTTATGAATATATTTATCAAACCACACCCAACTCCAATCTTTCTTTATGCCATAAGCCCTCCATATCTGTTTAGCAAGCAAAGCTTTGTTAAAAGTCTTAAGAACTTTAATACCTAAACCCCCCTTGCACTTAGGATTGCACACTTTGTCCTAGGCAACCAAGGCTATCCTTTTCTTGTCTTCTACCCCTGACCAAAGAAATCTTTTCTGAATCCTCTCTAAAGCTTCAACAAATTTATCCAGAATACTAAACAAGCTAAGAGCATAGACAGGAAGATTCTAAAGAGTGGCTTGAAGAAGCTAAAGCTTACCAGCTTGAGATAGCATAGATCCTTTCCAACCTGCCAATTTCTTGTTGAGTTTGTCAATTAACAAGTTCCAAAAGGAGTTTGGGGGAGCCAAACCCAGAGGGAGACCCAAATAAGTGGAGGGGAGCATCTCCACCTTACAACCAATGATGTTAGCAATTCTCTGCTACCTCATAATAGGGGTATTTATAAAATAAATAGAAGACTTTTCCCAATTAACTTGCTGACTAGTATCCAAATAATATGAGCTAAGAGCACCTTTGAAAGCAGCAGCCTCACCAACAGAAGAATGTCCCATTAAAATTGTGTCATCAACAAACTGTTGGTGAGTACATTACACATTAGTAGAGGAGGGTTGTAATCCTTTGATGGTTTTATTCACTTTCAATTTCTGAATCAGTCTTCTCATACTCTCCACCAAGATTGTAAAAAGAATAGGAGAAATAGGGTCTCCTTTCTTGAGTCCCCTAGAAGTTTTAAAAAATCTAGACGGAGACCCATTAATAAGAATAGAGAAATTAGGGGTAGATATCAGTTCTCTTATAACTTTAATTACCTTCTCATCAAATCCAAAGGCCTCCATAATCCTGAAAAGAACCTGCCATTCCACTCTATCATAGGTTTTTTCCAGATCCAATTTTATCAGGAACCCTTCTTTGTTAGCAGCAATAAGAGAATGGATATTCTCATGAACAAGAATAATAGAATCCAAAATCTGCCTACCAAGGACAAATCCTTTTTGCTCCTCAGAGATGACAAAGGGGAGAATAGCCAAAAGTTTGGAAGTCGTGACTTTAGAGATAATCTTATACAAGGAATTACATAGACTTATTGGCCTAAACTTTCCCATAGAGTCAGCCTCAACCACCTTAGGAATTAGAGCAATAAAAGTAGAATTGATTTCCTTAAGGATTCTTCTGGACCCAGAGAATTCTTTGACAACATTAACCGTATCTTTCCCAACAATATGCTAGTATTCCTGAAAGAAGAACATGGGAAAACCATTCGGGCCCGAAGCCTTATCCCCTTGAAAAGAAAAGGCAACATTTTTAATTTCATCAACAGTAGGGATAGCAGATAAAGTCTTATTCTGGTGAGGTTCAATAATCTTGGGAATGTTATCAACCAGGTCTTGTTGCTTAGCAAAGTCAATATCCTTACTACAAGTGAGGAGATTAGAGAAGAACCTAACAGATTCATCCCCTATGTCATCATCTTTAAGAAGGATTCTGTCATGAGCAATTAATCTAGATATTCTGTTGGCAGCTTTATGGTTCATAGAGGTCATGTGAAAGAATTTAGTGTTTCTATCCTCAACTTCAAACCAAATAGCCCTAGATCTCTATCTCCAGTAGATTTCTTCCTTGGATATAGTGTTGTGAAGTTTGGCTAGAATCTCATCTTCTTTAGCCTTGGGAAACTTATTATAACCATCTTTTTGAATAGAGTTTTGGATCTGTTCTAATTCCTCCTTCAACTTTTTTTTAATTCAAAAATATCTCCAAACACCTTCTTATTCCAGATCTTGATGTTATCTTTGATATTTCTTAGTTTTTTAGAAACTTTGTACATGGAAGATCCATCCACATTAATATTCCACCAATTGGCAATGGAGTTTTCCAAAGAGGGGTGTGAAATCCACATTTTCTCAAACCGGAAAGGAAAACAACGTTTGCACTTAGCAAACTCAATAACAAAAGAAATGGGATAATGATCTGAACCAATTCTATTAATGATAGACAAAGAAAATCTATGTGTAAGGATCCAGTCATGAGTGATAAGGGATCTATCAAGCCTTACCTGAATGAGGTCTCCTCCATCCCTTCGATTAGACTAGGTGTAGGAAGCTCCAGTAAGATCAACATCAATCAAGGCATTGGCATTGATGAAGTCCATCAAGTCAGTCCTGCTATCCAGTTGAGCTTGAGTTCCTCCAAATTTGTGAATTTCTTGCAACATGGTACTGAAATCTCCCATCAATAGCCAGCTATCGTGAGAAAAAAACCTTCTTTTCTACTGGATTTTATCCCAAAATTTACTCCTAGCAACTTTAGAATTTGGGGCATAAGTGTTGGTGACCACCCAATCCTTTCCTTCAGTAATATTTTTCTCTAATAGAAATAATATTACCATCTTCATCTATCAGATCTCCATCAATAGTTTTCTTGTTCCAGAATATAGCCACCCCACTTGATGCCCCATTCAAGCTACTACCACAATCACCTCCTTGTTTGAAGAATTTTAAATTTTCAACTTTTTCCTTACTCATTTTGGTTTCCTGAACCAGGATGATATTCGGCTTTTGATTTCTAATAAGATTTTGTAAAATATCTTGTTTATAGAGACCATTTAGGCCTTGAATATTCCAGGAAATTACCTTCATTTGGAAACCTAGGAGCAGGATTCCTGAATGGTTCACTACCTTCCATCAGCTATGTTTTGTTTTCTCTCCTGGTCCCTGTGCCACTTCATGGTTTTACGTCCCTATGGGGATTTGGAAAGACCAATATCCGCCTTAGATCTGGTCCTAGTTTTAACCCCATTAGAGCATCCTATCTTCTTATTTTTATTTTTTCCCACCCCTATTATCTCTTCATCATCTTCACCTTTATGAGTAGATTGCTTATTATTCCACAGTTCTCCAAATTTCTGAGAGGAGATGGGCAATTTAGTTCCAACACTCTAAAATAGAGAGTTTAGGTTGACCTGAGACGATCCGAACTTGTTCTTTTTTTCAACAATAACTTTTGGTCCTTCAAAGTCATTTGGACAATCTTTATTACTTTTTGTTATTGAACCTTGAAGGGCCTTATATTGGGATTCATTAATGTCGTCAATCTCACCCTCTTCAAGAATTTCTTCTATGGTTACATTCTCTTCCTCCTAAGTTTGTAAAACTTCAAATACATTGACTATTTTAATCTCAAATCCATTATTTGCATTCTTTTTATCTTCCTTCTGAAGAGTAACCTTGAAAGAAATAGCTTTCCTATCATCTTTTGTTATATCTTTTAGGTTACTAGGAAGTCCACTTCCTCCTTCCGCTCTACTGTCCTCCTTTTTGTTAGTCTTCTCTTTCCATATCTGTTTAACAGGATTGTTAGGCTTCTGGGTCTTTTTGGAGTTAATTGGGCAGGCCTTAGCCCAATGGCTAGCCTTCTTACAAGAGAAACACACAAAGGGGCAGGACTCAAACTGTATGGTTTATTCCAACATCCTAAGTTTAGAGTTTATTTCAATAGAAATGGGAAGATCCATATCCTGAGAGATATTGACACAAATCCTCATATACACCAGTCTATTTCATGCTTCTGTCATAGGATCTATAGCTACAAGCTCCCCAAAGGAGTTAGCAATACTTGAGAAGACATCCTCCAACCAGAATTCAAGTGGCAAACTAGGCAACCTAACCCAAACCGGAGCAGATTCAAAAAATGAATCATTGAGTTCCATATTTGGAGACAATTTCCTTAAGGATAATGAAGATTTACCAAACATCCATGGTCCACCACTCAATGTCATTTCCAGATCTTCCCCACAAAAGAAGGAGAAAATAAAAAAACCCCTTGACAGGGCAAAAACATCAACTTGGCCTTTCAGCCTCCATTTTATCTTAATAAAAGACCTAACATCCTCAATATTGGGTCGTGGTCCAACAAATTTTCCCACTAGAGAGAAAGCCATTAGAGATATACTATGATTGATAACCACATCTGGTAGAGTAATAGAAAATTTGCCTTTTTTTTTATTAGAAATGTCTTCCATAGAGGGGAAGGACAATTTACCAGTGGGTTTGTTGGCAAAAAGACGGTTCTAGGGTTTGAGAGCCTTCACCTCTGTTTTCTTTTCCAAGTCAACATTAACGATCTCGGGACCCAATTTTGAAGAATCTTCATGATTTTTATGGTCAAGAGGAGGGTCTCGATGCCATGGGTCCCCATCCCGTCTCCCATCCTCATCATCCACCGTAGATCCCATAGGTTGTCCTTGAGCTGCAGAGGCAGCAGAACCAAAGGATCCAATCGCATTGTTCCCTCCATTCGCAGAATTCAATTTCCCTCTAGCTATGTTGTTCCTTCCATTTGTTTTTTGTTTTTTTTCTCTTACATAACTTGTGTTATTCAGCATTAGGGTATGATGTAGCAATAAAAATAAATAAATAAAAACATGTTCTTGTTCTATGTACTCTTATGTGTTAGGCCTTAATGATGTAGAAACCATGATCTTGTAAAAATGATGTATTGTTATTTGGTTCATGTTGAAGAGATGTTCGTTATGTTGGGATTGAAATACTATGTTGATTTAATAGATTATGTTTATAGTATTAAATATGATTCTTGTTTTTTTTTTTAGTAGCATGGTATCCTATTCAGAGGATAATAAGTTGTTTCTATTATAATCTTACTTATGAATATAGATAGTATTCTTGATGAGATGTGAAATGATTGTTCTTAAGGAAATAATCTAGTTCAATATGTAGGAGAAGGATTAATGCATTTAGATTCATGATGTGTTAAGTGATTGATGAATCAAGATGGTATTTAGGCACATTTGATTGGTGTTTTTAAATGAACTTAAGGAGAAGCAGTGTGATGAGTTATGCATATGTGTTAATGTTAATCTAGTTGCATGGAATGTAAATGATTAGTTGAATGATAATAGAATATGATATTCTAGATGGATAAGTGTTATGGTAGGATGATGTCAAGAAGTGATGTTAGGATACCCTAGGGAATGGATGTGTTTCAAGAGTATATTTGGAGGTATGCTGATGTTTAAATGTTTTAATTTCACTTGTGTAATATAGTTTTTATGATTATGTACATGTTGGTTTATGTGATCTTGCAAATAGTTAGTGTTACATTGATGTAAGTTAATGATAACATAGAGTAATGGATGTTTTAAAAAAAAATTATCTCCATTTGTTAATAGATTTTAGATTATTTCTCTAGGGTATTTTGGTGGGTATTACACCAAGGCACCCAATGCCCTAGTCCTCCTCAATCAGCTCCAGATTTGTTAGGTAGGTTTCAGAGAGTCTTAGTTTGCAGATCCATTCAATTATTGAGACCAAAGAACCTAGCACCCTAGTCTTGTCAAATCAAACCTAACTTTCTATCATAGGTGCACACCATATTTCCATTTCTAGATCTGTGCTTTCTATCTTAGTTTTTTTTGTATTAGTCTGTTATTATTGTTGTTCTATTTATTTTCATTCATACTACTAGCTTATTTTATCATTGTTCTACATTTGACACATTCCCTTTCATATCAACATAGGAATAGAAACCCTAAAAGTATTCCTTGACTCTATTTCACAAGAGTTATTCAAAGAGAATCACTCCTTTAGGTGCTTTTGTATTCCAATGTATGAATGAAAGTGGATTTATCTCCTAATACTACTTGATTCTTTGTTTCATCCATCATAGAGATTTTCATCTTTTTCTATATAGTCATCATTTGGTTGACAGATGATTAGCTGAGAATCACTATATACTTCAATATTTTCTATTTTCCATTGCACAACTATTGTAAGTCATATGGTCAAAGCTTCATAATCTGCAATATTGTTTGTACAAGTATGAGTGATTTGATAAACAAACATAATATTAGTTGATAAATATGGAACACAAATAAAATATTTAAATGTACTTTCACTCACATCAACGAACCCTCTCCTGCACACTTGAATAGGAGTGTCATCACCAATTATCTTGGTAGACAAATTACAAGAGGTGTAATCATCTTCTAAAGAAGCAATATGGTGTGAAACACCCAATTTAATGATCTAATAATGGGTTGTGAATCAATAGCAACTAAGGCCTTTCCTTTTCTTTTCCCCTTACTTTTTTCTATGCCCAAGGTTAGAAGACCCTTTCAATGAACTTTGTTTGATTTAATTGGGCACATTGATCTTATTCTTTTCTAGAATGCTGCGAAACCTGATCTATTGTTTCTTTAAATAGTTGTGTCCATGATGATTAGGACGCTTACAAAAGGAACAAATAACCTTATCCTTCTTAGGTTGACCACCTTTTGATGAAGAGGTTTGGTTATCTATACTTTTCAAGCAACAAGTTTTTGATCTTTCTTCTTCTCTTCCAAATTCTTATATTTTTTATCTTGTTTGCTAGACACTTTTTGCTCTTTTGTGTCTTGATTTATAGCTAAGCCATATGAAATAGAGGACTTATTTTTACCAAAAAGAACCAATCTTCCGTACTCCATTATTATTTTTGTAGTAAATTCATTTAGAGAAGGTTTTTATAGGTGGAACTTAGGGTACATTTTGTAACATAGAATGTAGAAATAAAAAACTGAATATTTAGGACAAAGCATAGAAAGAATAATCAATATCAACTTTGTTTATCATCTTCCTTCATTCCACACTATTCCAATTGCAATCTAACAACTTTGAATTTTGTGACTAAGTCTTGTATGGTGTCAAAATTGGTAGGTCTCAAACCTATGATTTCATTTTCTAATTAATGACCCCTTAACTCATCCTCCTTAACAAAAAAGGTATCTAAAGTGATGCACACTCCATTTGGTGTAGTGGAAGATTCAATGTGAAAAATAAGATTTGGAGATACTAACATACACGAAGTACTAGAGGTTTTATCATATTATTAAACCATTTTATCTTTTCTACATCATCCTTAGGTTTAGTTTTAAGTCCCTTTGTAACCCGATGATATCCATGTCTTTTAAGATAGATTATATTTTATATTTTTATTCAAAATAGTTATATGAAGTTAAATAGGAATTGTAGATGCATCCATGAGTGCAAAAAAGTATATTGAAAAGAAGAAATAAAAGTGAAAAAAAAAGACTTGTGAGGTACCCCCTCTTTCTACTAGTCTAAAAAATTAGCCCCCCTAAATATTACTGTTAGTAGCAACCAAGAAGGAATACTGAGAGGGGGGGGGTTTGAATCAGTCTTCACCAGAATATGAAACTTTAAGCACAACAACAAATCTAACAAACTACAACAATAATCAAATAAGAAAATTAAATGCACAACACACAACACCAAGATTTTTGACGTGGAAAACCTAGTTAAGGGAAAAACCATGATGGGAACCTACCCACAGTAAGATGAATTACTTACAATGGGGAATTCACATGCATTCAAGCACATTTGCTAGAGATCACTGCTCAAAAGATATTTTTGTGATAGGCTAAAACCCTCAGGGAAGTCTCACTGACTTACAATAAGATTCAGACTACAATCTAGAAGAAATGAACTAAAAGAATAGCATCTCCAAATGCCTGATTACAATTCTAGTTAAGCACAAATGTCTGCCTTGCAACACCAATCTCGCTACAAACTCAACACAAAAGGATAAATCATTTTTTCACACACAAACCTCTCTCTAATAATGCAAACACAAAATTGACACCAAAACTACATGAATAACCCACTATATATACAATTCATCAACCTTGATAACAAGGTTGTCTAAACCCTGAACCCTCAATTACAAAATTACATCACATGATACAAAAATCAAACCAAGGGACCAATATAAACATTTACATGACATAATATGGTCCTAATTCAAATTCCCAAATGATCAAATCCACCGGAAATCATGCCAAGATCAACTGCAATATGCTACACCACCAAAAATACCGCATAACACGTAAATCATCACCGATTGATAGAAGCCACCAAAAAATCACACAATGATCAATGCAGATCATCAAGACAAATATGACATTACTAGGAAACACCAACAAGCATGTTAGAATCATCTAGAATAGCTACACCAACACCACTTTTCAAATCTTCATCTGTCAATGTCTAGAAGCTCAAGAACACAACCAATCAACAACTGTCATGAAGAAAGATAGCTTGCAGAGAACCAAATAATGAACCATTTGAAATAAATATACACAGGAAAAACTAAAAAAATATCCCAAAGTCTCAGCACAAGATCTGATCACACCAGATTATACCAAAGGAAATATCAACCTCTACAAAACAGTGACCAGCAAAACCAAACTACAAAACCGGATCAGAAAATATTCCCAATCACACCGGAATAAATCATAGGAATATTTTGACATCAATGACAACAAAATATCCTAGAAACAACAACGAAAAACCATGTACAACAATCTCTCCCTTTGGAAATAATGGCAACATATGAATGTGAAAAACAGTCAATGCAAAGAAAAGTAAATACCAGAAGCAAACTCCAGCAAACTCCCCCTAAGATAAGAACTTAGAAAGAAGTTTTTCACATGAACTCTCTCCCACTTTGACAACAATGCCAAAGATCTCCAAAAACAAAAAAACAAACTCTTTCCCCAAAACACAGACTACTCCAGTAGAGGAGCAACACCAACTCACCAATCCAGATAAAAGAATAAGGCTCTAAAATCCACTAGATTGACACAAATTAATGTATCTAATTATCATCAGGAGGGGTGGATACCCCTAGCTTGTCTCTCAAGTAGACAAATGTATATACAAGAAAAGGCTTGGTGAAGATATCATCTATTTGTTCCTTTGTAGATACATACTCTAGCTTCACCTTCTCTTCACCGACTTGCTCTCTCAAGTAATGATATTTGATTGACACATGTTTAGTATTTGAATGTTTCACCAGATTATTTGACATGTTGATAGCATTGGAATTATCACAATATATAACAGTGGGCTCATCATGAATAAATCTGATATCTTTCAACATTTGCTTCATCCAAACCAATTGAGTGCAATTACTAGCAACATCAATGTACTCAGCTTCAACAATAGATAAGGACACTGGATCTTGTTTGTTGCTAGCCCATGAAACCAACTTCTTACCCAAAAAGAATGAAATCATCATTCCTAGGATACCATAATTCATAGTCCATAGTTCCCTTCAAGTATCTGAATATCCTCTTAACAACAGTAACATGAATCTCTTTTGGATCAACTTGATATCTAGAAGCTATGCATACAACATGCATAATGTCTAGTCTACTATGTGTAAGATATAGCAGTCCACCAACCATAGATCTATATAAACTCTGATTAGCTTTTGAAGATTCATCATTTTTAGACAATTTATAACCAGTCACCATAGGAGTTCCAACTGGTTTGGAGTCATCTAACCCAAACTTCTTCAACAATTCCTTCACATACCTAGTTTGAGATATGAATATACCTTAAACCATCTGTGCAATCTACAAACCTAAGAATAATTTCATCTCACCAATCATAGACATCTCAAATTCTTTCTGCATATCACCAACAAACTTCATGCTCAAGTCATCATCACCACCAAAGATAATATCATCAACAAAGACTTCAACAATCAGGATGTTATCATTTTCAATCTTGAAATATAGATTATTGTTAGTAGTACCTTTAGTAAATCCCAATTTCAACAAGTATTTATCTAATCTAGCATACTAGGCTCTAGGAGCTTGTTTCAATCCATAAAGAGCTCTCTTCAACTTACATACCATTTCTCCATCATCTGACAGTGAAAATCCATCAGCTTGTTCAATGTAAACTTCTTCCTCAAGATCACCATTCAAAAAGGAAGATTTGACATCCATTTGACATACCTTGAAATCTTTATAAGCAGCATAAGAAAACAACAATCTAACAACTTTAAGTCTCGCAACAAGAGAAAAAGTCTCATCATAATCTTATTCTTAGGTCTATGCACAAGCTCCCAAGTATTATTCTTTTGAATCTGATCTAGTTCTTCTTCCATAGCTCTCATCCAACTTTCATTTTTACAAGCTTCAACAAAATCTTTAGGTTCAACTTTAGAAATCAAACTTACTTCTTTAGTAGCTAATCTTCTTCTAGTCATCACACCTTTCTTCTTATCACCAATAACCTATTTTTCAGAATGATTCAATCTTACATACCTTAGAGTCTTCTATTTTTTTTATTTTCAGGTTCTTGTGCTCCTTCACCAGCAACATCCGTATCAACAATCTCTACCGAATCATTCTTCTTCGGCTCTTTAGGCTGAAAGGGAGCCAAAACAACATGTTGACCTTCATCATAACTGCATGCTCTGATCTCCTTCCCAAGGTTCTCATCCACCTTCACATTTGTACTTTCAACTATCTTTCTTAATTAGTCTCTTATTATAGCATCGATAGGATTTGCTCTTAAACGAATATCCCAAGAAAATACCTTTATCACTTATAGAAATAAACTTACCTATATCCTCATCTCTTTTGATATAACATTTGCTACCAACTACTCTGAAATATCTCATAGTAGGAACATGACCAAACCAAATCTCATAAGGGGTCTTATCGGTATCTCCTTTGATGTGAACTCTATTGAATGTATAAACAAAAGTGCTAATGGCTTTTCTCTAGTAAATCTTTGGAACATTTCCTTCAATCAACATAGTCCTTGCAGCATCCAAAAAGATTATGTTCTTCCTCTCAACAACTCCATTCGCTGAGGGGTTCTAGGAGCAGATAATTGTCTTCTGATTCCATACATCTCACATAATGAATTGAACTCACCAGAATAAAATTCTCCACCTCTAGTAGATCTCAGACACTTCACCTTCAATCTAGACTCAGTCTCAACTTGAGCTTTGAATATCTTGAATTTATCAAATGCTTTTGATTTCACCTTCAAAAACACAACCCACATGATCTTAGAATAATCATCAATTAGGAGCATAAAATATCTATCACCCTGCACACTTCTTACATTTGTAGTTCCACATAGGTCAGTATGCATAAGATTTATCAATTCATCAGATGTATATTGTTTTCTTTTGAAATAAATTCTTGATTGCTTACCCAACTGACATTCCTTACATATTGGATTAGTTGGCTTAACAATCTTAGGCAGATCTCTAACAACTTGTGTAGAACAAATCTTAATCATTGAATCAAAGTTTACATGAAACATTCTCCTATACCACAACCAACTCTCATCTATCTTAGCAATCAAACAACTTTTCTGACCAACATTTAAATGAAAAATGTTACCTACAGTCTTAGTTTTAAATGCAATCTCTATACCGAAGGCATTTAAGATCTTGCATTTAACATCCTTTAAATGTAGATCATAACCTTTTTCAACCATCTATCCAACACTCAAAAGATTATGCTTTAGACCTTCAACATACAAGACATCATCAGTGTTATACTTACCATCAAAATAAATAGAACCTCTCCCACGAATCACATAGACTTTGTCATCTCCAAAAACTGACTATTCCACCATCATATCTTTCCATGCTCACAAATTTTCTTTTATCACCGGTCATATGATGTGAACAACTATTATCAATCACCCATTCATCCTTTTCTTCTACCCTAGTTGCCAAGGCTTTCTCCTCAACAAAACGGCTAGTGAAATCAATAGGTACAGGTGTATCCTCTTTAATGGCAATAAACACAACTTCATCTCCTTCTAACTCTCCATCAGTAACATCTTCATCTGCAGCATAATAACAGTTCTTTTGGCTCCTAAACTTCTGGTTAAACTTATAAGGATTATCATACTTCTCATGCTTCTCATATCTATCGTTCCTATCATGATTATCAAACTTATCATGTTTGTCATACTTAGCCATTCTCTCTGGGCATCTAGAAGAAAAATTTCCTATGATCTTATTATAAGATAAACATTTCAAAGGAAACTTTCCATCATACTTATCGACACCTTTAGGCAATATCTAGGCAATCAATTCTTCAAGATCATCAAGATCCCTTTCTTGCTCTTTAATCTATTTTTTCTCTCTCTCATATCTGGATATTTTGCACTCATTAGGACCATACTTCTACTTATTGGATACAGAGGGAGATGCTCTAAATGTTGTCTTAGTTTTTCCATTTGATTATTCTAACTCACTTAGCTCAAATGGAGAAAGATTTCCAACCAACACATCTCTTGTCACTGTAGTCACACTCCAGGTCTCATCAATTGAGGCGCATCTTCATCTTCGTCAATGCTTCCACTAGAACATATAATACCTAGGACAAGGTCATTCACCTTAGCCATAAAGGAATGTATTTTCTCATCATCTCCCATATTGAATGTCTCATATTTTCCTTTCAAACTCTGCAACTTTCAGCTGTTTAACTTTCACCTATTTATCTCCTTCATATAGGATGTCAAGCTTATCCCATATTTCATGTGCAGTTTGAAGTCCCATAACATTTACCATCTCTAAATCAGTCAGGGCACTAAGAAATGCTTCCTTCGCTCTACTATTGTATTTTGCTTCCTTAAGCTCATCAGGAGTGGATGGTCCATTCCAAGGAACAGCATAGGGATTCTTTGTAATCTTTCAGTAATCCTCTATAAGACATTTCAATTTCACCTCCATTTGATTCTTCCATATAGCATAGTTTCTTCCATTAAACCTCAGACTGTCCTTCTTAAAGAGAATGCTTTGAGCTACCAACTCGGATCTCGTCAAGTGATCAAGCTTCTACCAAAGGATCTAGCTCCAATACCAATTGTTAGTAGCAGCCAAGAAGGAAGATTGAGAGGGGGGGTGAATCAGTCTTCATTAGAATATGAAAATTTAAGAACAACAATAGCTCTGATGAATACTAAGAGGTAGGGTGAATTAGTATACCAAAAAATACTGTACTCAAACTCTTAAATAGTTTAGCAGATAACCAGTACAACATATTCACTAATAAACTGATTAAGATAAATGTAAACCAAATAGAAAATAAAGCATTCACCCACAAAAGCACAATCACCATAACACAAGATATTTGATATGGAAACCCAAATGGGAAAAACCACGGTGAGCAGAAACTCACAAGTAACTATCTGCAGAATAGAAACCAGACCGGTTAAGGTCATACAATGTTCTTCACCAAAATAGATCCTGTTAGGAATCTAGATCTCTGTTAGGAGATAAGTCCTATTAAAGACTACCTTGTTAAAGGATTTCAGATCCAGAGTTGTGAACCACCTTGTTAGAGGATTTACAAAGGCTTTCCTGGGCCTACCCGGTTAAGGATTTCAGACTTGTCGAAGATGTGAGTAATCAACAAGTGAGTGATCTAGCTAATAGCATAGTCTGCTTAATTAGATCCTTGATAGCTTATTGTTAATGCATTTTAGCATTACTTCAGTCTTCAATATCTCCACACTCTATCTCTTCACACATAACCTTATCACACTTCTCATACATCATGCATGCAAACCCTAGACATGATGTCCTTATAAAGGAATATGATTTCATGTCGGTCCAATACGATTATACTACAAGTTCCTAGGTTCAGTGCATCTGGACACATTTGGTAACATGACACAAGATCACCACCAAAGTGTCGGTGGATGATAACTCATCACACATTATAGAAATACTAGTTGGTAACTCATCACAGAGTAATACTAGTTAATACAATAAACTGATTATCGGTTGTCAAAAATGAAGACTGGAAAATGTGAACTACCGCTTTGTTCCTTCGTACCGCTTGAGCTCTTCGAACTGCTTGGGTCTTCATACTGCTTGGGGTCTTCATACCGCTTGGGTCTTCAGTCAATCTATGACTGGTAGACATCTTCTGCAAAACACTGATAGTCTAAAGACTATAATACATAATACCGGTTGAGCATAACTCATACATAAAGAAAGTGTGTGTCCATCAATGATAATCAAAACATCATCAAAATGCCAACAAGATCTAACAAACTACAAAAATAATTAAATAAGAAAATTAACAGCACAACACACAACACCAAGATTTTTTGATGTGAAAAACCTGGTTAAGGGAAAAACCACAGTGGGAACCTACCCATAGTAAAATGATACTCTGCAGTAGTATGTGAAAATATTACAATGGGGAATGCACATGCATTCAGGCACACTTCCTAGAGCTCACAACTCAAAAGATATTTGCTCGGAAGGCTACAACTCTCAGGGAAGTCTCACTGACTTACAATAAGATTCAGACTACAATCTGAAAGAAATGAACTGAAAGAATAACATCTCCAAATGCTTGATTACAGTTTTGGTTAAGCACAAATGTCTACCCTACAACACCAATCTCACCACAAACTCAACACCAAAGGATAAATCACTTATTCACACACAAACCTCTCTCTGATAATGCAGACACAACATCGACACCAAAAATACATGAATAAGTCACCTATATATGCTCAATATTCTCATTGGGCTATCATTGAACTAGTGAAGGTAAGAGGATAACATTGTATATACAGTAAAATAAAGGCATATTTATCCAAGAAGTGCATCAACTCATACAACTAATGTAGCGTCATAAATTGTCACCGATCTAATTTAAACTTCATGTTTGTACTCCCAATTTAGTGTGTCCTATCATCATCCCTCTCTAGGTCCATTTAGGATCGATTGTTGGAGGTCAGCCTAATCAGTAAATTACCCAGGGAAACCTATATAAAGACATCTTATCAATTCATTTTACACCTAGAACACCAATTAGAGGATTGGTGAATTCATGAAGCATTTGTTATCAAACATCTTTTGAGTTTCAAGGTTGCATTTTCATCATTAACTATTGTGGAACAAAGTTACATCAATTTTCATGCAAGCATGTGTGTGTGATTGGCATTTTTCATGTTCATGTGTTTGTCATGTCATTACATTCAACATTTGTGATTATATTCAAAGAGCATTGCATCATCATCAACAATTGTAGATCTGAGGTAGATCTCCTTAATATTTATTTCAATATTTGCATTATTTCATTCATGGTTAAATCCAAAACTAGGGTTTGACCTAAGGCAAACCCCTATTCCCAACATATTTCCCTTTCTTTTTGTGTGAAAAAAATATGTGTGAAGCTATACTCGATAAATCTGGTAGAGTTCATATTGATGAACATGTGGATTTTTGGTGATGACAAATTCAGAGGAGTAGGGCGAAGTTTTGCTACTTGGTTTCTAAAAATTAGGTGAAACTTTAAAGGATATGTTTTAGACATGTCATTTTGCTTGTATCTAGGCTAGTGGCTTTGTGGGATGACTTACTATTTCCATGAAATCACTTCATTAATACCTCATTTTACCCCAATTTCATAATCAATCATAATTAAACTTGGAAAGAAGGAAAATTCACATCACCACACAATTGGGTAAATCTTATCAGCATTCTTAGTTTTTTTCCTAATCAAATTATGGATAGCTCTATTGGATTTGCCCCTTTCTTTCAATGTATGATTATTTTGATTAGTTAGTGGTTTTATTTATTGAAACCTCAATTCTAAATTTACAACACTACATTTGGGTGAACTTCACTTCTTGCATGCTTATTTATGATTTATAGTCTTAGACCTAATTCTACATATTTGAAAATTTAATTTTGCACTCATAGATCATAATTACATAAATTTAGAGGTTAATTTCATTAAAAACCTAATTTATGTTGTTAATTTTGGCTTGTGGGTTGCATAATCTTTCACTTATAATTTCCTATTTGATTTTAGGAACTCATAATGGAAATTACTAAATCTGATTTATTTTCTATTTCGCATATGATTACATTTATTTTGTATTGCCCACCAAAATACCCTAGAAAAATAAACCAAAATCTACTAACAAAAGGAGAATTTTTTTTTCTTTAAGGTAACTATCACTTCTATGCTATTTCTAACATTCGATTAATGCAACATTACTACCAATATTTATTAATGCACCATTAACAACTTACATGAATGTATAAATCAACATGAACATATCCATAGAATCATATCACACAAGTGGAATGACCATTTAATCATTAACACAATATCTATATAAACTCATACAATGCAAATCCATTTCCTAGGGTATCTCAACATCATTACTTGACAAAAATCCCAACACATCATATTCTATTATCCATCTATCCATTTACTTTCCATACAACTATAATAAATCCTTGACACATTTGTATAACTTAGTCACTTAGCATACTCTTTAGATTCTTTTAGAAACTACCAAATCAAATACTCCTAATATCCATTCTTTCATTCATCATAAAAGCATCATGGTTTGTATAACCATTCTCTTCTATAGGACTAGATTATTCTTTCAAGTTTCATTACATATCTCTAAGATAACTAGCTCATTTTCCTAATTAGCATAATCCATTTCATCTAGATGACTTACATTTGTTAAACAAGATCTATAACAACAACTACTATTCTTCCAACTTAATTTCCATAAGATTATACATAAAATCCCATCTTACAATTTCAATACAATACAAATGCATACACACTAACTCTTTCTTATCCATATAGAATTCATAATTTAACGTTACATAATGAATATCCAATACTCCAATGAATGTACCATAAAAACTTCACCTAACTATTACATCATCCCTTTCTCAATTACATCGGCATCCATATGAAGATACATAACATAAGGGTGCATGATCTCTTTTACAAATACAAAGCATCATGATACAATGTTTCTTTTTCAAAGTGCATATAAATCAGCTCCAAAGAATATTCACATGAGGAAGAATTCAAGAATCCAATCCACACATACGAACATCCAAGAAGATAAATATCCCAATGGAAGAAGGCATCAAACCACCCATCCATGTGGAACCAATATTAACCACCCCCCATGCTAGGAGATGGAAAAGGTTCCAACTCACACTCAAGACCTAATATGACACATAACAACAATAGGATACAACATGACACCACAAGATTGCAACATAGGAAATATAACATCAAAACACATCACATGGCTAAATCAAGCAAATAACCTCCAGAGGCACAAACAACAAATCAAGTCATATGGATAATGGACACATGTGGGGTAGAGTGTCATCCCATGATAACCTCATGTGGCATCCATCTACACCTTGGAGTCACTCAAGGGAGATCAGGTTTACCATTCCAATGGTCTTCCCAATCTAGGATCCCAAAACCACCTCCCTGGGTCCATCCAATTTGGGCATACAACATCATATTATTTATCTTGATTAGGTGAATTCCTAAATAACCAACCCACTAATCAATTATTAATAATGTTATCACTTGCAAATTAAACTATAAACCCTTCATGTGGTTCCATAGGTCTAGACCCCCTTCCTAGAGATCTAGTGCTCATAACATAGGTCCAACACATGCAAGAGCCCACTCTCCCAAAAATGAACCAAGACCATAGGGTAAAAACATAAAAAGATACATCTTAGAGAAACATGGAAATCATCAAATAAACCATCACAAATCTGATACAAAATTGATTCATAGAGGACAACTTACATACATAGCCATATAACAAGAATCATGCCATAATCTCAAAGCATCATAATGAAAAAATAAATAAACACATAAATAGGGAAATATTATGAATCCAATGATACCACATAGTCCTGAACAGTGACACACAATCATAACCTCTTGTTGGAGCTGCATATATTCATCCTCAACAGTAAGGGATGCATACTTCTTGTTGGAGCAACATTCCATACCTCAATAGACAAGTGCACAATACTTGTTGCAGCCCAAATAGGATGCAAACATATCAAAAATGAATAGCATAGTGCCCAAAAACATCAAATATAACAGTACAGAGCCTCTAGAATCCAAATCCATCACTAAAAGTCAACTGGGGGCTCAAAACCCTAACAAAAAATGTGTTGATACTATTTTTGCTCTTTTGTCCTACTCTAGTGCTAATGGCTCCCAGAGTGGCGCTATTGCACTCTATTTTAGCACTTTATACCTGGATTGCAACTTTTTAAAAATGAGAAAAAGAAGCAATCAATCTTGGCCAGATTTGAGTAGGGGCTCAATCAAGGTCTGAAACTGACCCATAACACATCAACAATCAACATAAAATAATAATAGGGAATACATAAGCCCAATAAGGTCATATATCTAAGAATTTGGCTTCAACCGGTGAGTGCTTGCATAAGAAAATGTCACAGAGACAACCATATCAAACCAAAACACAAGAAAAGATCACTAGACAATTAGAGGTCCTGAAATAGGATTCACAAGGGCAATACAAACCTCCACAACTCAAAAACCATCACATAAAACATTCACAGGAAGAACATAGCCATAAAATTCACTTATCAAAACACCCATTTCCTTCACTACAGAAAATCAAAATTCCATATTCAAATGCAATCTTTTCTAATTTATTTCTTTTCAATCAAACCAATAATAAATAACTGAAATCACTCTCAAAATTTTCCCCAATTGTTTTAGCATACACGAAGAAAACAACTCTTTTCAAAGATAAAAATGCAAGAATGGAAAAGATCTCCAACCTGGAAGTAGAGTGATGGTAATGCCATCCTAGAAGAGCCAAAATCCAAACCAGCAAGCTTTCCAAAATCCAATCCAACCTAGAAATTCTGACTCCAAGCAATTCAAAAATCCAAAAGTCATGGAAAGATATCGAGAAGAACACACCACAAAAATGCTCACCAAGCCTATAAATAAGATCTCATTCAAAACTACAGGAAATATCCTCAATAAAATATATTCTATACCAACCCCCCTTCCAAAAATTGAGGTAAGAATATAAAATAATATTATTTACTTACCCTCAAATCTCAACCAATAAAATAATAGGGTAGGTATAAACATAATATTTAATTACTCAATTAGTAACAAGAGAATGTAATGTAATAAACAATAATAATAAATTAAAGCCCAATAAAATAAATTAAAGGCATTATAAATAAATGTTCCAATTAAATATAAACAAGAAATAATATAAATAAATATATAAATAATTAAATAATAATATCCTCACAATCACAGCTCCCAAGAGGGCCAATCATAATAAGGGGTAGGTACATAAATAATAAATAAATAAATAATCAAAACAATAAATAATTAGATAAACAATAAATAACCCAACAAAAAATAAATAATAATTCAATAAATCAAAAGCTCATATAATAAATGTTCAATTAAAAAGTAGACCATAAAATAATAATAATATAAAATCATCAAGTAAATACAAATTCATGGAATTAACATCAATAAAAAATAAATCTCTAATAATAATAAACACATTAATATCAAACATTAATGTCATCCATTAATTTATTTAAATACAAAATAAACTATATAAACTGATTAATTATTAATTTATAAATAATTGCAAATTCACAAGGCAACTTGACAAAAGGTTGAACAACATACCACATGGCATAGACCAACAACTCAAGCCAAGACACTAATTGACAAGGGTATCAACTTAATCCTAAGGTATGAGAGGGAAACACATGCAATTTCTGACAACTTGCCATTGGGATAAGACATGCTCAAACCTGTGAGACCGGGTGGAGTTGATGTCTGGTACCTGCAATCATGCATCCACCACTAAAACACAATACAACATATGTACAATACATATACATCATAAATGATCAGGCAAGTGATAGAGAATCACAACGCCATATCATGCTTGCAATGAGTGGTATGACATTATCCCTATCACGAAGACACTAGAAGATAGTCACAATCATCAACTCAATCATCATCATAATTATGGAATAGGGTTAGCATAATCAAGATAACATCACAACCTCATAAGGAATATAATCCATACATGAAAAGCGAGTGCATAAGCCTAATCAACGTATTAGTCCAAGACATAAGTTCATCCACATAAATCATAATGAATCCACTAATATCAAAGAGACTATCAGATCACAAATCTAAAAGTGTTTATCACATTCTCTCATAAAGGATGAGTCAGGGAGGGGCACTACATAGTTTTAGTTATCTTTATCATATACTCGTGTTGGATAATGGCTTCTTTCATTTCACATTGCTTCTTTTTGTTCATAATACTTTTGCACATTGCATTTTTAGGATTTCTAAAATATTTCCTACTTGCAAATAATATCACAAATATTTTATCTATGTTATATGTTATTTTATGATGACATTTTTAAGCACATGCATTACATGTGTAAATCACATAAAAGATTTTGTAGATAATGATAACCCTAAAGATGACATCAACAAACCTAACACTAGTAACTCTCCTAGGATATCTAATGTGAATGAGCAAAAATTCAATACTCCTATCAATGATATCTCTGATGGAGAGAAAGTATCGAAAATAAATCCCTCTTCTCATAGGCATACCCTAGCGCAAGGGGGGCAAGATCAAAAAAATGATTTACCAATCCCTAGAGATCCTCCATATTATCCTAGAGCTTATCTTAGTCACCAAAAAATTCATAGGGTAGATGATGTTATGAATTTTATTCATGACCTATCTCCTCATATAACATTAAGAAAAGATGAATCCTTAGATGATAAGTATCTTTCCTCCAAACCTATCAAAGAGGACATGAATAATGATGATAGAATGGAAAAATTCCTCGCAAAGGATATTCCTTCTTCATCTAATTCTCCCTTTGATCCTTCCATGTGTCCTTACACTACAAATTTTAAAGAAAACCATGCTAATGGTCCTTCCTTTGCATAATTAAAAAGCTCTTATAGAAGTGGTTATAACATAATCTCAAAACATGGTTATAGAGGCCACTTTCACTTTTTCTTAGTGAAGAGGTAGTGCCTTAGCACCCCATTAACCCTCCATGTTGCTCCTCGCCCTATGATACTAGTAGTTAACTTTATTTGGGGGATCTTTCTCATTAGTGGTGATGCTATTTCAATTACAAACATGTTGGGGAAACAACATATTTCTTTGTTGTTTCCTTGCTTGGGGGGAAAGGACAATACGTATCCAATTCTATCTTTCTCTTTGAAGATTATCTCTTCTTTAAAGTTACATTTTTCATATCTCACTGTCTTTTCTTACATTTAATATTCCTTCATGTGAGTACATGTACATGTATCTTGTTTAGGACATTTCTTTTCTTGAATTAGTGCATGTTCTTTGCAAATTTCTGATGCCAATAGCTAACAAGATGAGAGGGGGGGGGGAGTGAATCATACAAACTTAATCTTCCATAAAATCAACAGATTCAACCTCGGTAACTTATACTTTAGCAATATAACCAAAAAATTCTAAACATGCAAACTCATAAACACATAATCATCATAACACATATAACACTAGATTTAATGTGGAAACCCAAATAGGGAAAAACCACTGTGGGATTTCGGACCCACTAAGAAATATACTCTTCTAGAGTATGCTGGTTAAAAGCAAATCCTGTTAAAGATTACAAACACATTGCTAGATGTGACCCGATTAAGGGATTTCCCTCAGATCTATTAGGATCTTCACTTTGTTAGAAGTGACCTTGTCAAAGGATTTCAAACACTCATTTAGAATGTCACCTTGCTAGAGTATTTACAAATAAGACTGTTAAGTCCACTCGGTTAAGAGATTTTCTGTCACTTACAAAATAATAGTAATAAAAATATATCTGCAACTTCACATCTAAAATGCTAAAGTAGATTCTTATTTGCTCAAAACAATCCTATCATAGGACTTATCTTGTCCCTCTGCTGGGCTCCTTACTCTATTATTCAAATAGGTCTTCAAGCTTTTGTGCTCGGTAATCACTATGTAGCATCCCTATGCTTACACTTGTCCGCATACATTGTTCACCAATAATTTCTTATTTATAAACAATCTAACCGCTGAATCTCCTTGATCACAATTCCCATGATCAATCTTAGCCATCAGATATTCAATCTTAACTAGGTTAAATGCATCTTTCGATCTGAAAACATTTTACCTCACCTAGGGACTTGCATTCCTTTCTTGGAACTTGCACAAGGTTATTGCGGTTCAATCTAAGTTGTAGATCTTCCTGCCGACCTTCCATTGCCATAGATCCTTAACAAACTTCATGCACGACATACCAATGATTTAATCAACTCTAGCTCATCAACATCCTTCATTAAATAATGCTTTTATCCATCGAATGCGATCTATCATAACTCGGTTGCAACTCGGTAAATACTAAACTTTACTCGGTAGACATTCCTCCTTCATTAACCGATATCGATAACCTTAGGGTTTACTGACTAGGTTCTTTGCTCGGTAACATAGTATATTATTAACCTTACAATAAAAAACATATGTAGGATATCAAAACAATCTAAACATCATGATCTTATCATTGTCTAACTCGGTAGTAGTTGCCCATTGAATAACTTATTTCTCCCCTTTCTTATCAGTGTCTTTTACCAACATATTAATTCTCTTCAAATCAATCTTCTCAAGATATGGCAACATCATACTGAATCAAAAAATCAATTTCTTGACATCAATGACAAAATAATGTTATAAAGATAGTTATAATCCCTTTTCAGTTATATCAAATAATCTCCAACAACCTTCTCAATATCCTTAATGAATATCAACAATCTCCTTCTATTGAAATGCCAACAATCTCCCCCTTTGGCATTGATGGCAAAACCAACTTTTAAAGGGTAATTCCAACAAGATATTCAAATTGATTCGGATTCAGATTGTTGTTAGACTTCTCCTGTTATCTTTGAGATGTTAAAATCTCCTGAAGTCTTCTCCCTTTTGTATTCTTCTCCCCCTGTCATTAGTCTTCCGTTATCTTCTTCATTTAGGACTTTACCATTTAGTCTTCTCCCCCTTTGACAATAATGCCAAAAAGTAAAAAGAACTAAATCATGATTTCTTCCTCTATGAAGTGATTTGCCTTGTTGTGTATCATCTCAGTCTCGGTCAAAGCAATTTGTCTCTATTCACTATTCCCTGCACACCTTTAGAAAACCTTCTAAAGTGCGTAAATCAGCATCAATCCACACATAATATTCTGTAGATTCATCGAATTGATGCTTTCACCGAACTCGGTCAGTGAGTAGAAGATAGGGGTAGGACCCCTAACTTTCTTCTGAGATACTTAAAAGTGTCCCTTGGCAGTGGCTTTGTGAAGATGTCTGCTAATTGCTCCTTTGAACTAATATATTCGAGCATAACTTTTTTCTCTTGAACTTCTTCTCTGAGATAATGATACTTTATAGAGATATGTTTTGTCTTAGAGTGCATTACTGGATTCTATGAAATGTTAATGGCACTAGTATTATCATAGAATATAGTTACAGGCTCGGTAACTTTCTCATTTATACCTTCCAACAGTTGTTTGATCCATGCTATATTTGTACAATTCAATGCTGCAGCAACATATTCAGCTTCTACTGTTGACTGTGAGATACACCCTTATTTCTTGCTAAGCCAACTCACTAGTCTTTCTCCCAAAAAGAAAGCTCCACCACTTGTGCTTTTCCTATCATCTATGTTGCCTGCCCAATCAACATGAGTATAAACTTTTAAATCAAAATCATTTCTCTTTTCATATACTAAGCCATAATCTTCAATGCCTCTCGGGTATCTGAAAAAGGAATTGATTGCTGTCACATGGGTTTCCTTGGGATCTGCAAAGAATCTTGCAACAATACCTACTGCATGTGCTATATCCAGTCTACTATGCACAACATATTGCAACTTCCCAATCATAGATTGGTAAAGTGTCTCATCAACAGATGTAGATTCATCATTCTTTGATAGTTTACAGTTAGTAGTCATAGGAGTACTTACTGGTTTAGAATCCTCAATTCCAAATTTCTTCAAGATTTCCTTTATGTACTTGGATTGAGTAATGAAAATCTCATCTTTCATTCGTAGTATCTGTAAACCTATAAAATACTTTATCTCACTGATTTATGACATCTCAAATTCTTTGCACATTTCATTTCCAAAATTATTGCATAAGGAGTCATTAGCACAAAAAATAATATCATCAACAAATATGGCTAAGATCAGTATTCCATTGTCCTCATCATTCTTCATGTACATGTTGTTGTTTTCACTTGTCCTTATAAAACCAATCTTGATTAAGTAAGAGTGCAGTCTCTCATACCATGCTCTAGGTGCTTGTTTTAGACCATATAAAGCTTTGTTCAATTTACATACCTGATCTTTACTCTTGTCTTCAACAAATCCTTCAAGTTGTTCAATATAAACTTCTTCTTCTAGTATACCATTCAAAAATGCAGATTTAACATCCATTTGATATACCTTGAAAATTTTGAAAGCAACATATGCCAACAATGTTCTTGCACCCTCAAGTCTAGCCATAGGTGCAAAAGTCACACCATAATCTATTCCTTCTTCTTGAACATAACCTTTGCAAACTAGTCTTGCTGTGTTTCGAATGACCTCACCTTTTTCATTTAGCTTGTTTCTGAAAATCCACTTTGAAACGATTACATTTTTGTCCTTCGGTCTTGGGATCAGTGTCCATGTGTCATTCTTCTTGATTTGATCAATCTCTTCTATCATAGCATTTACCCAATCTTCATTGTTAAATGCCTCTTTTACTATTCTAGGTTCAAATTCAGATAATAGACTTGTGTTCTGTCTTAGTTTGTTCCTTGTCATCACTAGATCATCCTTATCTCCTATAATATGACTTGATGCATGATGTCTTCTGACATATTTGGCTAATATAGGCTCGGTAGGTTCTGTATGATCTTCTTCATCACTTAGTAACTGGACATTATCTTCATTTTCTCGGCAACTTTCTCGGTAGGACTTCTCGGTTGAACATAAACGAATTCTTCATAATCTTCTGGTTCTTTGGAATTTCCTTCATCATTTCTTTCTACAAATTCATCAATTTTCACATTTGTACTTTCCACTATTTTGTTAGATGATTTGATCAGACATTTAAATGCTTTACTTCTAGAAGAATAACCAAGAAATGTTCCTTCTTCACTTTTCTGATCAAACTTTCCATTTTGGTCATCTTTGTGAACATAGCATCTACTTCCAAAGATTTTAAAATAACTTACATTAGGTTTCTTGTCATACCAGATCTCATATGGTGTCTTCATAGTTCCTTCCTTCAGTTGAACTAAGTTTAGGGTGTAAATTGCAGTGCTGATTACTTCTCTCCAAAATGTTTGAGGTACCCTTTTTTCTATCATTAGGGTTCTGGCACAATCCACAATTGATCTGTTTCTTCTCTCGGCTATCCCATTTTGCTGAGGTGTTCTTGGTGCACATACTTGCCTTTTTATACCGTGATCATTGCAGAATAAGTTAAATTCATCAGAAGTGAACTCTCCTCCTCTATCAAATCTAAGACATTTTAGTTGTCTTCCTGTTTCATTTTCAACTCTTGCCTTGTACCATTTAAACATTTGAAAAGCTTTTGATTTTTCTTTTAAAAACATAACTGACATCATCCTTGAGTAATCATCCACAAATAATATCAAATATTTATCACCATAATAACTTTGAACTTTCATGGGACCATAAAGATCAGTGTGTACTAGATCTAAAATTCCTTTAGAAGTGTTGGATTTACTTGTAAAGATTGATCTTGTCATCTTACCCATCTGGCATCCTCGGCATATAGCATTCTCAGGTTTTCGAGACTCGATAGACCTCTTACTCGGTGCTTTTTACTTATTTTGATCAAATTATCAAAATTGACATGACAAAACCTTTTATGCCATAACCAGGTATCATCTATTTTTTCATAAAGACACTTGTTTTGAGTTGAGTCAAGATGAAATGTATTACCTTTTTTTTGTGTCCCGGTAGCAGCTAACTTTCCATGCTTGTCATGAACTTTGACAATTCCTTTCTGAAATTCTATTCGGTATACTGTATTGTTTAGCTGTGCTACACTCAACAAATTGTATTTCAATCCTTCAACCCAGTATACATCATCATATTTAGCATTTTCAAGAAGTGTTATAGATCCTTTACCTTTCACCGGACATGGTGCATCATTACTAGATCTTACAAAGCCTCCATCATAGTCTTCTAATTTAACAAACTTGTGTTTATCACTTGTCATGTGATGTGAGAATCCACTGTCTATGATCCAAGAATCATGATTATTTATGTGAGATATTAGGGATTTTTCTTCATACCTTTCTTCATTTGATCCATCTTTAATAGCCACATAAACAACTTCCTCAGTATCAGTTTCATCAGATTTATCATCGTTGGATTCCTCATCAGCTACTAGGCATGTCTTTCTGTCTCTCCTTCTAAAGTCTTGATGTCCTTTGTATTGGTTGTCTTTCTGCCTATTATCTCGATATTCTCTCTTTTCACTAGATTCTTTGTCAGGGCAGTTAGAAGCCATATGTCCTATTTTATCACAATTGAAACATTTTAAAGGTAGCTTTCCTTTATACTTACCTTTTCCTCTCGGTAACCTTCTGGCTAATAATGCTTCAAACTCTTCTTGCTTCTTGATTTCCTCATACAATTTGTGCACTTCTTCCATGTTCTTGTGAAATCTTTCACTTGCTCCACTGTGATTCCCTTCAGAGTACTTACTCATTCTATCATTGTAATCATCAGATTCACCAATATAAAAAGAACCGAATGCAAATTCTACTTTATTTACCGAAGACCCACTATTATCAAAATTACTTAACTCAAATGCATGTAGCTTACCAATAGTAACATCCAAAGAAACTAGCATGTTAGGTACATACCTCAATTCATTGATTGTAGAGACTCAAATGGCATAAGCAGGTAGAAGGGTTCTCAACAACTTACTTGTTACATCCTTTTCTTCAATAGTTCCTTCTGCTCCTTTAATTTGATTGATAGTCTCCTTTAACCTTGTATTGTATTGGGTTATGTTCTCACCTTCATTCATTCTCATGGATTCAAGTTGTCCTCTTAGACTATCTACTTTTTCTCTTTGAACATGTTCATCACCGCCATATATAGATATGAGCTTGGTCCACATTGCTTTTGCATCATTACAGCCTTCTAGGTCATTAAACTCTAAGTCGGTCAATGCTAATGTTATTTCAATCATAGCTTGAATATGTTCTTGCTTTGCCTTTATCTCTTCCAAGGTCATCGAGTTGGTTCTTGGTGGTATGTAATCATTCTCCAAATAATATGTTGCATATTCTCCAATTTCTGATAAATGCAGCTTCATCCTTTTCTGCCATGTTGAGAAACTTGACTTGTTCAGCTTTGGTGCATCCCTTTTATACATCTTTGGATCTTTGCCTCAAGTACCTTTAAACTTTTTTTTTGGAGTCCAAAGCTCTGATACCAATTGTAGAGTTCTGATGCCAATAGCTAACAAGATGAGAGTGGGGGGGTGAATCATACAAACTTAATCTTTCTTAAAATCAATAGATTCAACCTCGGTAACTTATACTTCAGCAATATAACCAAAAACTGCTAAACATGCAAACTCATAACACATAATCATCATAACACATATAACACCAGATTTAACATGGAAACCCAAATAGGGAAAAACCACTGTGGCATTTTGGACCGACTAAGAAATATTCTCTTCTAGAGTATGCTCGGTTAAAAGCAAATCCTGTTAAAGATTACAAACACATTGCTAGATGTGACCCAGTTAAGGGATTTCCCTCAAATCTGTTAGGATCTTCACTTTGTTAGAAGTGACCTTGTCAAAGGATTTCAAACACTCATTTAGAATGTCACCTTGCTAGAGGATTTACAAATAAGATTGTTAATTCCACTCAGTTAAGAGATTTTCTGTCACTTACAAAATAATAGTAATAAAAATATATCTGCAACTTCACATCTAAAATGCTAAAGCAGATTCTTATTTGCTCAAAACAATCCTATCATAGGACTTATCTTTTCCCTCTACTGGGCTCCTTACTCTTTTATTCAAACAGGTCTTCAAGCTTCTGTGCTTGGTAATCACTATGTAGCATCCCTGTGCTTACACTTACTCGCATACATTGTTCATCAATAATTTCTTATTTGTAAACAATTCCAACCGCTAAACCTCCTTGATCACAATTCCCATGATCAATCTTAGCCATCAGATATTCAATCTTGACTAGGTTAAATGCATCTTTCGATCTGAAAATGTTTTACATTGCCTAGGGACTTGCATTCCTTTCTTGGAACTTGCACAAGGTTATTGCGGTTCAATCTGAGCTGTAGATCTTCCTGTCGATCTTTCATTGCCATAGATCCTTAACAAACTTCATGTGTGGCATACCAATCATTTAATCAACTCTAGCTCATCAGCATCCTTCATTAAATAATTCTTTTATCTATCCAATGTGATCTGTCATAACTCGGTTGTAACTCGGTAAATAGTAAACTTTACTCAGTAGACATTCCTCCTTCATTAACCAATATCGATAACCTTAGGGTTTACCGACTAGGTTCCTTAGGGTTTACTGACTAGGTTCTTTGCTCAGTAACATAGTATAGTATTAACCTTACAATCAACAACATATGTAGGATATTAAAACAATCTAAACATCATGATCTCATCATTGTCTAACTTGGTAATAGTTGCCCATTGAATAACTTATTTCTCCCCTTTCTTATCACATTCTTTCTATGTCTTTTACCGACATCTTAATTCTCTTCAAATCAATCTTCTCAAGATATGGAAACATCATACTGAATCAGAAAATCAATTTCTTGACATCAATAACAAAATAATTTTATAAAGATAGTTATCATCCCTTTTCAGTTATATCAAATAATCTCCAACAACCTTCTCAATATCCTTAATGAATATCAACAATCTCCTTCTATTGAAATGCCAACAATTCTTATGTATAATCTCTCATTAGAGGTTGTGTAATCCTTCTCATTTTGCCTATGCTTGGGAGCATTATCTATTTCTCTTATCCTTTCTAAGGATCCACTTTTTATTTGTTGAGTGGTGTTTGCTTACAATACAATATCATTTATTGTGTGATTTTTTTTTTCTCAAGGATTCCCTCTTATGAAAGAGATGTGTATCCTCAACTACAACCTCTTTTACACTTGGAAATGTATATCTATTTTAAACAATTGGGGGAAGGTATTCATTCTTGTTCTCCTTCCTCTCTATTGGTCGACGATGATATTTTGTTTAAGAACTCATCTTGGAGGTAGATGTCTTTGAGAAAATATCTCTTCCCCTCCAAGGATTACCTTTACACTTGTTGCAAGATATCACTTTTTCAACTATCTTTTCCTTTCTCATAGGAGTAATGTTTGTTTAGCTTGGATTTATGAGCATTGTTGCTAAAAAGGATATCTCCTTGGTGTTGAAGGTGCATACCCTTGTTTCTAATTTCATTAAGACATCAACATAGGGAAATGTTGACATCTTAAGGGGAGGGAATTGCATAACTCCCTCTTTGTACTATATTTTTGCATGTCTTAAATAGGGTGTTCATTCTTGAAATGAGACGTAAAAAAGTATTACACTAGATGCTTCAAGCTAAAACTAGACACAATATTTATATATGTCTTATACAGGGATACACATTCTTGAAACTAGACAAAACAAATTCTTACACGAGATGTTCCCAAAACTAGGCATATATTCATCTTACATGAGGTGTTCATTCTCAAAACTAGAGAAAACAAAGTCTTACACAATATTATTCATACCTAAAACTAGACACACATTTGCATTTTAATTTCATGTCTTATACAGGTCATTACATGCTTGAAACAAGACAAAACAAATTCTTATATGGGATGCTTAACTCCTAAAACCATATAGTTGCATATGTAGGATGAGTGGAATTAGAAAAACATAGCTAGACCATTTCAACTCTTTTCCCCAACATGGATGACCTAACAAAACATAGCTAGCCTATGGTATGAATGTCCTCTCTTTCTCTTCATCTCATGGATCACCAAGGAAAACATAGCTAGCCTATGTGGTGCAGGAGCACCTAGGACTTAGGCTATTACTTTTTCTCAATTTTGGCTTGTACTGACCTTAGCCAAGTCATATTATCAATAAGGACTCCAAAAGGGTCCAAGATTGAGGGCAATGAGTAAAATGTAGGCCTAGATTGAGTTAGTTCTTCTTAGGTTTGCATTTTGTGCATAAGTAGTGGTTTGAGTAGGTAATTGACCTTCTTGATGGTCAAAAGTGTCAAAAATTGGTATAATAATTAGGGAGGGTTAAAATAGTCTTAGGAATGCTTGAAAATTCATGAGTAATGACTTATAATAGGTTTCATAGATTAGGAAAGCAAAAAGTGCAAAATTGCAAAAAGTTGTCATGACAATTTTTGTCCTAAATTGCTTAGCAATGGAGTTAGGGATAACCCAATGCCCTAGAATGCCTTCACATGTGGGGAAGACTATAAAAACCTTCTCTTTCATGGTTACCAAGATTAGAGTTTTTGTTTTTGTAAGTTCAACAATCTGAAACTACTCATTTTTAGATTGTTTGACATCATTTTGGCTTATTTTGCACATATTGTGAATACTAATGGATTGAATCCATTGATATAGTAATGGATTGAGTTTATTTGGTGTATTTTAGAGTCTTTTAATTCATTTCAAGCTTTCTAGGTAGTCTGTGTTGGTGTTTTCTTGGTTTGGTTTGCAAACAACCAGTTTTGGCTTGTAAATAGCTCTTTTGTGTAAAATGGTTGCCCCATGAATTCCCTTCGTGCTACCATCATGGCCTATTGGGAAATGGAATTAAACCACTTATATAGTGTACATATGTAGGGAAAAGTGCTGGAGATGAATTTTGATATGACTGTCACCTTATTCTAGGCGAGTCCAGGAGCAACTCGACTAGAGGAGACAGTGTGAATTTGGAGTGCAAAGTACAGGGGTGGATGCAAGATCACAAAATAACCTTTTGGAGGGGTCCATTAAGTTCATACAAAGTTTCCTATGCAAGGAGAAGCATTGAAAAGACCATTTGATTCCCAAACACAAACTTGACTAGTCACTGCTGGTTAGGAGGCCTAGAAAACCTTCAAAACCCTCATTTTTGGGTTAGGGCATTGTACGGTGGGATGAGAAACCAAAACCACATAAATATCTTGGAGATAGGTGTAACATTTAATAATATCAAAACTTGTTGCAAGTTATTTTTGGACCATTTTCCTCCAAGCCCTAGAAAACCAAATTTTGGAGGCCTAATTGGGGCTCATTCCTTGTAGCCCTTTTCTAGGCAAAATGGTGAAATCGGTAAGGAAGGAAAGGAAAGAAAACCTCAATTGGAATCAAAAGGTATTCAAAACATGTTAGAAGATACCACCACACCTTTGCATCAACTCACAATAGTAGGTGGTCAAATTGACAAGTTGAAGCCAAGACAACCATAATGAGAACATGGGAAATATTGTGAATTGGTAGGGTTCCTAGTGAAAACAATTGAAGCAAACACCTTGAAATTGAAAAGAAGCAAGACATAGAAGAGATTGAGAAGGAATTGGAGGTATTAGAACATAGCTAGGCCTGGAGAGTTGGTGGAATTGAGCAACACTAGCTAGGTGAAGTGTGAGCAAGCTAGGTAAACCCCATCAGATTGGTATTAGAGCCTATAAGATTTGGGCTAGGTGAGTAGATGTCCTCAGCAGAATCTATAGGAGATAACAACATGGTGACCAATGCAGAGTTGGCAAAGAAAGTGGATGATCGGGAGGAAGAGAATAGGCTCCTTAAGGAGAAGTTGCTTGAATTGGAGAGTAAGCTTGGTGAGATTGAAACCAAGGTAGATGAAGTGTTGGTAAATGTTGAAGGAGAAGAAGGGAAGGGTAAAGAAGTATCAGAGATTGAAACAGTACCTGAACCTAATCCTATCCTAGAACAAGAACCTTTCCTAAAGGCATTAAAGGCCTTAAGTGGTAAATCACTAGAAGGATTGTCATTGTTCACTGGTAAGATGGAGGCATAAGTAGTCCTAGAATGGATAGAAGGCATGGAGAACCATTTTGAATGTGAAGGCATAACTGAAGCCCAAAGAGTCAAGGTAGCCAAGTCAAGGATGAGAGGAGTTGCTCTCATATGGTGGAAATTTGTGCAAGATGAGAGGAAGAAAATGGGCAAAGCACCCATCTCTTCTTGGAAAGGGATGTTAGTCAAAATCAAAGAAGTCTATCTCCCTGATGACTATGAAGTGCAAATTCATAGGAAGAGACAAAACTTAAGGCAAAAATACCTTGATGTCAGTAGTTATACGAAGGTGTTCCATAAACTTAGTCTTAGATCTCATGCGGTGGAAGAAGAGAGTCTCAAGGTTGCTAGGTACCTAAATGGTCTACAGTGGAACGTACAAGAAGAAATTAGTATAATGAGCCCAAAGACAGTTCATCAAACCTATCAGCATGCCCTTAAGGTGGAAGAAAAACTGAAAAGAAGACATGACTCAAGCAATAATAGGGGCAGAGGTAGAGGAAAAGACAATAGAGGCCATAGGGGTGTTGGCAAATGCACACTCCAATGAGAAATTGTAGGTGATTGAAGGTATTGTCATTGATGGAAACCTTACAATCCTATGGCACTGGCACAAGCACCGGCACAGGCACAGGCACCGGCAAAGATGTTTACCGACACCCCAGTCGACAGGATTTTGTTTACTATATTTTGTATTTAATTGTAAAATCTTTTTGTAAAGCTAACAAGGAGAATTGTAATAGGACTCATATAAGTATGAGATCTTGTAAATCATTTGTGTAAGCATGGAAGGAATGTAATAGGCAGATGCAAATATTAAGGCAGATTTTGGAATAAGGTTTATGGAAGTTGTATGAGCTTAAACTGGTACTGAACTTGGCATAACAGATGTTGAACTAAAGCAGTACATGATATTAGATTTACATAATCCATTTTTGTAAGTCAGTGAGACTTCCCTTTTTTGTATTTAAGCAGTGAGCCTTCCTGCATGTGTAGGCACCACATTTGTAAGTAATATTCACTTATTGGACAGTGAATGAATATTGTGGGTCACAAATCCCACCGATGTTTTTCCCACACTGGGTTTCCTCATTAAAAATATTGTGTTATGGTGTGCTTTCTATGTTGTGTTTACTGTTCTTATTTACTGCATTAATTCTTGTTTATCGACACACTGTTTTAAAATGCAATTCATTTAATAAGTTCAGAAAATCCATTAACCAATTAGATACCGATCCACCCCCCCCTCTCAGTATCTTTGGGAATCCTAACAATTGGTATCAGAGCCTGGTCCTCTATTTTCAAAAGCTTAATAGCTTGAGGAAGATTCTGACACCAGTACAGATGGAAAACTTGAGAAAGCAATTGGAAACAACTCTTGCAGATTATGATGCAGAAAAGTTGAAAAATATGAAACTTGAATATTATCTAAAGGCTACACAGGAAATCATTCAAGGACTTCAAGAAAATCTCACTATTGCTAGGAACAAAAGAAGAGAACTTCATGAGAAGATATAGAGTGATGATGATGAAAAAGAAACTCTTAATGATCTTGTAAGCAAGATGAAGCAAGAAAACATGGCCTTGAGGAATGAGATGCAAGATATGACTATGAGGTTTTGTAAAGACATTGAAGACCAAAAGAAGAATGAAGATGACATGGCTAGAAGAATCAATGATGTTGGAAATCAAAATCTAAGACTCACTCATGAAAATGATATGTTGAAGACAGATATAATTCACTTGGAGCATGATAAAACTAAACTCATGAGACAAAAAGATTTCTTAGAAAATGAGTTGGCTATTGCAAATCAACACCAGGAGAAATTCAAGAAAAGTTCAAAATAACTTGATGACATGTTGAAAAATTAGAAACCTAATGGAGATACTAATGGCATTGTCTTTGAAGTTGGTGAAAGCTCTGGTACTGCAAACAATCATGATCACAGTAAACCGGTAAGACAACCTAATTCCTATAAATTTAATGGAAAATGCTTTAACTGTAACAAGTATGGTCATAGAGAAAATCAGTGTAGATCTAGAAACTATCAGAACACCAATCCATCCACCGGTCAATGTTCTAAATGCAGCAAAGTTGGTCATAATTCATAAAATTGCAGAATGAATGTAAGATGTTATGTTTGTGGAAGATTTGGACACTTATCTAATCAATGCAGAACACATACCAGCATAGGATATGAAAAAGCTATTAAAAAAAAACAATGTGACTTGTATTGCTTTTAACAAGATTGGACATATTGCAAAATTTTGTAGAAGTAAGGCATCACCGACAAATAACAAATGACCCAGTTTAAAAGGTAAAGAGAAGGTTGAAGAAGTAAAGCAAGAATTTTCAAAAAAATGGATCAAAAAGTCAGATATGAATGTTAATGAAGCTATTCCTTCACCGGTAGAACAAAGTATCACTCCACCGGTAGAAGATTCTTCATCTAACTGAAAAGAAACCTTTTGGGGGTATGGCAACGAATTGAAAAACATGCTAATTTACCCTCGGTTGATGGTGAGAAGTTGAAATACTTCTTTACCAACAGATGTGTTAAGTTTGACTTAACCAATAGACATTAAATGTGGTAGTTGAAGGAAATGACATTATAAAGCAAGTGTTTTGGCTATTTTTCATTCAACGAGCATTCAAATTTCTTAAGAGTGCGAAAATCCCGAGCGAAGGCATCCACAACGAGAAGTGAAGAAAATCATTCAAGAACTCATACCTAAATGCATATTAAGGTATTTATAACAATGGCTTCCTCCTCTTCACCTGAATTCACTGCAAACCCTACTATAATTGAAGTTGTTAAGCACCCTAGGCCCGTATTTAAAATTATTCTTGAAATTGCGAAGAAAGATGATACCCTAGGAGCTTTTTCAAAAATACCCAAGGGAGTTGCTTATGCTGAGGGTCCTAGAATTTACATACATTGTCATATTGAAGAACTAGGAGTTGAATAAATTATGAACATGTATAGAACAGTAATTTGTGATATAAATGGAAATGTGAAACCGAAACATAAGATAGTTGAAACCCTAGGTTTTGTGGAGATTCTTAGTATCCCTGATTTTCCAAAGGATGTTATAAGGATTGTGTTAAGAAAAGTTCATGGGAAGTTCTTTTGGTTTGATTCCAGTCACAAGAAAACAAAAGAAGCAGTTAGGGTAGTGACAGGCTTACCTTCCATTGGTAGCAGGCCTGACAAGACTAAAAAGGTTCTAAATGACATTGTAATGACCCTAATCGGTGCAACCTTTGACAAGAGATCCTTGAGAGTAAACGATGTAAAGGATATCAATGTAAGGTTCATCAGTATGATTCTTGGATACAAAGTTATACATGCCAACAGATTAAACTTTGTTTTCAGCTTACTCATATGGGAACTTACTTGTATTCTTATTACTATATATCACCAAGGAATTTCCCGGTATTGGTAGAAAGGATTTTGGATTTGACATATCGGTAGGAAAACAACTTCTGGATATTCTAAACAACATGGGAGATGATAGGGAGAAGAACATAAATGAACATTTTTCAGGCACTAAAGGCTAGAATGAAAATTAGGGAAAGATTATCTCAATCTATAGTTGACAAATATCAAAAGGAGATATGCTTTGTAATAAAGAAAGATGAAATTTGGATGGAGGCAGTGATCCCTAGGATAGTTTGGGTTACAAAAATGGGATATGAGGCAGATGAGAACATAATAGAAACTTATGCAAAAGCTCTTCTAGAAGCCCCCAGAGAACCAATAGAAAAAATATTTGGAAATTCGGAAACAATTGAAAGCAAAATTCAGTCACATAAAAGAATAAAGAAAACTGAACAAATAGTTAGAAAAGGAACAAGGCAGACAAAAGTAATCAAGGAAGACATATTGAACAAAAATGGTATTAAGGAGAGCGACTTGGAAGGATTACAACTGGAAACATATATTTCACTGGTTGCTACCTCCTCTGACAGTGAAATACCAACAAAGTTTAAAAGGGTAGAAAGAAAAAGAAAACCCTCACCGGTACCCACTCCTACACCCAAGAGAGCAAGACATAAACAATAGGCAGTTAGGCCTCTGGCAAAGAAGATGACTTCAAGAAAGAAGAAAGAAAAACAATGACTTATATAGAAGGTTAGAAGCAAGAAGAGTAGCAATTGTTGAACTAGATAAAAATATGAAGATACAAAAACTACTTGCAGTTCACCCAGTGAATTCACCATAAGAGATTGATGAACTAATAAGTGAGGCAAACCAGAGAGTATTTTCAACCGGTCACCGACATGTAGCATTAATGGTTGGCAAAGTAAACGAGATCACTGAAGAAACAACAGATAAGTGGGATATATTCTTTGTAGAAAAGGAAAAACAAGAATAGCTTAAATGACCAAAGACTTTCAAAGTCTACCAAAAGGACAAAGATAAAGGTAAAGGTAAGGTAGGTGGACCTCCGAGCATAAAGATAACTGATAACTTGCCCCCACCTTCTTCTGATACTCCATGGGCACAAACTATTAATACACCATCGGCAATAGATAATGTTGAGAGTATGGAGACAACACATGAGGACACAAATCCTAATTCAGAGGTGTTGTATATAATGAATATTGACACACAAGAAGTCAACATTGTGGTTGATAAGGAGACAAGTGAGAAGAGAGATGTGGCAACTAAGCCACTAGTAGAAGACATTACAGTTGAGACAAATGTTGAGGATATAGTTGGCAATATTGAAATTGGGGTTGAGCAACAAACTGAATAGTAAACTAACACCCTGGATACAAGAAAGGTAGATACCACTAGTGTACATACTGATGTATCTACTGAGCAACCAAAAACTGTTGACACTGAAAATTTGTTGAGATACCGACTGTAGATAATTCAAAGGTAAACACAAAGAAACCCGTAGAAAACACAGAGTCACAATCAGATAAATTGATAGTGGAAAGCTCTGAGAAACAGGCCAAGGTACACACTGACAAATCAGAAGAGAAGAAATATGAGGTAAAGGTTCAGACAGAGACTGTGCCACTGGCATCAGCTGAGAAACTGAAACCTTTGCTAGTAGAAATGCAGATGCAAACTGACCTACCAGAGGTCACCATAAGCAAAGAGGTTCCTCACACCAGCGGATTACAAATTGTTAAGACAGTTGGTCAATCATATGATTCTTCACTGACAAAATTCCAACCAACCAATGTAACAAAGGTATTGCTTGATTCAATTAAGAAAATAACTGATTGCAATGCACTTGCATATAAGGCAATTGATGACACCATACCAATTTTGAAGATGATTTCACCCAAGTGTAACATAGAGAACAAAGATTCTTTAAGCCAATTAGACACATTGTCTAAATACATAACCGACAACCTACTAAAAATTGATCAGATCAATGAGGAGACTTTCAGAGAGAAAATAAATAAAGAGAAGGAAAAATTCTTTGAGGAGATAGTAAAGAAAATTGAAAAACTTGAAAAAGATAAGGAGAGATTAAAGTTTAAGGAAAAGGAACTGAAATGCAAACTAGGTCCTAAACTAGATATCTTCATCTCTTTGAGAAAAGATATTTCTGAGGCTCTTGATCCAGGACTTAAGACACCGGAAGAGAAAATGCACATACTCATCGATACAATCCAAAGAACAGAAGCAACACTAAAGGAAAGTGAGAGGTTCTATAACAACCTAAATTTTGCATTAGTGGATCTGTATTAGATTGTAACCCACTAGTTACAGGGATCTAGTTAGGAACTACACTCAATTAACATTGAATGATAGCCTTTGTCATTGATTCCAAAGGGGGAGTAGTAGAGGATGAGAAAAAGGAGTAAGAAGCACACAGTTTTGGAGTAGACAGTTTTGGTAAGATTTTTGGACAACACCTTTTGGATACAATTTTGGCTTTCTCATGAGTGTTGCCATCAATGCCAAAGGGGGAGATTGTTGGAAAATGCACACTCCAATGAGAAATTGTAGGTGATTGAAGGTATTTTCATTGATGGCAACCTTACAATCCTATGGCACTAGCACAGGTAGTGGCAAAGATGTTTACCGACACCCTGGCCAACAGGATTTTGTTTACTATATTTTGTATTTAATTGTAAAATCTTTTTGTAAAGACAACAAGGTGAATTGTAATAGGACTCATATAAGTATGAGATCTTGTAAATAATTTGTGTAAGCATGGAAGGAATGTAATAGGCAGATGCAAATATTAAGGCAGATTTTGGAATAAAGTTTATGGAAGTTGTATGAGCTTAAACCAGTGCTGAACTTGACATAACAGATGCTGAACCAAAGCAGTACATGATATTGGATTTACATAATCCATTTTTGTAAGTCAGTGAGACTTCCCTTTTTATATTTGAGTAGTGAGCCTTCTTGCATGTGCAGGAACCACATTTGTAAGTAATATTCACTTATTGGCCAGTGAGTGAATATTGTGGGTCACAAATCCCATCGAGATTTTTCCCACACCGGGTTTCTTCGTTAAAAATAGTGTGTTATGGTGTGCTTTCTATGTTTTGTTTACTGTTCTTATTTACTGCATTAATTCTTGTTTACCGGTACATTGTTTTGAAATGCAATTCATTTAATAGGTTTAGAAAATCCATTAACTAGATAGATACTGATTCACCCCTCCCCCCCCTCTCAGTATCTTTGGGAATCCTAACAAGGGGAGGCTTTGGAGGAAGAAGTTCTGAACAAAGGACACAAGGTGAGTCTAAACTCACTAAGCAACAAGAGAGTGACACTAGTAAAGGAGGATTCAATAGGGGAAGGGGATCAAATAGTGGTTTTAGAGGAAGATCTAGTGGAGAAGGTAGAGGTTCCTCATATTTTGCAACAATGAACTGTTACCATTGTAACCAACTTTGTCATCCAGCATATAGGTGTCCAGAGTAGGGATCATCATTACAAGGTGGTGAAGAAGAGTGAACTATCTTCAAGAAGAGTCTTCAAGTAGCAAGACTTCAGAGATTGCCTTAGAATTTCAGGTAGGTGACAACTTGATGATAAGGAGAACTTTGATCAAAGAACCGGTTAGAGAAGAGCCAAGCCAAAGAAGGTCCTTATTTAGGATCAAATGCAAGATTATGGACAAATTTTGCAAAGTGATCATTGATTCAGGGTCAACAGACAACATTGTGTCAAAAGAGGTAGTGAGTAAGCTCAAATTGCAAAGGATACCTCACAACAACCCTTATAGAGTCACTTGGTTGAACAAAGGCCAACATGTCCTAGTTAATGAGAAAGCATGGGTGGATTTTACCATTGGGAGGTATAAGGACAAGGTATTATGTGATGTCCTACCCATGGATGCATGGCATCTTCTATTGGGAAGACCATGGCAATTTGATAGACAAACTATTCATGACGGAGCCAAGAATGTATACTCATTCAAGAAAGATGGAGTCACATTCAAGATTTAGTCTATCCTTGAGGAAAGTGAAAAGAGGGCAGTAGGTCCTAATGTTCTTTTGGTGGGTGAAAAATAGTTTTTGAAGACACTTGAGGAAGGTGAAGGTATGTGATTTTCACTAGTAATGAAGCCTAAAGAGGAAGACAAGAAAGAGCAGCCATATTTACCAATAGAGGTTCAAGACTTGTTGAAGAAGTTCAAAGGCATAGTGAGTGATGGACAACTAGCGACCTTACCTCCTAACAGAACCATAAGCCATCAAATAGACTTAATTCTCGGAGAATCCTTACCTAACAAGATAGCTTATGAGATGACTCCCCAACAAAATGTTGAGATTGCCAAGCAAATCCAAGAGCTCTTAGACCAAGGCCTAATTAGGAAAAGCATTAGCCCTTGTGTTGTCCCTACCATGTTAGCCCCAAAGAAAGGTGGTACTTGGAGATTGTGTACTGATTCTAGAGCTATAAATAGGAACACCATCAGATATAGGTTTCCAATTGCTAGAATAAAAGACCTAATGGATTGTTTAGGGGAAGCCAAGTACTTTACCAAGATTGACCTTAAAATTGGATACCACCAAATTAGGATTAAGGAGGGTGATGAGTGGAAAATTGCATTTAAGAATACAAAAGTTCTTTATGAATGGCTTGTAATGCCATTTGGTTTATCCAATGCTCCAAGAACCTTCATGAGACTCATGAATGAGGTGATGAAGGACTTCATAGGTAAATTTGTGGTGGTATATCTAGATGATATTCTCATTTTTAGTAAGGATAGGGAAAATCATATTAATCATTTGCAAGATGTACTACAAAGATTGTATGATGAAAAGATAACCATGAACTTGGACAAGTGTGAATTTTTTAAGCAGGAGTTGGTTTACCTTGGGTTTGTGTTGTCTCAAGGAAACCTCAAGATGGATCCTAGCAAGGTTGAAGCCATAGTAAATTGGCCTACTCCTAAGTCAGCAAAAAAGGTGAGAAGCTTCCATGGACTAGCTCAGTACTACAGGAAGTTCATTAGGCAATTTAGTGCTATATGCGCACCAATGTTAGACACCATTAGAGGTGGAATGAAGGCAAAGTTTCAGTGGGGTGAACAATCAAATAGAGGTTTTGAAACCTTGAAGGATAAGATAGCTACTCAACCAGTGCTAGTGTTTCCTAGTTTTGAGAAACTTTTCATAGTGGAATGTGATGCAAGCAATCTTGCAGTAGGTGTTGTCCTAAGCCAAGAAGAAAGACTAGTAGCTTTCCATAGTGAGAAGCTAAGTGATTCAAAGAGGAATTACTCCTCTTATTACTTGGAACTATATGCTTTAGTGCAGGCTTTGAGGAAGTGGAGACACTATCTCCTTCCTAAGGAATTTGTAGTCTATAGGGACAATTAGGCATTGAGCTTTCTAAACTCACAAGACAAACTCAGTCATAAACACATGAAATGGGTGGAGTACATGCAAGCCTACACATTCACAATCAAGCACAAGAAAGGATAGTTGAACCGGGTTGCTGATGCATTAAGCAAGAGACTTTTGATAGTCCAAGAAATCCAATTGAGAAGCATAGGAGTTGACAGTTTTAGAGACCTATACCCAGAGGATGAAGACTTCTCAAATGCCTACAAGGTGTGAAAGGAGTATCAAAATCATTTCCATAGTGAGTATTATGATTTTACTTTGCAAAATGGACTATTTTTTAGAGGTGGGCAGCTTTGTGTGCCTAGAGGCTCAATGAGAGAAAACCTCATTCAAGAGAAGCATAATGGCAGCCTTAGTGGACAGTTTGGAGTCAATAAGACTCGAGAGTTGGTTCAAAGGTACTACTATTGGCCAAAGATGAATCAAGATGTGAAAAAGTATGTGGAGACTTGCATAGTTTGCCAAAAGGCCAAAGGTAGTTCTTCAAATGCCGGTTTATACCAACCTCTTCCCATACCAAATAGACCTTGGGAGTGGATTAGTATGGACTTTGTAGTAGGTTTACCAAGGACAAAGTAGGGATTTGACAAAATTTATGTCATTGTGGATATATTTAGTAAGATGGCCCACTTTTTGCCTTGCAAGACTACTCATGATGCATGCCAAATAGCTCAGTTGTTCTTTAAAGAAGTAGTAAGGATACATGATTTACCCATGAGAATTGTTTCAAATAGGGACTCAAAGTTCATGAGTCATTTTTGGAAGACACTTTGACAAAATCTTGGCACCAACCTATATTTTGGATCAGCCTGCCATCCTCAAATAGATGGGCAGATCGAAGTGGTGAATAAGAGCTTAGAGAACTTGTTGAGGTGCCTTACCAAAGAGTATGGTCAGACATGAGATCAAGTACTTTCACAAGTTGAATATGCATAGAATGACATAATAAATAGGACTACCAACAAGAGCCCTTTTGAAGTGGTCTATGGTGTTCACCCAAGGGGTATTTTGGAGTTGAGAGACTTAGGTAGTGCAATAGAAAGAAGTGGATATGCAGAAGACTTTTCTCAGTCAATGAAGGAGGTACATGAATCAGTCAAGCAAGCCTTGATGGAGAACACAAGAAAAATCAAGAAAAAATTTGATGAAAGAAAGAAGAACCTCCAATTTCAAGTGGGAAGTAAGGCTATGAAAAGGAGTGCCTAACAAGTTTCAAATGAGAAGGTTGGGTCCATGTGCCATTCTAGCCAAGTATGGAGAAAATGCATACAAGGTGGACCTACCTAGTGACATAGGATTGTCACTAGTTTTTAACATAACAGACTTAGTTGCCTACAAAGGACCAATCCAAGGTTCAGATTACAATCACCCAGAGGTATTAGATGATGTGAACAACCTTTAACTACTAGCCAAACCAAATCCAAAGGCCGAGAAGGTGTTGATTTCAAGGATCGCCAAGAAGATAAGGCATCAAATATATTGGGAGCACCTAATAAAGTGGAAGGGTATGGATGATGCTGAAGCTACATGGGTACTTGTGATAGAGTTTAAGAAGCTAGGCATTGATCAAAATCTAATTCCCAAGGAGGTGACATAATTTTCTTTTGTTTGGGAGAATGGTGCAGGAGCACCTAGGACTTAGGCTATTAGTTTCTATCAATTTTGGCTTGTAATGACCTTAGCCAAGTCAGATTCTCAATAAGGACTCTAGGAGGGTCCCAGAGTGAGGGTGATGAGTAAAATGTAGGCCTAGATCGAGTTAGTTCTTCTTAGGTTTGCATTTTGTGCATAAGTAGTGGTTTGAGTAGGTAATTTACCTTCTTGATGGTCAAAAGTGTCAAAACTTTGTATAAGAATTAGGGAGGGTTGAAATAGTCTTATTAATTCTTGAAAAGTCATAAGTAATGACTTAGAATAGGTTTCATAGATTAGGAAAGCAAAAAGTGCAAAAAGTGCAAAATTGCAAAAAGTTGTCATGACAACTTTTGTCCTAAATTGCTTAGCGATGAAGTTAGGGATAGCCCAATGCCCTAGAATGCCTCCACACATGGGGAAGCATATAAAAACCTTCTATTTCATAGTTACCAAGGTTGGAGTTTTTTGTTTTGTAAGTTCAACAATCTGAAACTACTCATTTTCAGACTGTTTGACATCATTTTGGCTTATTTTGCTCATATTGTGAATAATAATGGGTTGAATCCATTGATCCAGTAATGGATTTATTTTCATTGGTGTATTTCTGACTCTTTTAATTCATTTCAATCTTTCTAGGTAGTGTGTGTTGGTGTTTTCTTGGTTTGGTTTGCAAACAACTAGTTTTGGCTTGTAAATAGTTCTTTTGTGTAAAATGGTTGCCCCATGAATTCCCTTCATGCTACCATCATGACCTATTGGGACATGGAAGGAAACCACTTTTATAATGTACATATGTAGGGACAAGTTCTGGAGATAAAGTTTGATATGACTGCCACCTTATTCTAGGCGAGTCCAGGAGCAACCCGGCTAGAGGAGACAGGGTGAATGTGGAGTGCAAAGTGTAGGGGTGGATGCAAGACCACAAAATAAAATTTTGTAGGGGTCCATGAAGTTCATACATAGTTTGCTATTCAAGTAGAATCCTTTACAATACCATTTGATGCCCAAACACAAACTTGACCAATCATTGACGGTTAGGAGGCCCTAGAAACCCTTCAAAACCCTCATTATACGGTGGGCTGAGAAACCAAAACCACCTAAATATATTGGGGATAGGTGTACCATTTAATAATACCAAACCTTTTTTAAAGGTCATTTGGACCGTTTTCCTCCAAACCCTAGAAAACCGGATTTTGGAGGCCTAATTGGGGCTCGTTCCTTGTAGCCCTTGTCTAGGCAAAATGGTGAAATCGGTAAGGAAGGAAATGAAAGAAAAACTCAATTGGACCCAAAAGGTATTTAAAACATGTTAGAATCCATCTCCACACCTCTGCATCAACTCACAATAGTAGGTGGTCAAATTGACAAGTTGAAGCCAAGACAGCCATAATGAGCACATGGGAAACATTGTGAATTGGTAGGGTTCCTAGTGAAAACACTTGAAGCAAACACCCTGAAATTGACAAGAAGAAATCCCTATAATAGATTGAGAATGACTTGGAGGTCTTAGTGTATAGCTAGGCCTAGAGAGTTGGTGGAATTGAGCAACACCAGCTAGGTGAAGTGTGAGCAAGCTAGGTAAACCCCATCACTATGACATTCATGGTCTCCCCTTTCTTCTTCCCATGAGCTCATAGATTTTCTATTTGTGGTTCATAGTTTGATGCATTCTCTTTCTCTTTTTATGTAATTTCTTGTGTCCTTGTGATGGCATTTCAAGAATGATATAAGTGGTTGAGATATTTTGATTACTGAAGTCTCTTTAGCTAGTTTACTTGAGGTCTTGTTCTAGTTTCTATCTTTTGTGTTTTGTGTCTTTTATCTTTTGTCTTTTGTCTTTGTTTTCCTTTTCATCTTTATCTTGTTTTGTGTGTCCTTGCATGAGATTGTGTGAGTTAAGATCCTAAGATTGGGGGCTTGGTTCCTCAAAATTAGTATTTCTTATCTCCTTGTGATCTCGCTCCTAATTACTTTTCTCTCTCGCATCATTCTACTTTATCATAAGTATTTGAATAGGTTCATACTCTTTTTAAAGTGGGGGCTAAATGTAGTGTTGTAAATTGTCATCGATCTAATTTACACCCCATGTTTGTGCTCCCACTTTAGTGTGTCCTATCCTCATCCCCTCTCTAGGTCCATTCAGACCTAATTTTCCATCTTTGACATCCTGTACATGCTTTGGGGGGTCCCACAGTGACATGCCCATCCCCTACATACTTGTTTTGGTCCTCTTTGTAGAAGGACCAGAGCATCAAATGCCTTGGTCTGGACTAGTGCACCCCAAAATATCTCGACCCTTCTCTAAGGGGTCCCAATTTGAAATGGGGTAGGAGCCATATATCCCCACTAACATTTGATCCTAGAGGCTACACATGACCATTGGAGGTCGACCTAATCAGTAAATTACCTATGGATCCCTATATAAAGATGTCCTAACAATTCATTTGAGACTTAGAACATCAATTAGAGTATTAGTGCATATGTGAATCATTTATTATGAATCATCTTCTAAGTTTCAAGGCTAGATATTCATCATCAACTATTATGGAGCAAAGTTACATCCATGTTAATGCAAGCATGTGTGTGTGATTAGGGTTTTTCATGTGTTTGTAATGCCATTACAATCCAAATTTGTGATTACATTCAAAGAGTAATGCATCACCATCAACAATTGTAGATCTAAGGTATATCTCCTTAATATTTATTTTAATATTTGCATTATTTCATTCATGGTTAATTCCAAAACTGGGTTTGACCTAAGGAAAACACTTATTCCCAAAATCTTTCACTTTCTTTCTGTATGTAGGAAATAGGTACGAAATTGTACTTGATAAATACAACAAATTTTACAATGACTAATAGGTGGACTATTGACAATAAAAAGTTTGGAGGACCAAGGCGAATCTGTTCTACCTGGTCCCAAAAAATAGGCTGAACTTCAAAGGATAGGTTTTAGACATGTAATTTTGCTCAGATTTAGGTTGGTGGTTGTGGGACATCTGTAGATTACTGTTTTTGTCAAATAACTTTAATAATACCTCATTTTACCCTAATTTGATCATAATCAATGACAATTTAACTTAGAAAGAAGGAAAATTCACGTCACCACACAATTGGGTAAATTTGATCAACATTCTTAGCCTTTTTTCCAAATCAAATTGTGGCTAGATCTATTGGATTTACCCCCTTCTTTATATGTATGGTTGATTTGGTTAGTTAGTGGTTTTATTTATTGAAACCCTAATTCCAAATTTACACTATTATTGCTAATAAAATTTGGGAGGTTTTAACTACTTGGTATTTGTTAAAATATATGGCATAACATCCTTAGGTGAAGAACAAAAATAATTTATGAGAGGTGGCACATAAAGCTAAAAGAGGGCAAGAAATTGAAATACCCTTTAATACACTCAAGTAAGGACAAAATAGTGCTTATGGGAGGTGACACAACAATCCAAATGAGGGTGTGTGCCTCAACTACTCATGTGTGGGAGAGAGGGACACATGTAGCTAATGCATTTTGCCACATGTCCTCATCTAATAAACCTAAGAAACTTAAATAATATGTGTAGAAATAAATAAATACCCCTAGCATAAGGAAACCAAAAACCCTACACCAAGATATATGTTGATCTGAGTAGGAAGAAATATTTTTTATCTTGGTGCGTAACCACTTGTTAGGATTTAGAAAGACCAAAGCAATAAACAATATTAATTATAATGGAAAAAAAAGGTGAAAAAAAAATTCATAATAATGTAGGGATTTAATGTGCTCCATTAAATGTGGGCTACATCCACAAAGATACAATCTCCCACATTCTTCTATTATTCAATGAAAAATAAATTACAATATCTTCAATTTTTACATTTCATAGATACTTATTTATAAAGTCTTTTTGGTAGTTTACAAATATCAATTTACGTACCAAAATGGTCAATTTTTTCTTTGGGAGGACTACCCCCAATAGACCACCCCAACCCCCTACCAATGAATGGTCTCATTAGCCCCCATAGGAGGGACTCTACCCCCATACACTCCATTAATTGATTTGGGAAAATATAATTGTAAAAGTCACCAAAATTTAAGCCCCACAACATGAGCAACCACATACATTAAGATCAATCCCATGTGTTCATTGAGCTGCTAGGTTTAGAATCCAACACAAAGTGCACTTCAAGTGACAACAGTTTCAATCTCTCACAAATATACACAACCAAAAATCCCATGACACTTCCAAGAAAGGCATCTTGTTCTTAACCAAATATTTGACACCAAATTTTGATAAATAAGATAAACTAATACAATTAAAAAAAATTATTGGTATCTAAATCTAAAATGTTTATTAAAGTTGATAATATGATTAATGATGAGATCAATGTGAGAAATTCTAAATTAACATATAAAATAAACTGGCAACACAATATATACATGAATGAACACTTTTAGGAATTAAATCCACTATCAAAGAGAAGGGAAATATATATTAACACAATAAGGATGTTACGTCCATACATCTAAGTATGCCGGGTAGGGTTTAATCTAACATTACAATACTGTAATAGTATTTGATTATAAAAAGTGCCATGAAGCAAATATATCCAAGGCGTCCATTTTTTAGAGAACCAAATGGAAAACCACAAATAGATTCCCAAAATCAAAACCACCAAAACTCATGGTATGACAAGAAAAACTTATTTACTCCCATGTGAAAATATTTAATGCTTACATGAATAGAAACCATAATCATGAGTATGTTTAACATGTAAAGGGTAAACACATTTTCTCAATTATGCAACTCCAAAATAGAGTGACTAATGAATGTGGACCTCAACTGACATATGAAAATGCTCCACATTCTCTCCTAGCACCTAGGATTAAGAAAGTATTATAAATAAGGTTGAAACAATTCACAAGAACCACTATCATATGTATTCTTTCCTCTCAATCTTCTATATAACTAGTAGGTAGGTAAATTTGGAGAAAATATTTAATAAATAATTTACCCGATCACCCCCAAGAATCCACACTCATTTCCAAGGTGTTCAAGTCACTTGAAGTACATATGACTTACAAGGTTAATGACACTTTATTCCCAACATTAAACTCTAAAATTTGAATGTTAAATGATGAGGAAGAAACACAAACCAAGATATATCTCATTAGTAAACATTAATATTGAAATATTAACCTTGAATATGAACTATATACACTAAAATTTGAACCTTCAACTTTAAACCATAATTCCTAAATTTGAGGCTTTAATCATTAAACCATGAATAGTGAACCTATACACATATAATTAGATATTCAAAGTAGACAAAGAGCACTAAGGATATACAACCAAACATTAATGTTTAGCTCATTGAATTATATTAAAAATTAATACTAAAATCTTGAGTACAAGCCCTAAGACCTAAAATTTTAATCTAGAACCATAAACCCTAAAGCCTAAAATTTGAAATCTAAATATTAAACCATAAATGATAGACATTAAAAATCCTTAACCTTTAAATATAAACCATAAATCTTAAATTTTGAACTTAACCCTTGAACGATCAATAATAAACCCTAAAATCCCTAGAACTTCAATTCTAGAAACTTTTTAATTAATAAACTATTAACTAAATGTCTCCCAAAAGACTTATTACTTTGGTCCATAACGTAAACCATCTAATAGACTAAATGACACTAAGTGATATATTATTTTTATGTCTTAGGTCTATATAAGCCTTGGTATTTGGAATATAAACCCTCCCCACTTCACTAGATCTTTTATGGGAATCAAATTTAGGTAAAAATAACCTTTCTTATAGGAATAAAGAAGGTATATGATAAATCTCAAAGGTATATCAAGGTAAATATCTATAAGAATAAGAAAGAGAGAAATTTCAAGAATTTATAATTTTAAGAATATGTTCTTGTAATCCCTTTATAACCTTCAAATATACATCTAGAACATAACATTCAAGGATACTTAAAAGTAACCTTATTGAATATTATTTTCAAAGCACTATAGAGGGGGAATAATAAGAGAGGGGATTGAGAAATAAAACAATATATCAATGAGTACATGATAGTTACAATATATCTTAATAAATAAATTTAAAATATTATTCAATGAATAGTAATTGAAAAGACACACATAGGATATAATTTATTTTTATAATTTTGCATACCACAATTTAATTAAACATTTGACCCAATTTACATAAAAATATATATAAATTTAAACTTATATAACATATTTAAACTATCAAATATAAAATTTAGAGACTACACTCCAATATCTTGCACTTCTTGGCATATTTAATTTTGTTTTGTATACACTAAAAATCGGTCTAGAGAAAGAATTAATTAAATACAAAAATATTTAATTAATGACTTTTATTCTTATATTCCTATTCTTCCCACTTTAATCATTTTCTTCCGTTTTCCCAATTAAATATGCAAATTAATTAATTTATGTATTTAAAACCCCCTTTCATTAAATTTGAATTTAAAATTCAAATTTGAGCACATGGCTCCTACTCCTAACCACCTAGATAACCTAAACCACCCAATCCAACTAAGGGTTTAACAAATCATATCCCCTCCAACCTCTTATCCTAACCATCATTTGAGTGTCTACCCTCTCTTGGAGACACGTGGTACTTATGCCACATGTCTCTCATCTCCATGCCACTTGCTCCCTTTGTTGGCATATGGTTGGAGATTATTTGTCATTTGTCTCCTTAGGAATGACAAGTATCCATCTCCTCAACCTCTTTCCAACTTCTTCAATCTCGATTGTCAATTCTTGCCACCTCACCTCTGGTCATGGAAATATTATAAATACCCCCTCTTTTGGCTATGAGAGGATCCCCTAGCATCTCAACATTTTATCATTTTCTTAAGCATTTTCCAGCAATCATAGTTTTTATTAGCATTGCATCATAGAATAGAATAATAGCATTGTTTCATTTTCAATTACATGGCTTTCATGATAGCTTCATAATAATGTAGAATTAGCATAGATATTGGATTAGATTTTACATCATAACTTGCATAATCAATTCCCATCTCTTGGTTTGTCACTTTCTTGAAATCATGCATCTAAGAGCCATCCATTGAACCAACAAAGTCCTCAAGACTAGGGAGCGATGAGACGACATTGGGTAGTATTTTAATTGTTTTCTTTTGTTTTCCTCAATACAATGTTTCGTTGAGTATGTGTGTTTTTATATGCTTATTAATGGATTGAACACTATATTTTTGCTCACAAGTTTAATTTGCACTAGGATATGATTGTTGATCTTACTTTTCTATTCCTTTTGTTTCTATTGCTTTAATTTTTTAATACAATTATAATTATGTTTCTTATATAGCTGGACCACATATTCAATGGGATCACTTTCAATCTAAAGTGAGTTTTATTGAAGGTACTAATGTGGTGCATTTTCTTATCCTATCCACATGTTATAATTTATTTGTCAAAACGGTCAAATTTACATCAATTACAATGTTGGGATCAAATGGAATCACTTATAGCATATATTAATATTATAATTTTCATTTATTTTATAAGAAAAATTTATCCATTACAAGAAAACAAACTCTACTCTAGACATTGGAAAAAATAGCAAACTAGGTAAAAAAAATTAAAAGTTATATTGAACTCAACATTTGATGTCTTTGTTGCAAAAAATCAATTTCAATAAATAAATGAAAAACATGTTGGACAATGAAATATAAGTAAAAAAAACTTAAATGAATTTTTTTTTAAAAAAAAAATCAATAAAAACCATAAAATAAATGGTATACTAGATATTGAGGTTAGTGATCTAAATCTAAGAAATATTGGAAATATTTTTTGTAATAAAATTTATATATTACAATAAATGTCCTTGATTAACAAATTATAGAATTATTTTAATTTTCTTCAAAGAGTAAACAAAAGTGATAAGAACTCAGTTCCTGTGGACCAACAAGGCTAAAAAGTAGGACAAAATTTTGTTCTTTCATCTTAACACTATTTCATTTAGTCACACAAAGTCACTTATGTTAATAAACTAGGAATAATAATTGCATGTCATCATCTAAAGTTATGATGTTTTTGTAATGAAATAACTTGCACAAATGAGGATGATTATATGAATTATGCCAAGAATGATGTATTTAACATAAATTAATAAGCCACTTATGTTGGAATAATTAGAACAATTATCTAATCACTTCATTAATTAGCTCCTTTAATTACTTTTTAACTTAAGCTCAATTATCTAGAGTTTTCTTTTCTAGCACTAGTTCTAGTTGTAGTTGAGCTTAATTTAGCTCCTACTTTGCATTGCTTTAGTTCTCCTAAATTTAGCTTTAGGGTTTCTCACCTAGGGTTTCACTCATCCTTTCTTAGGATTCATTCATCCAGTATAATTAATCAATTGTGCAATAATATAGAATTCTTAGGTTGTTATTAAACATATAATATCTTACTTGATCTCTTTTATGTGATAGGTATTTTTCTTGTAGATGAATCTTGGTATGGTTGTATCATCAACTTTTACATGGTACTAGAACATTAGATCTATAAAGTTCATGTCCACATGCTTGAGGGATTTAGCTTGGGATGATTTTTTTGTGCACATTGGGCTAAAATGGAGGTTGCCACCACTTTTCACAATGTCCCAAACCCTATGATCAACTATCGTACATCAAAATCTAAGCATTTGAATTTTTGGGTCAATCTAGTTGAGGGTACAAAAATCAAGACAAATTTTGGGAGTAGCTAAAAAATTTGGCCACTTTGGCACAAAATTGTTGGCAACAACAAAGAAGGAAAACTAAGAGGGGGGTGAATCAATTTTTATCAGATTAAACAAGTTAAGCACAATCTTAGATCTGATTAGTTATAGTAAAAAGAAAGATAGAAACAATGATAGCAACACACATAACACCAATATTTTGACGTGGAGAACTTGGTTAAGAGAAAAACCATGGCGGGAACCTACCCACAATTAGATGATACTCTGTAGTAGTATGTGTAAATATTATGATGGGGAATGCATATGCATTTGAGACACACTGCCTAGAGCTCACTATTCAAATTACAATGACCCATAAGGATCCAACCCTCTGGGAAGGTTCACTACCTTACAAAGAAATTCGGACTACAATCCGAAAAAGATGAACTACAAAAATAGCATCTGCTAATGCTTGATGATAGTTCTGGTTAAGCTCAAATGTCTTCCCTTCACCAATCTCTACTCAACACACCACACCGAAAGATGAATTCACTTGATGGCACATACACCACTCTCCGATAATGTATACTCAACTACTATCACCAAATTACATGAATATTACATTCATTTATACAAATCATCAACCTTAACTACAAGGTCGGCCAAACCCTTGACACCTATTTATAAAATTACATCACACGATACATAAATCAACCACCAGACCAATACAATGTCATAAACAACATAGCATGGACCTAAATCATATCTCCAAACACACATCACCACTAGAAATCTCGCCAAGATTAACTGAAACATGCTACACCACCAAAAATACCGCATAATACAAAGAACATCACCGGGCCTAGAAGATCTTCAATAACTCTCACAAGGATCAATGCTAATCACCAAAACAAATAGGAAATGATTAGGAAACACCATTGAGAATGTTAGAACCATCCGCAATAGAACCAACATCACTTATTCAAATCTTCATCGATCGACACGCTAACACAAGAACACTTAACAATAACAAATCAGATAAGAAAGATAGCTTTTGGAGCACCAAATCACTAACCATCTGAAACGAAGATACATATGAATATCCCAAACACTCTCCCAAATCCACAACACAACATATGATCATAGCGGATCACAATAGATCAATCACCAAAATACTACAACACTGAAAACTAAAGACTAGTCTTCATACCAGAATCCTCAAATCGATCAAAGAATGAAGTAGAGATACTAGAGATACTTCATACTGAACCACAAATCCAAATCAATTCTCACCAATCACCGGATCATCAAAACAACTCTCTACAACACCAAAACTTGGGAATATGTTGACATGAATGACAACAACATATCTTAGTGGTAGAAATGTCCAACAAAAATAAAGGTCACCATCACACTTAGGAGGCCCCAAAACCCATAAATAGCCTATCAAATTGTCAAAATCTATGTTGATAGCAAAAAGTCAAGGCAATTTTTTGGAGGGTTGACTCAATATACAAAAAAATTGTATAGTTGCATGGATGCATATAGATTCATACAACCATATGCCACATAAAATCCATCGGAGGCTCCAAGCAAAAAAAATCATATTTTTTATTGCCCCTTTCTACAAAAATTTTATTGCACATATTTTTATAAAATTTCAAAGTTTAATGGGTACATTTTTTTGAAAAGAGTAGGTGTTTGATTTTTTTTTTTTTTTTAGCCTTTATACAAAGAGTATAGTACTGTAGTGATGTGAAGGTATTGCACATGCACAATCCTCTAAATTTGGCCCACCACTATTTTTAGTGCCCATTTTTCTAAATTTGGCATTTGGATTTTTTAAGGTAAAGAATCTTTTTGGCATATATTGGAAAATTTCTTATAGGGAGAAGTGATGTCAACATAGTACAAACTGGACAGGCAAGCCCTTCAAACCCTAATTTTCCCTAAAAACTTAGTTGTATTTTTTGGCTCATAATTGTCATATAAAGTCAGAATTAGGCAAACCATATATTGTTAATGGAGTGGTGGTTCCAATGTTGATCTAAATTTGTAGGTTCTTTCATTAGATTCCGCATAACATATTTGTACCTGGACCCCAAAGTCAACCATTATTTTTTTGCTTTTGACACCATGTCTTGCACATCTAGATTCTGGTTTTCAAAACCTAAATATTGTCAGAAAGCTATCAAAGTCTTCTATCTAGATCTTAGGTCTTGTTATGCCTTGTATATCTACCCCCATCATTTTCTTTGGCATGAAAATGTAGGTCCCCTTTTTCTATCTTTTGTTTTATTTTGCCTATGTGTTTTTTCTTTGGACACTCCAAAACCCTAGAACCCCAAAGTTTCGAGGTGCTCTTTTGGTTTGCTTTGGAACCCTAAAACCCTAAAGTTCTGAAGTTCTCTCTATGCCTCTATTTTTTTTTTCAAGACCTCAGAACCTCAAAACCCTAAAGTCTCGAATTCTTGTTTGTGTTGTTTTGGTTCAATACCTCAGAGCCCTGGAGCCCTGAAGTTTTGAAGTCTTGTCTTCTTTATCTTGTGGAAGCCTCAAAATTCCATAATTTTGAAATCCTAAGTTCTTTGTTATTTGTTGTGTTTTGGTTTGAGTTTTGGAATTTCGGAACTCTGAAATCTTGAACTTGCTTTTCATTTCACCTCAGAACTCCGGAACCCCAGAGTCTCGAGGGGTCTTTTTTTGCACGTCAGGGCCTTGGAACCCTGGAACCTCAGAGTTCCAGGCTTCCCTGTGTTTCATCTTGGGACCTCGGAGCCCCAGAATCCCGACGTCATGTTTAGTGAGATAGTATGGTCACCGAAGAGGAGGCTATAAATAAGGAAAAATGGGAGATTTTCATTCATTTGTGCATTCCTCATCTCCAAAACTTGAGCTCTCCCTCCGTGTATTTTTCTTCCTCACTTGTTCATGTTTTCCTTGTCACTTCGTCAAGTTGGTTGGTTTGTTTGTTTTTGTTTTCTCATTTTTCATGTCATTTAGCTAGGGTTAAATTAGATTTTTGTGCTTTCAATAAAATTGGCTGATTCATTTTTCCTACCTCGTGAAACCCTCATTTCAGCACCTCGGGGTCTCAGAACCCATAAATCCTGAAGTGACTAAGTTTTACCCAATTCAGCAACTCAGAATCTCAGAGTTCCGAAGTCCTCACATGACAAGAGTTTTATCCACCTTGGGATACCCGAATCCCAAAATCCTTGTGCCTTATAAAGTTTGGTGTTTTACTCACCTCAGAACCTTGGGACCCCAGAGTTCCAAAGTGCCTTGCTTGAGACATTTTCCCATCTCTATATTTTGGGAGTCTAGAATCTCAGAGTCCATTTCCAATACTATCTTGCCTACTTCGAAACCCTAGAACCCAGGAGTTCTGAAATCTACCTTTTGAGGTCTTTGCCAAACCTAGAACCCTAGAGTTCTGAAGTGTTTATTTTTTACCTTTCCTTAACTCAGGATCCTAGAACCCCAAAGTTCCTTCCTATTTTGCATTTTATAACTTAGCATACCAGAACCCTGGAATCCTAAAATTATCTATCTTGAAGGGTTTTATACCCCGAAACCCCGGAGTTCCAAATTATGTGATGATATAAAGTAATAGCTAATTATTGATCTTTTCTTGCAGGATAAAGCAAATTGATGGACCCATCCCCAAGAAATAAAAGGACTAAGGAGGAAGAAAATCTTGACAAGAAGCCAATAACAATGAAGTATCAGTATCAAGGGCAAACACTCACCTCAAAGATGGAAGATGAAGTTCAGTGGGTAACCGATACTGAGATCAAACACATAAAAATTGAAGATATCAAAACCCAACTGACATCTCCGCCTCATACCCTTGAATCACCCTACAGGAGAATTAAGAGATCAAGACTGGTAGAGGCGACTATTTTTCGTCAAGCCATGTAGTCGCCCGATATTATCATGACAATTGCTCAATACTACCAGCCATATACACCACAATGTGTAGATGCAGATCAAAATGTGATTGTAGATCTTTCACCAGATATGATAGGAATGACTTTTGGAATTCCAATGAGGGAAGAGGTTCTAGTAACAACTGAGGATCACTCCATCTCTATATTTGTGAAGCATGCTTCTAACTACAAAAGACATATTAATAAAGCCTGGCTAGAAGAGACAAAGAATACAGGGCTAAAGGCTGCAAAGATTTTGAGAACAAATTTTCAAGAACCTCAAAGAGACCTCATCACCATGTTGAGTAGAGTATTTGGAAACCCAGACTGCAGGCATTTTCATACATGGATGTTTCATTATATGCATATAATTTTGATTGGCAAATAATATTTTGATTGTTCCCAAGTTATTTCAGATAACATCCATAATCAACTAACCATGGTCCTCCAAAAAAATAAGTTCTTCATGAATTCTTACATCATATGGGTGGTAGCTCGTATTGGTGAGTTTCTAGGGCTAAAAAATGAAGGGAAACTTGTAGAAGAGCTCAGATAGAAAAGAGTGTCGGAGTATTACACTCAATTTCCTATCTCTTAGGCCAAACTCCATTTTAAAAGATTGAATGATGTTTTCATTTATGCTGTAATAATCAAACTAACAGGTGATGTTGGGTACAAACTGACCCTAGAGGCAATGCAAATGGTTAAATATTGGGGATGCTGGTTCTTGTAAAACCAAAAATCTACGTACATTCAGGTCAGTGGATTTAATGACAACTCATTCCTTCTACCAAGGTATTGTAGAAATAAAATAATCATTTTGGAATATGTCAGGCAATTGGTTGGTCTATAGGCATTTCTGACATTGAAGCACAAGACAAGAATCACTTTGCCCATTTCTCTAGAGCATTATACATGTCCTAATATACAAGAAGCTAAGGTGGTAGAACAAGAACTTCAAGATTTGAGCCTAAAAGAGTTCAATTATTCAAGAGAAAGATATAACCCATATGGAAAAATGAAATAAATTATGCCTATTTCTTACAAGGGTCACAAGCCAGCCTTAGAAGATTTTTGGGCTAATTACAAGATAGTTTTGAGGCCAGAGAAAAAGGATACTATAGGTTGATTGTCCCGCACATTAGAGATTTTGAAATTGAAACAAATATTCCAAAGGAGTTTAGGAATGATGGTGAGCTTCTTGATCCTATATTCAAAGAAAAGGGAATTGATAAAAGATCCTTTACTCCTATTAGATGGTCCAACCAAGAAGTGCTAGATATTGATATTGTTACTACAAAGGTTCTAGAGAGAACAATGCAATGGCTAAACTTAAGGATCTGACCAAGTGCTTCCAGGGAGAAGAAAAAGGGAAAAGTTACTAACAACCCTTAGACCAAATTCTACAAAGAATATATAAGAAAAATGAGGTTTCATCCAAGGAAGAATACTTCCACCAATCCTGAGGAGACAATAGTACCAATTGATAATCAGGAGCTGAAGAGGTAGTTGGATGCCAAAATGAAAGAATCTCAATTCTTGAAAACTTTCACTGAACATGGGACTACCACAAGCTTCCATTACTCCCATTGTTCCTACTATTGGGATGGTTCCAGGAGAAGGCACTTCTCAAATTAAGACTACTAAAACACAATGGTCTCCTTCTCCTTCAACACAAAAGACCACACCTCCTCCAGTACCAACCCTAGAACAAGTCATCATACATAATATTGAGACATATTCTGTTGAAGATAATGGACCAATTGCAGTTGTATCAAAGAAGAGGAGATTTGAAAAGAAAAAAAAGGAAACATAGGAGGAGCCTGTAACAACTCAACTAGAAAAATAGTTGAGGGTTACAGAAGATCCAATAGTACAGGTGCAAGTGATGGAAATTCATGAACAAATTATGGGAGAAAAGAGATATGATGAAGGAAAATAACACTATGAACATGTTGAACATGATGAGAAAGATGAAAGGATGGTCCTTACTCTTAAGGACCAAGAAATATTACTTTGACAATAGTTAGGAGGAGACAACGAAAGGAAGCCAGAAGAGACATAAAAGGTATTTGAAGAAAAAGTTTTAGAAAAGTTGGAGGAGATAGAAAAGAACCATCAACCCACGCAGGTACTACAAGCTAATATTTCTCTAACAAGTTTCTCAATTCCAACAAAGGCCACCAAATCCTCTAGATTAGCAAGAAAGACAAGAAGAGCAAGAGCACCAAGAAGAAAAGTAGGAATAGAATATAGAAGCTCGCAGGATTACTCTAGATGTAACAATGTAACGAGGGCAACAAGACGATGTTGACAATTGACACTCAATTGGTTGGTTTTACTATGTTGTCATTGATAGAAACATGGTATTGTGTTCTGGCTTCATGTTTTGTTCAGTGGTGTACTGATAGGTACTTCACAGATACTACACCGGCATGGGTAGGAAAAAAGGATTTCTTTGGTTATCGACAATGCAGGCCGACATGGTTTAGTAAAGGTTATCGGTATTGGAGACCGACATCTCTTAGATCTGACATCGACAATTGGTTTTAATATTTATGCATTTATGTTATCAGGGCGACATGTAATTTGATATTGTATATATCTTTGTAAGCCGACATAAGGCATGAAAAATAGTATAGGGTATATAAGTTAGTTTGATAGATCATTTTTCAATAATAGACATATGATGGGAAATATATCAGAGAGATCATGTATGTGAGGAAATTCATGTAAGGTTTAGTCCGACAAAGGGTTTAGGGTTTTAGTCCGGAACAGACAGAGCTTAAACCGAAACTGTATTCTGGCATAGAAGATGCTATCTTAGCAGTTCAACACTTCTCCGGATTGTAGTCTCAAAGTTTATGTAGTCAGTGAGGCTCCTTTTGTGATTGAGCAGTGTGCTCTAGGCTGCAAGCCTTCCTACAAGTGTAGGCCCCTCATATTTTGTAATATCTGTTCATATGGCCAATGGATTGATAATGTGGGTCACAAATCCCACCATGGTTTTTCCTCTTTGAGATTTTCCACATATAAATTTGTGTGTTATGGTTATCATTTATGTGATTGGCTTATTGGTTGCTTTACTTCTTTCAATTTTGTATGTATCAGTATACCGGTTGGTGTATGCATGTTTTAATAAGGTTTAAAAATAATCATTCTAGTATAACATTGATTCACCCCCTCCCTCTCAGTGTTATTTGATTCCAACAATTGGTATCAAAGCTTTGTGCCTTGAAGGAGGTTTAATATCTTGAGGAACATCCTAAAATTAGAATCCATGGATATGGCTTTGGAGAAGAAACTTGACATGGCACTTGAAGATTATGATGCTGAAAGGTTGAAGAACTTAAAGCTACAAGGAGAATTGAATTTTGCTAAGGAATTCATTCTTGTCCTACAAGAGAGGCTATCATCTGTTCAAGCTAGGAGGAAGCAACTTTTGCAAAGTCAGGATGATGAAGAGAAAGACGCACTTAAGGAACAATGTCAGAAATTAAGTTAGGAGAACATGGTTATAAAAAATGAAATGCAAGTTATAACTATGAGGATGTCTAAGCAGATTGAGGACAGAAAGAAGAAGGAAGAAAATCTTGTTGTATCCCTGAAGAACAAAATTGAAGAATGTGGTAGGTTGGTTCATGAGAATGATATATTGAGAAATGATTTGGTACAATCCGAGAGTAATTGACAAGAGCTTGAGAGACAAATGATAATTTTGAGAGAAGATTTAACTACTGCAAGTGAGTACAAAGAAAAATTCAAGATTAGCTCAGCACAACTAGATGAATTATTGAAGAGACAAAGGCAGATTGGAGATTCTAGTGGACCTGGATTTGAGAAAGGATAGAGTTTTGGTAATACTAATGAAGATCAAAACCATAAGGCATCAGTAAGGAAATTTAATGCTTATAAATTCAATGGTAGATGTTTTTTTTGTAATAGATTTGGTCAGATGGCTAGGCAATGTAGAAACAGAGAAAATCAGAACCCTGATTCTGCGCCCGGTAAATGTTCTAAATGTAATAAGTATGGTAATAAGACAAAAGATTGCAAAATGAATGTTAAATGCTATGCTTGTGGAAAATTTGGACACATAGCTAAAAAGTGCATGTCAAGCAATTTCACCAGTTTTAGCAAAGTAATTCAAAGAAACAATGTTACATGTTATGCATGTAATGAGGTTGGACATATTGCTAAATTCTATAGAAGCAGAAATCCACCGGTTGGTGATGGAGGATCAAATGAGAAATGAAAAGAGAAGGTTAGTGAAATCCGGCAAGATCATACTCAGAGATGGGTTAGCAAGACTGAAGAACAATCATCAGATGGGAATTTCCCAGTTACTTATCTGGTAGGAGAAGCTACTCCTGCACCAATAGGTAGCTCATCTGGTAACTAAGGTAGATACCTTAGGGCTAGGAAAAGTTCATGAAAATGCTACATATTCCCCGAGAAGAGGTTCTAGAAGATGTTCTAGATATTAGAGATGATTATCCAATATGGATATGTTCTGTACGAGATCTAGTATCTTTCACCGATAGCCATTTATGTCAATGGAAGATTAGGGTTTTTCTTGAAGGTTAAAAGGTTTAATTGACTTCATTATTGATTACCTTGCATTAGAGTGATTTTAGATCGATTAAGAGTGACTAAGAGCAATCAAAAGCAATTTAGACCAATCATATTTCTTCTTGAGCGATTTCACTGGCGTCTGGAAGAATTTGTTGGAGGTTTTCATAGAGAGCGATCAAAAGTTATTTATCTTTAAACATGGAAGCAAGATCATCATCTATTCCTATTTTTTGTTGTAAACCCGACTGTAGTAGAGGTCAAGGACTGCCCCAGGCCAATTTTCAAGCGACATCCACATGTGGCTACCTTGGAAGATTCGGTTGGAGCATTTTCTCATGTTCCGGAGGGAGTTATCTATGTAGAAGATATTAGGGAATATATTCACTATCATATTGATGACTTGGGAACTTCAGAAATTAAGGGTATGCATATGAGTGAGCTGATGGGAGAATTTGGAAAGATCAAACCGACATACAAGCATATTGAAGACCTAGGGTTTATCGACATTCTAGATATTCCAGAATTTGAGGATGAGATAATCAGACATGTTTTGAGAAGAGTACATGGGGAATTTATATAATTAAACAGACCTTACAAAATCACCAAGGAAGCCATCCGGGAAATCACTGGTTTACCATCAGTTGGGCATCATCCAGACAAGAAGGTTTCGAATGATTTTGCAAAAAAGATCACCGACGTGACATCTGACAGGAGATCCATGAGAGTGAGCACTATTAATGACATGAACATTAGATTCGGTAGCATGATCATCAAGTATAAGGTAATTCAATCAAACCGACTGAATTCTGTTTCCAATTCATGCATTTTGGCTGCATACAAAATGATGAGAGATAATGTAAAATTAGATCTATGTGGTTGGATGCTAGATGAGTTGTTAATAAACCTAGGGAAGATTGAGGGTGAAAAGAAGGGTACATTCTAGTATGGCAACTTGATAGTTTTCTTAATGTTATATTTCATGAATGATACACTCAGTTTTGGTAAGAGGCAATGGGCATTTGACATCCCGGTAGGGAGACAATTGAAATATTCAATTGTTGCTTTAGGAAGTCAAAGAGATGGTCTAGGGTAAGGGTACCTGAGCATATTGTAGAAAAATATTCAATTGACATATGCTTCATGGTAAAGAAGGATGAAACACTTATGGAAGCAGTTAAGCCCTGAAAGATTTAGATTGAAGAAAAGGGCTATGAGGTGGATGCACAAATTCTTGATGCGTATGCCAAAATGTTGATTGATGCACCAATTGATGAGGTAGAGAAGCCCTATGGTACTACACAATAGAAAACTCAAGAGGTTGAAACAGAGTTCAACTGGAAGAAAAGAGAGAATCGGGAAGGGAAAGAAAGCAAATTTGTGGAGAAGGTCTCAAAGGACATCAAAGCATTAATTGATGTTGTCCTGAAGAAAGGTAGAAAGAGGAAGAGTCCTGAAGTACATATTGAGCCTGTTACTACAGAATTAGATTCTGAGGTTGACACACCATTTGCATTTAAGAGGGTTGTTAGGAAGAACACAGAGGAAGAAAAGGTAGATGATAAAAAGAAACTAGTTAGGAAGGTTACAATCAAAATAATGGCACAAAAGAAAGAACCAAAGGAAACACCTTCAGCTGCACCCAGTATTGCAAAGAGGAAGAAGAAGAGTGACATCGACTTAGCAATTGAATCTGGTAATGTGACTATCATACCACCTAAAAATTGTGCAAAATTAGTAAGATGAAATCAATAAAGATGGCATATTGAAGAATGTTCAATTTTATTATGAACACTTAGAGAATGATGAACAAAGAGAGGTAGAGGAAGAAGTCTTATTATACTTGGATATTTATAAGAAAGCCTTAATAGAAATAGAAAATCAAATACCGACTGAATTGTATAATATGTTAGATGCTAGAAGACTGTCTACTATGCAAGAAGATAAACATATTAAAATTAAAGAGCTATTATCTATTTGTGTTACTGTTGCTCTAGATGAAATGGAAAAGACACTTGAGGTGGCAGATAGAAAAGTTTTTAATAGAAAACATAGAATAACTAGTCTGATGCTAGGAAAAGTAACTGAAATAATAAAGGAGACTCAAAAAGCATGGGTTAAATTTCTTGGAGAAAACATGGGATTATTTACTTCATCGAAAACCAAGACAGACATTGTAGATACCCTGGTTGAAGGAAAAGGAAAGGGGATTATGGGTACTTCACCTTTAGCTTTGAAAAATATTAAGATAGTGGAAATTGAATCCCCAGTAAATCCAGATGTACAGACAAATATTGAGATACCAGTTAATACAAAGAGTGAACAAGTTAATATTGTATAAAATACTAATATTGAGGACAATTATCCTTTGGATACAAATGTATAGGTTGAGGTTACAGTTCCTACAGAGGAACCCACAATTACACAGACTGCACCAAGTGGCGAAGCCACGGGTGCAAGTGTGGAGGTTATAAAGGATAAATCTTCAGATGAGAAGAAAGATGAATCAGACAGGGAACAGGTAGTTGGTCCATCATTATTGTCAATTGAAACCTCATAGGTCAAAAAGAAAAACATAATAGAGATGAGCCCTACTGAACTCATGATGATGGTAACACAAAAACTAATGAAGGAGGGATCCATAGATAAAGGGATTATTGATCAATCAATCACTGTTTTACACCGACTGGTCCCAAAGTACAAGATTAAAAATAAAGCGAGCCCATCTAGAAAGATTAAGATAATCAATGAGTGTATTTCAAAGGATTTTCAATCCTTACAACAAATTTCAAACTGGTAAACTCTAGAGAGATTTACTTAGGCTAAGAGAGTTGCATTTGATCAGGTAATTGAATCTGAGAAGAAAAAGATTAATGAGAAGTTGAAACTAATAGAAAATTCTTTGAAGCAATGTAGAAATATATATAGGGTATGTTGTAACATTGAAATACTTACATCTAATATGGATAAAAAGATAAAAGAAATTCAGGAGAAAATTATACGTATAGCTAATTCTTTTCATAGATTGATTTCATTGACTACATCAATTGATGGTCAAATTTGATTTCGGAGAGCCAATTTTTGTCCTTGAGAAGGACAAAGACAAAATAATAAGAGGAGCTAGAAGTCTAAGAGAATTGGTGAGTCCCTGGTTGGATTCACTCAGTGTACACAAGAAAGAATGCATGGATATGGTGGGAAAGCCCACACCGATAGAGGTAAATGCAAAAGTGTCATTTGCACATATATTGAGTGGACTTGTATCTATTTCTGGCACATTCAAACTAGGTTGGGATACCTATCTTGATCTATTGGAGAAGGCTTATCTGGAAATTTTAAAATTTGTTAAGCTCCACTAAGACATTTTGGGATATTCATTATACAGTTCTTTTTCTTTGACATTCTTTTTAGAATTTTTTATGGCATTGATGTCAAATGGGGAGTAGTATAGATGTGAAAAAGATAAAAGGAGTTGTATTTATTAGGGGGAGTTATGGAGTCATGGAGTTATGGAGATGTGGAGTATTTTGCATTAATGAATATTCAACTCAGGGGGAGCAGGGCAGGATGAAACCAGCAGATGAAACTTGACCATTTTTCACATGAGTCTTGCAATAAATGCCAAAGGGGGAGATTGTTGGCAATTGAAACTCAATTGGTTGGTTTCACTATGTTGTCATTGATGACAACATGGTATTGTGTTCTAGCTTTATGTTTTGTTCAGTGGTGTACCAGTAGGAACTTCATAGATACTACACCGGCACTGGCAAGACAGAAGGATTTCTTTGGTTACCAACAATGTGGGCCGATATGGTTTAGTAAAGGTTATCGATATTGGAGGTCGACATCTCGTAGATCTAGCATCGACAATTGGTTTTGATATTTATGTTAGGCCCAATATAGAAAGCTAATGTACTGAGAGGGGAGGGGTGAATCAGTACTTCAGAACTTTTCTTTTGTAATAACCTTACTATTATGCATAAACAGAATAGTGCAGTAACATAAAATAAAACTATAATCAACATATACAGTCATACATGATTCACTCCATAACACATATATTTTGGTCATGCAAAAACTCTTGGTTAGAGAGAAAAACTGCGGTGGGGATAGCACCCACAACTTCACTACTGCAATAATAAAGAATGCTCGGTTAGAGCTACATTTAGCTATTTCTGATAGCTTACCCTATTAGGAGTATTAAGATCAGTTAGATCTACCTTACTAAAGGATTTTTACAACACTATATAAGTGTAGCACCTAGTTAAAGGATTTACAATTTATAGACTTGGTTAGAGTCTTTTACCCTGTTAAAGATTTCTCTTTCACCTTCAAAATATTACAATATAATCATTACAAATATCTGCAACTTTACATCTGAAATGTTAAAGCAAATTCTATGTGCTCTGAATAAGATTACCTAGCTTGTAGCATACCTTGGTAACCCATAATGAAACTCGATAAACCCTTCTGTTTACTCTGTTCTTCAACTGTTCACTAATAACCTTCTCGGTGACCTCTCTGTGTCTCTGTAACAGTCTTCCTTCATGTATACACACTGCTATCTCCTTGCATCTCTTATCACATCATATCATGTCTTTTTTCTAGCCCTAGAATCATGTTGTATATATAGATCTTTTACAGCGGTGATCTGATTCATTGCTTCGATCTTACAAAAAGATTCTTTGATTAAACAAAATATCTCATAGGTTAGATTGATCTTGTAATCATGCACAATCTCCTAGTGCAATTCCTAATGCAAAAAATGGTTAGATGAGCCTCGATCTTGTAACACATTTTCATGTGCATGTCCAGGTTCAGTGTATCTAGTAAGACATTTCACTTAGTGAATATCAACTCGGTGAGTTAACTTTACCACTCGGTAGCCATGAACCTTTACTCGATAAACAGCTCGGTGAATACTGTGTTCTGTGACTGCTTTCTTTAGTAACCGACTAGACTATTCATACTGACTTCTCTGTGTGTACTGACTGCATGATACTAACCGACTAGAATATAGTATGACTTTGGATATGAAACTAATGGCAATTTGATAAGTAGTAACAATCTCCCCTTTTGACATTAGTTGAGATGTTTGACAAAAACTACTTACAAAGTCATAACTAAAAAAAATATATACTTGACAAAATGACTATACTTGACAATATGTACAATAGTCAATAGTATATGTAGATATACTCCCCTTATCATTATTCTGTACATAACTTTGAATTTTGCATGTTCGGTTCGGTTCTATACTATACTTGTGTGCTCTGTATATTCTGCGTATTCTGCTCAATAGACTCCCCTTGTATACAATACTCAAAATTGTGTTATCAAAACTGTACTATTCTCCAAGTGTAGAATTACTCCCCCTTTGTTGGGCTTTCCTCCCCTGTGTAGTAACATAATATTACTCCCCCTTTTTGACAAACATTAAAAACTTAATTTGCATCCGGAGGCGGTAATTGATCAAAAATAGTCTTATACTTGGTCCGGGCGTCAATGAGGGCGACTGAGAGTGAGTCCTTGAGACTTTCCATTAATGAGTTTTGTGCTTGAATATCAGATAAGAGTGATATCAAGCCATCAAGAGTGCTTCCCTCTTGGGTAGTTGATAAGCTTGTAGCTCGGTTAAGCTGCTCTTGGACTGATGAGAGATGAGGAAGGAATAATGTTTGAAGGGTCATTATATCCATCCTAATTTTATGCTCTTCATTCCTCAGTTCTAATTGTTGAGCCATGAGCTGTTGTAGCTTTTTGTAAAAAGTATGAACTAAATTAGGGTCAGTGGTCAGCTTGGAGGAGAGATCAGTGATCTCTTTCTTAATTGCATCAGTTTTATTTTTGATGTCTTTAATAAATAAAGAAAATGTACACAATTTCTGGAATAAATAAAGAATGTGCTTGAGTTGAGGGGTCAACTTAGCAATGAATTTGACAAGTTTTACCTTGCCAACAGCAATTGATTTGTGGACTTCCTCTATCATTTTTGCTGTGAGCTCTTTATCCTTGATCTTGCTTCGGTATTCGAATGCATCAACTCTGGATGTTTCAATCTGATTAAGGAGTTCATCCAACTGAATATGGATGGCTGCATCGGATGACACTATTGCTGATGGTAGCATTTTTGTGAGCAGTGTCCTAACCTTTTGATGTACCTTGTTCTTTTTCTGTAGTGCCAGTTGTTTCTCCTATTCGACCTTTGCTTTGCATAGTTCACCAAATTCAGTGAGTGCTTTCCCTTTTCATTTGGAGATGTTGACATTGGGCAACACGATTGGTTTAGATAAGTCAAATTTAAAACCATGCTTTCTCACCCTTTTCTCTTTTCCTTTTTTTTGGGGCACTAAGACAAGTGCTTGTGAGGTGTGATGTCCCTTGGTAGGTTGCTCAGTAGATGCAACACTTTGCACTATTACTGTTGCAGTTGCAGTGTCTTTGGATGGCTCGGTGCTAGGCATCTCTGCTGTAATATTTGTTGTGCTTGTCTATCCCTGAGATGATTGATCTTTTGTTGTGTCTATTGTAGCTTCAGATTTGTTACCTTCGGTAACTTGTTCAGTGTCCTTGGGGGCTTTGGTTGGTACTTTTTGCTTCACCGGTGGATAAGGCTGAACTTGTTCTAAAACCGATTCACTAGACACAAGTTTTGCATAAGTGGTGCCTTCAATCATTTCTTGCTCCGGTGCGGCTTCATCCATTACAACTTCATCAATTTGTATTGTGTCAACTGGGTCTGGACCTTGCTCAGTGACATCTGGATCTTGCTTAGTGACATCAACAATTTCAATTTGAGATTGTTCATTCACATCCTTTTTTTTGAAGATCTCTTGCCACTTGGCCTTAGTCTCATTCTCCACGTCAATATATAGCCCATTCATCAATTTTAAGGCTCTCTGTTTCACAAGAAATTTTGAATTGTATGTGGACAAATGCTCCTTGATTTTAGCTATGGACATGTCAGGATATAAGTGGACAAGACTTCTTTCTCTTATTTGTCTCTCTGAATCCATTGCATATTTCCATCTGTTATCAATATGTGAGTAGAGTTCACTAGGAAGTGACTTTGCTAGTTCCAATGGTGCTAACCAAAACTTCAGAAGTGTACATATGATAGCTTCTTCAATATGTCATTTCTCATCATTGTTCCTAGACTCATACTTAACATATCTAAATCTTGCAAACCCACCGTATTCCTTAAGATTGGCACAAAAGTTTTCAACATTGTGAATATTTGCCTTTTTGCTCTTCACAATCTGGAATTTGTTAGCATCATCAGACTCTGTATCACTCGACTCTTTTGCCAAAATGAGTCTCTGAGTAGATTTCTTATAATTCTTTGTTACCTTAGGAGTGGCAACAGTCTTTTGTTTCTTGCTTGGTGATGCAACTGATGCTTTGGTGTTGGGTCTCTTTGTTGGTGGAGTCGGTAGGGCCTTTGAAATGTCTTGTTTCTTTCTTTTTAGAAATTTTCCCTTTGGCAACTCTGTGCTCAATGTTATTGCAACCTCCTATTCTTTTGATTCTTCCTTGGTAATGGCAAGATTGCCTTTGACAGGTGTAGATGAGGATTCTTCTCCGAATTTCTCAGATAAAGCTTTTATCATCTTTGTTGCTTTCCTTGTAGCCTTAGGAACTACAATGCTCATTTTTACTTTCTCCTTTACCTCTTCATAGGTTCCATACCTTAGTTCAGTTGCATGCCTTGGCAATGATAGGTAGGCATCAATTTGTTGTTGTGTGATATCATGATCAATTTCGTAACCCATTGGTTGCAACGACTGAATCCTCGGTTCAACAACATTTACATAGCAGTAATTAGTGTCGACTTCAAAACAAATATTGTCCTTGTATTTTTCAACCAGCTATGGTGGGATCCTGTACCTGTTGTGCATTTTCTCTTGGAATTTTCTAAAGTAATCATCCATGACATCATTAAAGTTATCTCCTAACTTCTTGATGTAATCATTGATCTGATGGCTGATAGGTCAATGTAGCTCCCATACTACTTTACCGGCTAAGGGAAAGAACTTTTCAAAATAGAAAAACATACAGACAAGTAGTGAACTGAACTTGAGTGTGTTTGCCGAGTTGTTCTTCTTTGGCTTCCTTATTGTGTTCAGGTTCTCAAATAAGTTCTTTAGTAGTACTTCACACAAGTCTACTTTCATTCCCTTCTTTACTATTTTGTAGGCCAAGTCCACTGCAGCACATGGTACACTGTTTTCCCTTGCAAATTGGAAGAAATAGTAACAAATGACTCTAATTGCAAATTTTAGTTCAGCATCTATGACATTATTCAATTTTAGTCCTCGATAATTAGATTCTACTCTGGCTAGACTGATTAGCTCCTTTTGTGATATCAATTTCTGTGCACGAGCATGATCGTAGATGGGATATCCGGTGATCAGGTGAATGACTTCCTTCGTGATCTTGAACAGTTGCTCTTGTAGCCACATGACATTGTCATATACTCTGCTCAATACAAACTTAACCCATTGGGGTTTGAACACACGAGGATAGACTAGGGCTTCAATTAATCCGTTGATTCTGATATGTTCAAATTTACTATCCAATTTGCCGTCAATGCATAGTTCATCATATGTGTCACTAATCTCTACATGACCAAGTTCCTCAACATGACACTTGGTAAAGAATCTGATATCTTCTACTAATAAGACTCGATCCGGGATGAGTGAAAATGCAGTTTTATCATCCGGTTCTGAGGTGACTTTAGGAGTTAGGGAATACTTCAGAGATGGCTTCTCCACATTTTGGACAACTACAGGGTCTTGGATCTTGGGTGCCACAGTAGATCTCAAGTAAAAATTTGACAGGTTATCCTTAGGGTTTACAAGTAGCTTACTCTTTACACTCGGTAGATACTAGCAATTTGACTAGATCAGAAACTAGCTAAACAGTGTGAATAGATTGATGTAAATACCTTGAAAATTCGCTCTGCTCTACTTCTCGAAAACTTGGGTGAATGAAAATGACCGCGAAAACACTTTTAAGTACTCAAAAATACCTTATCGGGCTCTGTGCAAGTTAGGTCATGGTATTAAATGCACTCGGTTCACCTTTTACTAATTTACTTCATTTTCTGTTTTCACCGAGTATTCAACTTTGCTTTGTTAACCGACTTGACAGGTTTCCTGTATACACCAACTTGATAAGTTTCCTGTATAGTATGTAAATTGACTAATTGCATCTTAACTATGCAGATTTTGAATTCTATTCATAATAAAATAGGAACTGTTATGATTTAACTTTTAAAGAATGCAGTCCCTTCATACCTTTTCTTGACTAATTTGAAATAGGTGCACCTAACTCGGCAGGTAAGGTGCTTTCTTCATCAGACATAATTTCTTTCTTTTTCCAAATCATCTTGAATTTTTCTTTTATCTCCTTAGTGTCTCTTCTCAGTTGATCTCTGCAATCTCCAGCTAAATGTCCAGCTTTGAGACAATGAAAACATGCCATACCGGGATTTCTCCATGATCTCCGGTTGTTCATTCCAAACCTTATAAAATAGTTGGCACTTATATGTCCATATCTTCCACAACATTTGCACCATATCCTCATATTGTAATCCCATGGTACTGCTGCATATTGTTAGTAAGAATCTGTGTGAGTTCGGTAACCTCCAGTGTTTTCTCGGTGTGGATACTTCATGTAGTTCTTTTGCTTAAACCAGCATCTCTCGGTACTATGTCCATATCTATTGCAGTTTTTACAAAACCCTATGAATTTTGCCTTCTGATGGTTGTTAATAGACTTTGTTCTACATTGATTAGGTATGTGACCATATTTATTGCAATTATAACAATATCCATTGGACTTAGAGATATTCGGTTGCTTACCTTTTCTAATCTGGCATATGTTGGCAGTATGACCTTGATTTCCATAGTAGTAGCAAATAGGCTTCTTCCTTTTGATGTTATTTCTTTTTTCAGCTTGTTTTGATGATTCTCCTTTCTCGGTAGTATTAATTCCTTTGTAGTCGAGTCCTCCATCTTTGTAGAGTCTTCTTGTATTCAGTTGTTCATCCAACATCTTTGATTCTTCATAACTTTTCTTCAATGATTCTTTGGATTTCTTTTTTGTTTCAAGTTCACCAGTCAACCTTGATACTTCAAGTTTCAATGATTGATTTTCATCATTCTTCAGAATTGCTTCATGATGAGCATAACCTAGTTGATCTGTCATATTTTGTTGAATACTGGTTAACCTCATGATTTCATCATCCTTATCAGATACTAGAGCTTCAATTTGTTGTTTCTCTCTTTGTAGATCTCTTGCTTTATCCTCAGCTCTCCTTAATGCATCTAGATTTTCAGTCATTTGTGTACTAAAATGTTCATGTTCTCTTTTCATTGCTTTTAGTTGATTAGCCAATGCTTTGTTCTTTTCTTTCAACATTCCAATCATTTCTTCAGTTTCTTCAGATATACTGTTCTGAGATGATGTCTCGATTTGTTCCACTAGCTCTTGAGAATCCTACAAGTCATCAAATAATCTTCTCCTTATTTTCAGAGATTTTTGCATTTGCCTCTGCATGTCTGCAATCACTTGATTTGCATTATCCAGCTCTTCTTGAAGATGCACAATCTTCCGAGATTGTTTGTAGCCTTCCATTGCTAAGATCTTTCTCTTCAGGTGGTTAAACCCTTTTCCAAGATTCAAGCTCTAATACCAATTGTTAGGCCCAATATAGAAAGCTAATGTACTGAGAGGGGAGGGGTGAATCAGTACTTCAAAACTTTTCTTTTGTAATAACCTTACTGTTATGCATAAACAGAATAGTGCAGTAACATAAAATAAAACTATAATCAACAGATACAGTCATACATGATTCACTCCATAACACATATATTTTGGTCACGCAGAAACTCTTGGTTAGAGAGAAAAACTGCGGTGGGGATGGCACCCACAACTTCACTACTGCAATAATAAAGAATGCTCGGTTAGAGCTACATTTAGCTATTTCTGATAGCTTACCCTGTTAGGAGTATTAAGATCAGTTAGATCTACCTTACTAAAGGATTTTTATAACACTATATAAGTGTAGCACTTGGTTAAAGGATTTACAATTTATAGACTTGGTTAGAGTCTTTTACCCCATTAAAGGTTTCTCTTTCAACTTCAAAATATTACAATATAATCATTACAAATATCTGCAACTTTACATCTAAAATGTTAAAGCAGATTCTATGTGCTCTGAATAAGATTGCCTAGCTTTGTAGCATACCTTGGTAACCCATAATGAAACTCGATAAACCCTTCTGTTTACTCTGTTCTTTGACTGTTCACTGATAACCTTCTCGGTGACCTCTCTATGTCTTTGTAACAGTCTTCCTTCATGTATACACACTGCTATCTCATTGCATCTCTTATCACATCATATCATGTCTTTTTTTTAACCCTAGAATCATGTTGTATATATAGATCTCTTACAGTGGTGATCTGATTCATTGCTTCGATCTTACAAAAAGATTCTTCAATTAAACAAAATATCTCATAGGTTAGATTGATCTTGTAATCATGCACAATCTCCTAGTGCAATTTCCAATGCAAAAAATGGTTAGATGAGCCTCGATCTTGTAACATGTTTTCATGTGCATGTCCAAGTTAAATGTATCTAGTAAGACGTTTCACTCGGTGAATATCAACTCAGTGAGTTAACTTTACCACTCGGTAGCCATGAACCTTTACTCGGTAAATAGCTCAGTGAGTACTGTGTTCTGTGACTGCTTTCTTTAGTAATCGACTAGACTGTTCATACCGACTTCTCTATGTGTACCGACTGCATGATACTAACCGACTAGAATATAGTATGACTTTGGATATGAAACTAATGGCAATTTGATAAGTAGTAACAATTTATGCATTTATCTTATCATGTCGACATGTAATTTGATATTGTATACATCTTTGTAAGCCGACATAAGGCATGAAAATTTGTATAGGGTATATAAGTCAGTTTGATAGATCATTTTGACAATAGACATATGATAGTTTATTATGGATATGCGACTGTAATATGATGTGAAATATATCAGAGAGATCATGTATGTGAGGAAATTCATGTAAGGGTTATTTCGGTAAAGGGTTTAGGGTTTCAAACCGGAATAGACAGAGCTTAAACCGAAACTATATTCTTGCATAAAAGATGATATCTTAGTAGTTCAACACTTCTCTGGATTGTAGTCTAGAATTTTATGTAGTTAGTGAGGCTCCTTTTGTGATCGAGCAGTGTGCTCTAGGGTGTAACATTCCTGCAAGTACACGCCCCTCATATTTTCTAATATGTCTTCATATGGCCAGTGGATTGATATTGTGGGTCACAAATCCCACTATGTTTTTTCCTCATTGAGGTTTTCCATGTATAAATATGTGTGTTATGGTTCTCATTTATGTGATTGGCTTATTGGTTGCTTTAATTCTTTCAATTCTATATGTATCGGTATACCGGTTGGTGTATGCATATTTTAATAATGCTAAAATTAATCATTTTGGTATAATGTTGATTTAGCTTCCCCCCCTCTCAGTGTTATTGGATTCCAATAGATGATGTTGTGCCTCAATGGTTAAGTTTTACCTTCAAGAACAAAGAAAAGGTCATCCTCTTAAATATAACTTTGTAGGATGCAATTACTGAGTCTCCAAGGAGAGCAAAGAGAGAAAGAACAATTCATTATCTATCAAGAACAAACTCTAGAGATATAATTGCTAGCATAGCAACATCGATTTCAAATTCTGAGGAAACCTCTCAAGCCACCCCTAGGTACCAAGTATTAGAAGTCAATTTAGGTAGGCATGCTTAGTGGGGGGAGATTGATACTCTAGTTGTTATGACTTCCACTGTCTAAACAAGGATGGAAAAGAAATATAAAATGAAAGCAAAAGTCAAGGCACAATTGAGGCAATATAAGAAACTAATCATGGAGATATCCAAGCCTCTTAATTACAGAACTGACGATGCTTTTCCATATACTTCATCGCTCCCGTAGGGTGATATCAAGGGATTGTATGAAATGAGGAAAGTGGCCACAATGGTTAAGACTTGCGAAAAAGATCAGTTGAATAAATTTAAAATGTTTCTACAAAACACAATGGAGATAGTTGAAGAAGCCTATTTTAATGAAAATGCCCTTATTTATAGTTCTGCACAATTGGAACAACAACTTCTTCCATTCTCAAAACAACACAAGATCTTGAACAAAATCAAAGGATTAGAAGAAGACGTCATTGCAAAAGAGGATTTATTGGGAGGAGAGACTATTGATAAATTACAATCATGTATGGACATTCTAGACTTGAAGATAGAAATAATGGAGCAGAGCCGCATCAAGGTTCTGAAAGAACATCCTCCACTCCTTGATTCACTTCAACAATATGAGCAATTCTTGATCAAATTGTTAGGAAAGTATGGCCACAGGCTCAAATAGAACAAAGTGTTGCATCAAGAGGTTGTACTCAACAAGTGGGATTCTTATGTTGGTAATCATTTTGTAGATACTGTAGAGTTTACTGTTGACACAATGGATAGATATATGTATGTAATTTTCCAATGTCAAGGAGATGAGACAATAATGGACCAAATGGTTAGCAAGTATAAGAGTATAAAGGAGATACTTAGAGTATCTAAATTCAGGATAAGTTACATTGTTGACCCACCTACCGCTTCCTTGGACTGCTTCATCAACAACTACCAGAACTACAAGAAGAATTAAATGATGAACTTGTAGTTGTAAAAAGAACTAGAGAACTGTCACCACAATCATCATCACTACAACTAAGCCTTCAACTAGAGTTGCATTTAATACTTACTTTTTGAGTATTTCTTTTGCATGATTTGAAGTTCGTGTTGTTCGGGCACCATTTTGGAAGTTTACATTGAGTACTAGTTTAGTAGCACTTAACTGGAATTCACAGGTAGCAACTTGTATGTCGACTGCAACTCCCCCCTTTTTGTAATCCTAGTTTTTAGGCATGGTGCCTTCCTAGAATGTAGGGTTAAAATCTATAATTGTAGAATTTGGGCCATTTTTAGGGTCCGCAAATTGATGATTCAAGGCTAATCAGTTGGTAAATTTTAAGAAGTTTTCTCTCACAAACTCTTGAAATGTTGTTATTCATCTTACAAAGTTTAATGCAAAGCAACTTGTGGATTTCCTAATCTACAGTATGTGTTCTCTTGGTTACAGTTTTTCATAGTTTGGTATCTTCTTCCATTTGTATTAGCACTTTGTCCTTCCAATTTTATTGTTTTGTAAATCATATTATGCATGTTAATGGTATATGAGGAGTGAAGCGGTATAATAGTTATATGATCTTTTGATATTCATTTCCGTTTATATGTGAGTTGTCTAACTTTGCATATTTTCTGGAATGTTATGTTGAATGCTAATCAAGTGTTATTGATAATACCTTCTTGTGATGAACTATCTTCGTAGTTCACCTAGTTGTTATGTATTGCTCTTTTATTTTCTCTTATTACCCTATCCTGTCTTTTGACATTTATTTGAATTAGAGTCAAGGATTCCAAAATACCTAACCCCAAAAGAGGTAAAGAACTCCACTTGTAGTTACGATCAACAGGCCCCTTCATAGGTACAATCATGTTAGCCACTAGGTCATCCAGCCTTGTAGTGACCCGACTATAAAGACATTGGAGTTGTCAGTATTTCATCATTGATTTCTTTTCAGGAGAGTTGGTATGTGCATTCACATTCTACTTGCATGTTGGTGAGTGTATCAAAAAATTTGTCAACAAAATTGGCACTAGAAGGAGGACCATTAGCAAATTACATTGAATTTCTAGTAACTACAACAACATGATATAACACAGTACCCCCTAATGATGGGCTCTTCCCATTTACACAATTGAACCTTGGGTTTGAATAAGAAGAGACCATACTAGAAAAACTGCGTTGATTGGTTGTGCATGCACAAAGTCCTCGACAAGGAGCAACAAAAGGGGAGACGTTTCGAGGCTCAAGCTCAAATACAACTTGTTGAACAAAGAGCTCAACCCTAGCAACCTATACAACCCCAACTACCTCAAGACCCTCAGGAACCCAATCCTCAGCCACATCAGAATTAAGAAGTCTCAAGATAGAGAGAATCTCTTCCTTCTCACCTAAGAGGTTCAAAAGAGTCTATAGTGCCGCAAGTCCGAAGAAGTTTGTGGAACTTGGACCCTCAATTAGGAAGAAGAAAGACAAAGAGAAGGAGAAGCCCCAGGACCCACCTACTCAAAACCACCATATAGTCCACTCTTCCCAACGTATCCCTAGTCCTCAACCTATTGCAACTCCTTTTTTTAACCAAGCTCCACCACCAATGGAATTTTTGAATCAGGCTCAATATCCTTTAGGTAATATCCCTGGTGGGATACATGAACTTCCCAAAAAACTTGATAAATTTTGTTCTAAATTTGAGTTTGGGGGAATCAAGACTGCTAAAGAGAATATCAAAGCTTTTAAAGATGCCTTAGTACAAAATAATATCCAGCATGAAGATGTTGCTTGCCATATTTTCCGATTCCCTTACTCCTTGGGAGATAATGCGTATCACTAGTACCTCTCCATGCCTGCGAATTCCATAACTAGTTGGACCATGCTTGAAGAAGCCATTATTTTGCAATTAAGGGTGTGTGTGTTGGCATTTGCAATTTGTAGGCATTTTGCATAAGAGATTGCATTAATGATATGTTGTCATTGATGTCAATTGAACCGGTAATGGTATTCATGTTATTGCTGATACTGTTGTTTTTTATATCGGCTAGTAACCGATAAGAAGAGCTTTGTGGAAGATGTAGTAAATCAGTATGTTAAGTTTGTGATTTGAACCAATAAACCAGTGTAAAGGGTTAAACCTTTCTATGCATTATAACTGGTAAACCCTATTAGTTGTTAAACCCTAACCGATCAAGTTTGTTAGTTTATTATCTAATGAGCGGTAATGATGGAGACACGTGATCATTGTATGAGGATAAGTTTAAACTGTTTTGGCGCATTTGTTTTCTAGGGAAGGAGCAAAGTGGATTGCATCTAATGCACAATGTTTGATGAGTTACAATGTCTGATGAAGTGGTGATCATGGAGTGGTTGGAATTTTCTTGAAGAATGTGAAGAGATTGTCATGATTTCTAATGGTCAAGATTGTACCAATTTGTTTGTAATCTCAATGATGAGAATTAGGTTTTTGTTGTGTTGCCGACCTAATTGATTTGTATTTAAGGTCGATGAAGTTGTTTGTAAAAAGTTGTTGGCAAGATTGGCAGAAACCTGTTGAGTGTGTAGTTGCCTAACCAGTCAATGAATCTGCACTTTGAGTGAAGGCAAATTGAAGCCTAAAAGGATCTGATCAAGCAAATGTACTGCTACATAGACAGATAAAGAAAACCTATTGTTTTCTAACAATTATAGCAGAATTTAAATCCCTTAACTGGGTAAGCTCTAACAAGCTTGGTTACTCATTAAATCCTCTAACAAGGTGGTCCACTAGCTTGGATTCTTAAATCCTCCAGCGAGGTTACTCCTAACAGGGTATTGTGCTTTTCATCAAGGCATATTTGTAAATCTCTTAACTGGATGATTCCTAGCTGGAATTAGTTCCTAATAGGACTTATTGTAAAACTTTAACAAGCTTGGCTCCTAATGGGGTGAACTTTAGAAGAGTTCAGATAGCTATCCTTGTGAGTCTCATATCACCATAGTTTTTACCTATTTGGGTTTTCCACATATAAACATTTGTGTCAAGTGGTGAATGTTTTTGTGGTTATGATCTTATTTGTTGAGTTGATTAATTTCTGATAAGGCATGTTAATTGGAAATATTGAGAGATGAATATGTTGAGTTATGATAAGCATTATTGATGTTTAAAAGATTGAAGTTGTTTACTGTTAAGTTGTCATAATAGTGAAACTAGTTATTGTCAAGTATTCTTATCAATATTGATCTTGACTAAGATATGTTTACTTTGTGAGGTTGAATTTGAGTTTGGGAACTTTGTATCAGTTTTTCAACATATTGATTCACCCCCCCCCCTCTCAGTATTCTACCGGATACTTATTCTTTCATCATACCATCAATTGGTATTAGAGTGTCTCAGGTCCTCTTAATCTAAAAGCCTAACAACTTGAGGAAAAGATCTTGTAGTACATGATGAAGAAAGAAGGTTCGAAGTTCAACAAAGAAAACTATAGAATATGGAGTGACAGAATGAATATTTACATTAAGAGTCTTGGTAGTCAGTATTGGGATCATATAGAAACTAAGTATATTGCACCTACTAGTATCCTAACTGATGATCAGGAGAAAGAACACCAAGAAAATCACCAAGCATTAGAGGCTATTCTCAGTTCCATGTCTGATGTTGAATATGTAGATGTTCATGATCTTGAAACTACATATGAAGTGTGGAAAAAACTTGAAGAGATTTATAGCGGTGATGAACATGTTAAGATTGCCAAAGAGGAGAGCTTAAGAGGAAAGTTTGATGATATGAGAATGTCTGAAGATGAGAATATCCAGTAGTATGGTCAAAGGATTAAAGAGATAGTTGGTGAGATAAAGAGTGCAGGAGGGAAAGTGGAAGATGCCACTGTGATAAGTAAGGTACTAAGAACCCTACTACTGGTCTATGCTATCTGAGTTGCAACTATTCAGGAGCTAAAGTCCATTAATAAGACAAAGGTAACTCTTGACTCTATTATTGGCAAACTTACTACTTTTGAACTAAATGGCTATGATGGCAGTGTACAGAAATCAAAATATGCATTCAGAGCTTTTGTCTCTAACCCATCTGTGAGAAGAAGTAGAGATACTGGCCATAGCTATGAATCTAGATCCAACATAGATGCTGATGATGAAGACAACCTAGTGGAACTTGAAGCATTGTTGGCAAAATGACTGCCTAGAGGCACTGGTAAATATAGAGGTAAGCTACCTTTAAAATATTTTGCATGCAACAAGATTGGTCATATAGAAGCTAATTGCCCTAATGGTGAAAATGAATACAAGAGAGACAAATTCAAGAAGTATAAGGGTAAAGGCAAGAGAGATTGTCTTGTAGCTATTGACGGTGGTATTACTAATGAAGAATCTGACGATGATGATAGTGAAGACATTGTGTTTGTAGCTATTAAGAAATAAATATTAGATTAGAAGGCACTAGTATCCAGAATGGATAACTCTGATGATTGGATCATTGATAGTGGTTGTTCACATCACATGACCAGTGATCAGAGAAAATTTCTTTCCTTGAAAGAATTTGATGGTGGTGTTGTCAAATTTGGCAATGACTCACTTTGTATGGTTAAAGGTAAGGGTGTTATTTCTCTTAATGGGAAGAGCAGTGCTGATGATGTCTTTTAGGTTGAAGGCCTAAAGCACAATCTTTTGAGTGTGTCACAACTTAATGACATAGGATACCCACTAGAGTTTAGAAATGGCATGTGCAAAATCTTTGACAACAAAGGTGAATTGATTGCAACTGGGAAACAAACTAGAGGTAATCTATTTCATCTCAATCCTAAAGTTTTCAATTGTTTGATTGCAAAAATTGATGATAGCTGGCTTTGGCATAGGAGATTTTGTCATATAAATTTTGACAATATTGTTAAAGTAAGCAAGTCTAAGACAATAAGAGGTTTGCCTCAACTAGACAAATCGGTTAATGCTATTTGTAAAGAGTGTCAACTAGGAAAGATGACTTCTTCAACTTTCTAGAGAAAGTCCTTCTTAGCAAAGCACTTGTTAAATTTGGTTCATACAGATCTATGTGGACCAATAAGAACACGAAGCATTCAAGGTGACAAATATTTCATGATCTTCACTGATGATTGTTCAAGGATGATGTGGGTCACATTCTTTAAGGATAAGAATGAATCTTTTGGTAAATTCAAGGCATTCAGAGCCATAGCTAAGAAAGATAGTGGCAAAAAGATAAAATGTCTGAGAATAAATCAAGGCAGTGATTCACTTCTCTAGAGTTCACTAAGTATTATGATGATAATGGTATCAAGTGACAACTTTCTGTAGCAAGGACACCACAATAGAATGGTATAGTAGAGAGAAACAACTAGTCAGTGGTTGAAGCTACTAGGACTATGTTGATACAAGGAGGTGTAGCAAAAACATTTTGGAAAGAAGTTGTAAGTACAACTGTCTACACAATGAACCGAGTTCTAGTAAAAAGAGGTAAGGACAAGACCCCATATGAATACTGGTATTGGAGGTCACCCGATGTTAGCTATTTTAAGATATTTGGAAGCAAGTGTTTTATTAAAAGAGGTGATTACATAATAAAGTTTGAAGCTAAGAGTGATGAAGGCATATTTCTTGGCTATTCCACCAAGAGTAAGGTCTATAAATGCTTCAACAACCAGACATAGAAAATTATTGAGAGTGTTGATGTTCATGTAGATGAATGTCTTAAAATTTTAGAAGGAACTAGTTCTGAAAAGAAGGATGAAAATCCTTGCATTTTGCTTTTGGAACCTGAAACTGTTAAATCAAAAATCGGTAAAGAAAATCCCGATGAATCAGAAACCTGTAAAGCAAATCCTAATGTACTTGGACAACAGGAACAAATAAATTCAGAAGAAGATGATAATGAAGAAGTTGAACCTGGAGAGAATGATCATGTTATTCCTAGATATGTGAGACTGAATCACGGTCCTGAATAGATAATTGGGGATAAGGATGCATGTGTACTAATTAGAACGAGAATAAGAGAGAACTCTTGCATGATCTCCACCTTTGAACTTAGAAGTGCTAAGGAGGTATTTGGTGATGATCATTAGGTGAAAGCTATGGAGGAGGAGTTGGATCAAATTGAGAAGAACAACACTTGGACCTTGGTACCCCAGCCGGTAAACAAGAATGTTATAGGTACTAAATGGGTGTTCAGAAACAAGTTAAATGAAGATGGTGTTGTAATTCACAACAAGGCAAGATTAGTATACAAAGGTTATACACTAGAAGAAGGAGAAGATTATGGAGAAAATTTTGCACCAGTAGCAAGATTGGAAGGTGTCAGAATATTACTTGCATTTGCATCTCATAAGAAGTTCAAGGTATACTAGATGGATGTCAAGTCTACATTATTGAATGGGATACTGGAAGAAGAGGTTTATATAGAGTAGCCTGATGGTTATTCATTGACAGATAAAGAAGACATGGAATAAAGCTTTGTATGGATTAAAGCAGGCACCCAGAGCATGGTATGAATGAATTCATACTCATCTAATGAAGATTGGCTTTGCTAGAACCAGTGATGACAACAAAATTTATCTCAAGTCTAAAGGAGATGAAATACTGGTCAGTGAAGTATTTGTTGATGACATTATGTTTGGAGGTAATGATGACATGAGTAATTGCTTTGCAGATGAAATGAATAATGAATTTGAGATGTCATTAGAATGGGAAATATAAAAAATCATAGGCTTATAGATATAGTAGATGAAGAATGGTATTTTCATTACTCAATCCAAGTATGTGAAATAAGTTTTGAAGACTTTCGGTATGAGTGACTATAAACCAGTTGGAACCCCAATGGTTATAGGATGTAAATTGTCCAAGGAAGATGCATCTAAGTCTGTAGATGAAAAGGAATACAGATCAATGATTGGTAAATTACACTATGTTGTTCATAGTCGACCGGATATTTCCCATGCAGTTGGTATTGTTGCTAGATTTCTAAAGAATCCAAAGGAGGCACATCTGATGGCAATTGACAGAATTTTTAGATATCTGAAAGGTAGTGTTGACTATAGATTATGGTATCCATATGGTGGAAATTTTGATTTGAAAGCATACACAGATGCTAATTGGGCAGGTAATATTGATGACCGAAAGAGTACTACTGGTGGAGCATTCTTTTTAGGAGAAAGGCTAGTCTCATGGCATAGCAAAAAGCAGAGTTGTACTTCACAATCTACTACTAAAGCTAAGTATGTAGCAACTTATATGAATTGCACACAAGCTATGTGGATGAGGCACATTTTGGAAGGTTTGAAGATGAAAATCTTAGAACCAATAAAGATTTTGTGTGATAATACAAGTGCAATAAATATTTCAAAAAATCCTATTTTGCACGCAAGGACTAAGCACATTGAATTGAAGTATCAGTTCTTGAGGGAAAAAGTTCAAAGTAAAGATGTTATCTTGGAGCATGTCTCTACCAAGGAGCAACGTACAGATATCTTTACCAAACCTCTACCTAAGACCACTTTCAAGTATCTTAGAAGTCAATTAAGGGTTTTCCCTCTTCATGAAGTTAGTTGAGCATAATGTTGATTGCATCAGTCCCTGAATTACTTGTAGAATCTTACATGGATTGATGAAGAAGTGGATGTATTCCATAGGGGGAGCATCGACATCACAAAGAGAGTAGAATTACATGTTTTTACTTTCACTTTGGCATTGTTTTCAAAGGGGGAGAAGAATTATGTGCTTAAGGAGAAGAATTATGTGTCTAATTAGGTGAACCAATGGTAGGTTGAAGACAGACAGAGAAATGTGAATATTTGGTAATGTAAATCAGGATTCCTATTCACCAATCTCAGTAGCAATCAGAGGCATTGATATTTGTATTGCCATCAATGCCAAAGGGTGAGATTGTTGGCATTTGCAGTTTGTAGGCATTTTGTATAAGAGATTGCATTAATGATATGTTGTCATTGATGTCAATTGAACTGGTAATGGTATTCATTTTATTGCTGCTATTGTTGTTTTTGATATTGGCTAGTAACTGGTAAGAAGACCTTTGTGGAAGATGTAGTAAACTAGTATGTTAAGTTTGTGATTTGAACCAGTAAACCGGTGTAAAGGGTTAAACCTTTCTATGCATTGTAACCGGTAAATCCTATCAGTTGTTAAACCCTAACCGATCAAGTTTGTTGGTTTATTATCGAATGAGCAGTAATGATGGAGACATGTGTGATCATTGTATGAGTATAAGTTTAAACTATTTTGACGCCTTTGTTTTCTAGGGAAGGAGCAAAGTGGATTGCATCTAATGCACAATGCATGATGAGTTACAAAGTCCGATGAAGTGGTGATCATGGAGCAGTTGGAATTTTCTTGAAGAATGTGAAGAGATTGTCATGATTTCTAATGGTTAAGATTGTACTGACTTATTTGTAATCTCGATGATGAGAATTAGGTTTTTTTTGTGTTGCCAACCTAATTGATTTGTATTTAAGGTCGATGAAGTTGTTTGTAAAAAGTTGTTGGAAAGATTGGCAGAAACCTGTTGTGTGTAGTTGCCTAACTAGTGAATGGATCTGCACTTTGAGTGAAGGGAGATTGAAGCTTAAAAGGATCTGATCAAGCAAATGTAGTGCTACCTAGACAGATCAAGAAAACCTGTTGTTTTCTAACAATTACAACAGAAGTTAAATCCCTTAACTGGGTAAGATCTAACAAGCTTGGTTACTCATTAAATCCTCTAACAAGGTGGTCCATTAGCTTGAATTCTTAAATCCTCCAACGAGGTTACTCCTAACATGGTATTGTGCTTTTCATCAAGTCATATTTGTAAATCCCTTAACCGGGTGATTCCTAATCAGAATTAGTTCCTAACATGACTTATTGTAAAGCTCTAATAGGCTTGGCTCCTAATAGGGTGAACTTCAAAAGAGTTCAGATAGCTATCCTTGTGAGTCTCATCTCACTAGGGTTTTTACCTATTTGGGTTTTCCACGTATAAACATTTGTGTCAAGTGGTGCATGCTTTTGTGGTTATGATCTTATTTGTTGAGTTGATTAATTTTTGATAAGGCATGTTAACTAGAAATATTGAGAGATGAATATGTTGAGTTATGATTAAGCATTGTTGATGTTTAAAAGATTGAAGTTGTTTACTAGTTAAGTTGTCATAACAGTTAAACCGGTTATTGTCAAGTATTCTTATGAATATTGATCTTGACTGAGATATGTTTACTTTGTGAGGTTGAATTTGAGTTTGGGAACTTTTTTTCAGTTTTTCAACATACTGATTCACCACCCCCCCCCCTCTCTCTTAGTATTCTACCAGATACTTATTCTTTCATCATACCATCAATTGGTATCAGATCGTCCTAAGTCCTCTAATCTAAAAGCAACCACTTTTGATCAAACCAATCTCCTCTTTGTGGAGGTTGAAGCTCCTAAAAAATATGATATTCTAGGTCACTGCAGAGTTGGGGCACCTCAAAGTTAGTCCTACAATAATACAAAATCAATCCTAACCATACAACAATCAAGATAACTACTAGAATTAGGGTCGGAACCAAAAGTACAATCAAAATACTAACAATAGATTGTGGAACATTGGTCCTAACAATGGCAGATTTCCTCATGATCACCTAGAAGGAAGGGATGATTCAAATTCTGTACAAAGTGTCAAACTTGCGGACATGAACCTGATAACCAATTGGTGCAGGCTACATGATACCTCACTGCACTCCAAACTAAATTGTACACAAATGGAGAAGGTCATTCACATAGCTCAAGCTAACGCACAACCAATGGGACAAGGAAAGACATTATAACTAGACAAGATCAACATCCCGCTGCTTGTGGACATGTTTCTTTTTAGGGAAGAGACATCAGAGGACCCTGAGACACCGATCTATGATGCACAAGCATTCCAGAATACAAGGGGTCCTTATAATTTGAGAAGTCAAGGAAAGGAACCTTTGACCGAACCTGCTCGACCCAAGGATGGGCATCCTCCCCCTGATCTAACTACAAGCAATAACCCATCGCCCCCTAAGGGCCCTCAGGTGACATCTAGAGATGAGGTGAATAGGGAACCTACGACTAGGTGCTTCTATGACATAACCAAGGAGATGGAAAGAAATACGACCACAATGTCCCTCATGGATGTCTTGTTATATTGTCCTAAGAAAAATTAGGCAATCCTAAAGAATTTGGAAGAACTAGAACCCCATACCAATGAAGTGAAGATGGTTGAAACTGAGGATGCTAATGTAGCTTATCACCCCGACACTACTGAGAACCCAACATTTCTCCTTAGTCTCAAAATATGTGGTAAGAACTTACAGAACTATTTAGTGGACTCCAGTGCTTCAAGAAATGTCATGCCTTATTCCATATGCTAGAAGTTGGGACTTAATCCTTCTTGTGCTAACAACAAGATCATCCAATTGGATAAGATGGAGGTCAATGTGATTGGAGAGCTCAAAGAAGTGTACATTTAGTTGGTTGATGATCCCCAATTTTTGTGACATATTGACATTCAAGTAATAGATATCCTTGAGGTTTAGGGTATGTTGTTAAGAAGAGACTGGTCTAAAACACTAGGTGGTTCTCTATCTGTTTTACCTACTTGTGGTTGCCATGGAAGAGGGTTAGTAATCAAATCATATTGAAAACAAACCTAGGCTCAAAAAGATGATTATAGACTATGGGGATACTAATGAGGTAGCTTATCTTGAAGTGAGTCTAGGAGTTTATAAGGTCAACAATATCATGAAATTGACCACAACACCGGTTGTTGACTTGACTCTCCGGGAGAATCCTAAGCAACAAAAGAGAATTAAGAAGTTAGCTACAACAATGCAATGAGGAATGAGACACTCAGGGAATGATATACACCTTGAAGACCTATTGTTACCTAAATGGTGTAGGATCCATCATGAAGAATATTCAAAAATATCTTGCATTCCTTGTAGGAATGAAATCACTAAGTTGATGGGCTCAAAGTCTCCCAATGACACTAATTATGAAACAGCTCCAGAGGAGTGGGAGATAGTGTCCATCATCAAAATTGCCCCAAATATATCCTATGGAGCTAGCTACAATATTCTCATCGTCATAATTGCCCCCTCCAACCCATCCATAGCCATAACTCGTAACTTCTCCTCCCGCAACAAATCTTAAAGTAAAGAGTAGTAGTTCAAAATGTGATCTTTGTCTCTTGAAGTTTGAATGGTTCCAAATTCAAACAAGGCAGCAACACAGGCGTCAAATTAATGAGTCCTAAAGGTAGGGCATTCCTTGCTTCCTATCATCTCCAATTCACTTTCACCAACAATGTTGCTGAATACAAAGCCTTGATCATAGGACTTCTCTAGCTCTTAAGAAGGGAGCTCAGGCTATTAGGGTTTAAGGTGACTCTAAGTTCATAATCAAATAGGTGAGTAGCCAGTATATTTGTTATGAAAAATATTGGCTGCTTATAGAAATCGAGTATGAAATATTATTGAAGATTTTGATGCCTTCAATATTCAACTAGTACCATGTGTTCAAAACTTCATACCCGATGCATTAGTAGTGGCAACCAACATTCTTGAACTAGTCAATGAGTCACCTGTTAAGAAGTTTTCTGTTGAGTTGGTTCCCACCCCAGAAGTTCCTGACAATGTCAAGCACTTTCAAGTGTTCGAAGATGATAGACATATCTTATCTTTTCTTGCAAATTCAAGAGCGTTTGAAGGCCAAATTGTTGATGAAGATGATAGAGAGGGGGGATTTAATGAAGAAAAAAATGGCCCCATTATGAACCTTCCCTCCAATGTCATCCCCAAAGGAATGGTGACTTTGGAATGCCTTTTTGATTTAGACTCAAGGGTAAGAGAAAAATTGACTACATAGTCTGAAGCTAGCAAATATGAACCCGACAGTATTGGCCTTGAAGGAGAGGAAAAGATAGTGTTTATTGGTAGTGCTTGCACTCAAGCTGAAAAAGAGGAGACTATTAAGATTCTGAAAGAATACATTGATGTCATAGTCTAGGGGTATGAGGATCTAAAAACATTCGATACTTCTATAATCACACATAGAATTCCTCTAAAGCCTAACACAAAACCTTTCAGGAAGAAACAACATCCTATGAATCCTCTTATCGAGCCTATCATTTTTAAAGAAGTGAAGAAACTTCTCACCGCAAAGATTATTTTTCCTGTCAAACATTCTACTTGGGTTGCTAATTTGGTCCCTGTTAGGAAGAAGAATGGAAAAATCCAATTGTGTGTTGATTTTCGTAACTTAAACAAGGCGTCTGAAAAGGACAACTACCTATTACCTTCTCTTGATGAAGTCTTGCAGATTGTCAGTGGGTCGTAGATGATGTCTTTCCTCGATGGCTACTCAAGGTATAATCAAGTGATGGTCAGTTATGAAGAATGTTTGAAGACATCATTTACTAATAAATGGGGAACTTTTGCATACCGATGTATGCAATTTGGGTAAATAAATGTAGGAGCAACCTTTCAGCATGTTATGGATGTGTGCTTCAGAGAGCTGATAGAGAAGTGTATCATAATATATATGGATGATCTCATAGTATTTTCAAAGAGGCGTGAAGACCACCCTAATCATCTCGGTAAGATATTTGAAAGATGGAGAAAGTATGCGATATCTCTAAATCCCAAGAAATGTATATTCAGAGTGTTTGAAGGGAAATTGCTTGGTCGTGTGATTTTTGAGAGTGGTATATTTATTGACCCTAATCAGGTAGAAGAACTATTGCAACTCCAAATACCTAGCAGCAAAAAAGAGATGCGGTCCTTCTTTGGAAAGATAAATTTTATTCAAAAGTTAATCAATGGCTTTGCAAAGATTGTTAAACCATTGAGTGGAGCCAAGAAGCCAAGGATTCTTTCAATCAAATAAAGAAATCAATTGTTGAAGCACCTGTGTTGACTAGCGCTGATTAGGCTCAACTATTCTATATATATTCATTTGCTTCCTTTCATTTGTGCACTGCAGTGCTTACCCAAAGGAAGGACAAAGATGAAAAACCCATTGCATTGATGAGCTCAGTTTTTAAGAATGTAGAAGAAGGATATACTGTATTAGAGAAGCAGGCCTTTGCTTCGATTCGAGCTGTCAAGAAGTTAAGACATTACATCCTTAGAAGCAAAGTGTAGGCTATAGTCCCAGACCAAGTTGTCAAATCATTATTGATGTAAAGTGAGTTGGGAGAGCATAGAGGCAAATGGATATCTATCCTTCAAGAATTTGACTTGGAGATGCAGCTCATAAAGTTGGTTTGAGGACATGGATTATCCCAAGGGTTGGCATCAAATGGTCCCCACATCCAATGTCAGCAATACACTATTAATTCTTTCACTCAGGATCCCTGGTATTCTGATTTAATTTATCTTGTTCTGAACAACAAGTGCCATGAAGTATTGACTACTCCTCAACAAAGAGCGCTGAGACTCAAAGGTGCTAATTAAATGATTAAAGATTCCATTCTATATCATAGAACTTATGATGGAAGCTATCTTAGATGTGTTGACCGACAACAAGATCAAAAAATGGTAGAAGAGTTCCATTGCAAATATGGCACTAGCCATGGATCAGTCGATGCAACAACTCATCAAATACTTAAGGATAGTTATTATTGGCCCACCATATTCAAGGATGTTCACCATCATGTTTGACATTGTCACACTTGTCAGACCACTGCTGCCAGGGAACGAAATCTAGCCATGCCACTACAACTAGTATATGAAGTACAACCATTTGCACAGTGGGCTTTGGATTTCATTGGAGTGATAAATCCTAATTCCTCTATTGGACACAAGTTTATCCTTGTTGCTACCAACTATTACACTAGGTCGAATAAGGCACACGCTTGCAAGAATTTTATCATGAAGGTTATCATTAAGTTCCTTGAAGATAAAATTGTCACCAGGTTTGGAATGCCATTTTCTCTGGTATGTGATAATGGCCCTACTTTTACTTCAACACAACTAATGCAATGGTCATATGAATATGAGGTGAATCTTAAGTTTTCTTCCAATTATTATCCATAAGGGAATGGGGTGGCTAAATCGACAAATAAGAACCTTCTTGATGTGATTAAGAAACTATTAGAAAGGAATCATAGGGTCTAGCATAATCAGTTAAAATATGTCCTCTGGGTTGATTGAACCAGTGTTAAAGCTTCCCTTGGTACCTCCCCATACTATCTAGTGTATGGTGACCAAGAGCTGGTTTTTTTGGACAACCTCCGAATTCCCATACTCCAACTCATGAAGGACTTATAAATTGGAGACCTGGTTGAAGTTCGCCTTTTAAATTTGTTAAAACTCAATGAACAAAGGATTAATGCTTTGAAACATTTTGCCAAACACCAAGTCGTTGTTAAACTATGGTTTGATAAAAGAGCGAAAGTGAAAGCTTTTCAAATCTCTAACCTTGTTCTTGTTTGGGAAAAAGATAAAGAAGGGAAGGGTGATCACCACAAATTTGAAAGACTATGGTTAGGTCCTTACCAAATTGCAAAAATCCTAGGGGAGAACACCTTTCGATTGAGCCCATTAACTAGAGAACCTGTACCATTGCCTGTCAATGGTCAGTTCCTCAAGCATTATTTTGATTATTCCACAGTTGAGCTTAATCCTTTGTACCATAGTAGTTTAGTTGTTTTTCCTTGCTTTGTTTGTTGTTGTTCTATTTGTTTGCTTTGTTATCTTTCTTCATTGATTTGTTTCGTTTGGGGAAATTATTTATTCTCAAAGTCTTGATATGGTAGATATTATTTTCTTAACATGGTTGCATTTTGAGAGACTTCAACTCTTATCTCTTTATAACTTAATTATCCCTAGGATAGTTTTGAAATCCTTGCCTACATTCATGCAAGGTGGAATATAAAAGGTTAAGATGATTTGAATTTTTGATATTCAATTGGTGAAGACTAACTTGATTACACAACACCATCATCACATTAAGATACATCATGAAATTCTCAAAGATGTCAATGGAGCTTGTTTCCAAGTGAAAAATCCATAGTCAGGTTGTTTATCATTGTCCACTATGGTCCTCAACCCAGTTTCAAAGCTTAAATGCTTTTAAAGTTTATTTAAGTTTCAAGAAGTCAAGGCTTTATATCTGACGAAGTGAAAGTATATTGCTCAAAAAAAAAAAAAAAAATCTAATGCAACTTATTAGGTGTTTCAAGTAATCTCCACTGGGGCTATAGATGCATGGATGGCAGTGGAATACTGCTTGATGGGGACCAGAGGTATCTCTAAAGAGGCTATAGATGTCTGTCTGGCAGCAAAGCTATGCATAGGATAACCTTACATAGAACACATGGTTCACTTCACTCACATAGCTTGGGCCTATGTTCTATTGTTTATTTTCATGATTAGAAAGATGGGGTAATTAATTAGAAGCACACACTTAAGGCTAATCTTGTTTTGTTCCTAATTCGATTGTCTAATCATTGGTTCATTCATACATTTTATTTTATATATTACCCTGAATGACAGTAGTCTTGGAGGTCTGCAAAACCAAAGATTTTGAACTTCTAAAATGCCTAGTCATTTTTCCTAGAAAGTCGCCATTTGTTATGCCTTGAATATCTATCCCCATCATTTTCTTTGGCATGAAAATGCGGTTCCCCTTTTTCTTTCTTTTGTTTTCTTTTGCCTTTGTGTTTTTGCTTTGGACACTCTAGAACCTCAAAACCTTGGAGTTTCGAGGTGCCCTTTTGGTTGTTTTTGGTATACTTCAGAACGCCGGAACCTTGAAGTTTCGAAGTGCTCTTTGTGCCTTTGTGTTTTTGTCAAGACCTTGGAACCTCATAACCCCGAAGTCCTGAAGTCTTATTTGTGTTGTTTTGGTTCAAGACCTTGGAACCCCGGAGCTCCAAAGTTCTGAAGTCTTGTCTTCTTTGTCTTGTGGAAGTCTCAAAATTCTGAAATCTCATAATCTTGAGTTCTTCTTGTTTTGTTGTGTTTTGGTTTGAGTTTTAGAATTTTAGAACTCCAAAATCCTAGACTCACTTTGCATTCACCCTCGAACTCCAGAACCTCGGAGTCCTGAGGTGTCTTTTTTTGCACGTGTCAGGGCCTCAGAACCCCAGAGTTTCAGGCTTCCCTTTGTTTCATCTTGGGACCATGGAGCCCCAGAATCTTGAGGTCATGTTTAGTGAGATAGTATAGTCACTGAAGAGGAGGGTATAAATAGGGAAAAATGGGTGATTTTCATTCATTTGTGCATTCTTCATCTCTGAAACTTGAGATCTCCCTCCGCATGATTTGCTTCCTCATCAGGTTGGTTGGTTTTTTTGTTTTTGTTTTCTCATTTTTCTTGTCATTTAGCTAGGGTTAGATTAGATTTTTGTGCTTTCAATAAAATTTGTCGATTCATTTTTCCTACCTCGTGGAACCCTAGTTTGGACACCTCAGGATCTTGGAACCCCCAAATCTCAAAGTGCCTAAGTTTTACCCAATTCAAAAAATAGGAACCCCAGAACCTCGAAGTTCCAAAGTCCTTATTTGAGAACAATTTTATCCATCTCGGGATTTTAGAATCCCAAAATCCCAAAATCCTTGCACCTTATAAAGTTTGATGTTTTACTCACCTCAAAACCCTAGGACACTGGAGTTCCAAAGTCCCTTGCTTGAGACATTTGCCCATCTCGGGATTTCAGAACCCCAAAATCCTAGAGTTTATTTTTGAAATTGTTTTGCCTACTTTAGAACCCTAGAACCTTAGAGTTCTGAAATCTATCTTTTGAGGTATTTTCCAAACCCAGAACCATGAAGTTTCGAAGTGTTTGTTTTTTCCCTTTCCTTAACTCGGGAACCTGAAACCTTGAAATCCTGAGGTTCCTTCCTATTTTGTATTTTTTAACTTGGGATCCTGAAACCCCAGAATCCCAAAATTACCTATCTTGAAGGGTTTAATACCCCACAACCTTGAAACCCCAGAGTTTCGAATTATGTGATGATTTGATAATATGAAGTAATAACTAATTATTGATCTTTTCTTGCAGGATAAAGTAGATTGATGGACCCATCCCCAAGAAATAAAAGGACTAAGGAGGAAGAAAATCTTGACAAGAAGCCAATAACAATGAAGTATCAGTATCAAGGGAAAACACTCACCTCAAAGATGGAAGATGAAGTTCAGTGGGTAACCGATACTGAGATCAAACACATACAAATTGAAGATATCAAAACCCAACTGACATCTACACCTCATACCCTTGAAGCACCCTACAAGAGAATTAAGATATGAGGGTTATAGAGGTGACTATTTTTCATCAAGTCATACAGTCGCCCGTGCTTATCATGATAATTGCTCAATACTACCAGCCAGATACAAGACAATGTATAGATGCAAGTGGATATGTGATTGTAGATCTTTCGCCAAATATGATAGGAATGACTTTAGGAATACTAGTGAGGGAGGAGGTTCTAGTAAAAATTGAGGAATAGTCCATCTCTATATTTCTGAAGAATTCTTCTAACTATAAAAGACATATCAATGAAGCCTGGCTAGAAGAGCCAATGAAGACAAGGCTAAAGGCTATAGAGATTTTGAGACCAGATTTACAAGAACCTCAAAGAGACCTCATCACCATGTTTAGTAGAGAATTTGTAAAGCCAGACTGCAGACATTTTCATACATGGATGTTTCATTACCTGCATACAATTTTGATTGGCAAAGAATATTTGGATTGGCTGCAGGTTATTTCAGATAACATCCATAATCAACTAACTACGGTCCTGCAAAAAAAGAAGTTCTTCATGACTTCTTATGTCATATGGGTGGTAGCTCATGTTGGTAAGTTTCCAGGGCTAAAAACTGAAGGGAAACTAGGAGAAGAGCCCAGACAAAAAAGAGTGTGGGAGTATTACACTCAATTGCCTATCTCTCAGGCTAAACTCCATTTTAAAAGATTGAATGATACTTTCATTTATGCTGTAATAATTAAACTAACAGGTGATGTTGGGTACAAAATAACCCAAGAGGTAATGCAAATGGTTAAAGAATGGGGGTGTAGGTTCTTGCAAAACCAATGATCTACCTACCTTTGGGTCAGTGGCTTTACAGGCATCCCATTTATTCTACCAAGGTATTGTAGCAACAAAATAATCATTTGGAATATGCCAGACAATTGGTTGGTCTACAAGAATTGTTGACATTGAAGTAGAAGATGGGAATCACTTTGCCTGTTTCTCTATAACATTATACATGTCCTAATATTCAGGCAGCTAAGGCGGCAAAACAAGAACTTCAAGATTTGAGCCTAAAAGAGTTCAATTATTCAAGAGAAAGATACGACCCATATGGAAAACTAAAAAAAATGATACCTATTTATTACAAGGGTCACAAGCCACCCTTAAAATATTTTTAGGCTAATTTATAGGATAGCTTTGAGGCCAGAGAAAAATGACACTACAGGTTAACTATCCCAAATATTAGAGATTTTGAAATTGAAACAAATATTCCAAAGGAGTTAAGGGATGATCATGAGCTTCTTGAACCTATATTCAAAGAAAAGGGAATTAATAAAATACCCCTTACTCCTATTAGATGGTCCAACGAAGAAGAGCTAGATATTGATACTATTACTACAAAGATTCTAGAGAGAACAATGCAATGGCTAAACTTAAGGATCCAACCAAGTACTTCCAGGGAGAAGAAAAATGGCAAAGCTACTGACAACCCTCAAACCAAAGTCCATAAAGAATATGTAAAAAGAACAAGGTCTGATTCAAGGAAGAATACTTCCACCGATCTTGAGGAGATAGCGGTACCAATTGATAATCAGGAGCTAAAGAGGCTTTTGGATGCCAAAATGAGAGAATCTCATTTCTTAAAAAATATTGTTGAACATCAGATTACCATAGGGTTACAAGACATTCCACAAGCTTCCATTAATCCCATTATTCCTACTATTAGGATGGTTCCAGGAGAGGGCACTTCTCAAATAGAGACTACTGAAACATAGCCTCCTCCTTCTCCTTCAACACAAAATTCCACACATCCTCCAGTACCAACCCAAGAACAAGTCATTATCCATAATATTGAGACAAATTATGATGAAGATGATGAACCAATTGTAGTTGTATCAAATGAGAGGAGAGTTGAAAAGAAACAAAAGGAGCCATAGAAGGATTCTGCAATAGTTCAACTAGAAAAACATCTGGGGGTTATAGAAGAGCCAACAGTATAGGTGCAACCCATGGAAATTCATGTATAGGTTATGGGAGAAAATTGGATATGATGAAGCACAAGAACATGGTGAACATGTTGAACATGACGAGCAAGATGAAAGGATGGTCCTTACTCCCAAGGACCAAGAAATATTACTTCAATAGTTAGGAGGAGATAGGAAAAGGCAGACAGAAGAAACAGAAAAGGTATTTGATGAAGAAGTTTCAAAAAAGCTGGAGGATATAGAAAAGTAACAACAACCCATGCAGGTACAACAAGATAATCTTGCTCAACAAGTTGCTTAATTCCAATAAAGGCGACCAACTCCTCTAGATCAGAAAGAAATAGAACAAGAGCAAGAGCACCAAGAAGAAGAGCAGGACCAAAATATAGAAGCTCGCAGAATTACTACAGATGTAATGGTGCAGGGAGGGGAACAAGATGATGTTGTACCTCAATGGTTAATTTTTACCTTCATGAAAAAAGAAAAGGTCATACTCCAGAATATAACTTTGCAGGATGCAATTACCAAGTCTCCAAGGAGAGAAAAGAGAGAAGGAACAATTCATCATCTATCAAGGACAGACTTGGGAGATGTAATTACTAGAATAGCAGCACTGATTCAAGATTTTGAGGAAATCTCTCAAGCCACCCCTAGGTACCAAGTATCAGAAGTCAATTTGGGTAGACAGATTAAGTGGGGGGAGATTGATACTCTAGTTGTTACAAATTCCACTATCTGAACAAGGACGAGAATGAATATAAAATGAAAGTAGAAGTCAAGGCACAAATGGGGCAATATAAGCAACTAATCATGGAGATAGCCAAGATTCTTGATTCTAGAATTGACGATGCTTTTCCATCTACTTCATCGCTCTCATAGGATGATATTAAGATATTGTATGAAATGAGGAAAGTGGCCACAATGGTTAAGACTTGGGAAAAAGATCAGTTGAATAAAGTTAAGATGTTCCTACCAAATACAATGGAGATAGTTGAAGAAGCCTATTTTAATGAAAATGCCCTTATTTACTAATTTGCACAATGGGAACAATAGTTTCTTCAATTATCAAAACAACACAAGATCCTGAAGAAAATTAGAGGATTAGAAGAAGATGTGATTACAAAAGAGGATTGGGAGGAGAGACTATTAATAAATTGCAATCATGTATGGACATTCTAGACTTGAAGATAGATATAATGGAGCAGAGCCACATCAAGGTTCTGAAAGAACATCCTTCACTCCTTGATGCACTTGAACAATATGAGCAATTCTTGATCAAATTGTTAGGAAAGTATGGCCACAGCCTCAAATAGAACAAAGTGTTGCATTAAGAGGTTGTACTCATCAAGTGGGATTCTTATGTTGCTAATCATTTTGCAGATACTGCGGAGGTTATTGTTCACACAATGAATACATATATGTATGTAATTTTCCAGTGTCAAGGAGCTGAGACAATATTGGACCAAATGGTCAGCAATTCTTAGTGTATAAAGGAGATACTTAGAGTATCTAAATTAAGAATAAGTTACATTGTTGACCCACCTACTGCTTCCCTGGACTGCTTCATCAACAACTACCAGAACTATAAGAAGAAGTAAATGATGAACCTGTGGTTGTAAAAAACATTGGAGCACTATCACCACAATCACCGCCACTACAACTGAGCCTTCAACTAGAGCTGCATTTAATACTTACTTTTTGAGTATTCATTTTTCATGATTTGAAGTTCTTGTTGTTCGGGCACCGATTTGGATGTGAACATTGAGTACTTGTTTAGTAGCACTTAACTAGAGTTCACATGCAGTTTGTTAAATTAATATAAAGGGGTTGTAAATATTGATAATTCTTATTGTTTGATTATGTGTGGTTGAATATATGTGTGTGTGTGTGTGTAATACCCTAAAAATGGTATTTTAATGTTTGTAGGTCCACTTGACAAAGAATTCAATCATTAAACATATGCTTGCCAAAGATTATAAACTCGAACTACTGATATCTTTGTTTTGTAGGTTGCCTCTAGAGATACAAACAAACATTCTATCTTCTTAATCTTTTTAGGAACACTTCAATTTATATAAGGGAAAGAACTTTGTTTTATGTGTTTTTGGGAGAAATCTAGAGTAGGAGAGTATTCTCTTGTCCATTTGGACAATCAGAAATCCAGACCTTGAGGTTTTTTTCTATTATAGTTTGAGATCTATTAATACCTTTAGAGGGCCTACCTCCCGAGAAGCCCCTAAGGCTCGGTGAGAGGGAATGACCCAAGTGAGTCTGGCCAAAGCCATAAATCCAACTCACTATAATAAAACTCTTATGGGGTGAAAGTCCCAAGAGATGAAATAATTGGTGGCACTACTTCATTTATGAGGAGTGTCTCATGTTTAGCATCTTGTAGGGCCTCACGGTCTAAATCACACTTGCATGACTACATGGTTTCAACATCCTGTTGGGTTTGTATCTAAATAACGCTTGTGTGACAGTCAGGCGGTCCTTCCAAATGGAACCCTTACTAAGAACTATAAGATAGAGGCTACCCGATTCACCTCTGAAAGAGGGATAATCTTTGTGCAAGAGAGATAGTAACCTCCCAAGATACTTTCCATATCGTGCCCCCATTAGCGTTTGGAGTTAGCTAATATAGTGTTGAGAATCCATTGCGTGAGACTCGGCTACCATATTCTGATTAGCTATTGGGTGTGTACCTAAGTCAGCAAGCAAATATTTTCTTCTCTAAGCCAACTTCTATAGGGTTAGCATGTTGTGATTGAATTATTATACATCTTGTGTGTTTTATATGTTTTCACCCCTAAAACTGAAATAGGAGAAAACAAATCAACAACTCAATGATAAACTATTGTACAAATTCCTATTCTTGTCAGTCAAAATAGTCAAACCTACCTAGATCAGTATATAATGAGCATAAAACTGGACATCATCCTCCTAAGCATAAACAACCTTGATAGTGTACCCTTGTCGTTGTGTTGCACGATTTTTTCGATCATCTCTTAGCTAGTTCAAACCACATCTTATCAAACCTAAGTTAACTTAGATAACGTCTTACACAGGATAGATTGTTCCTTAAACCAAAGCAGATCTTAGTTACTTCTCTCAAATCACTACATTAAATGAACAACTAGCTACAATTTGATCTTGACTTCTACAACACATCTATCTCTCGGTCCTGTCGATTGTAAATGCCTGTTCAAACCAGAAGCTCTTCTAAAAATTTTGACAAAAATAAGAATCCCATGGCTACCTTAGCTCCAATTACCATGGCTGCCTTGGCTCAAATGCTTCAAGATAGAAAGAAAGAAATATATGACATGAAAATCCAACAAAATAAATCAATGACTTCATTTGAAAAACAAATGCATGATATCAAGAGTGAGAAACTTCAAGGATTGCTAAAACTATGATTTGACAATAAAAAAACCACCAAATAATTGACAATCAAAAGCCAAATCTCAAACAAGCTCACAAGACACCTTCACCAAGACATAAAGACATTTCCTCCAAATATCCTTTAGATAGACAGTTTACACCTTTGGGCCAATCTATTGAGTCGACTTTGAAAGAGCTTCTTGAGCATAATCTTATCATATTGCCTAAAAAGACCACATGGGGGTGTGAATTTTTAAGTATTGTGCATATCATAGACAAAATGAACATAAGACTTTGAAATGCATGGAATTAAAACATAAGATTCAAGATCTCATTGATAATGGTGTCATTGAAATTAAAGATCCTAATGACTCACCTAAAGAAAAAGAATGAACTATTTCTAAGCATGATCAAAATCATGAACCTATGTCTAGCAAGGCTCCATATGTGGCCTCCATCCCTTCCATGATGCCTTCATCTCCTAAAACTTCTAAGCAAAAATCCATACCATCTCCTTCAAACAATAAACCCTCTCATGTTTACCTTCAAGGGCTATCTCCTATGGAAATCCAAGTTAATGCCAGTATTGATACAAGTTCCTCTAAAGATTTAAAAATCCTAGATCCTATGCCATCATGCACTCCAATTCCAAACGTATCCACTCCAGAGAGTCCCACTCAAAATGCTTCCCCATCATGCCAAAACATGATCACCTTCCAAGAATCCTCCATTCATATCAACAATATTACCCCTTCCTTAGAAGTGACTCCATGTCAAGAGGATAATCTAAAAAATGAAGAAACAAGTCCTGTCATAAATCAAGATCAAGACACCAAAACTCCTCAATCCCATCTAATGATTGAAAAAGATACTATTTCACTAGAATCCCATGATGATCCCCTTATACCTTTCCATTTATTCCAAGATGATCCCCTTCCATCTCAAGAGAAAAGCATCCTTCCTAAGCAAGATCATGATGCCTCTTCCACATTTTCAAATGGTCCTATTCAAAATGAAGGGTCAAACACCCTTCCTACTCTATCCAATGTTCCTCTTCCATATCAAGATCAAAGTATCCCTTTATTCCCTTGTCATAATCCTCCATGTTCACCTCAAGGATCCATCATGCCTAAAAATACCTCTCATGATCCTATCATTCCCTACATTCCACCTCCATCTCATAATTGACTCATGCCTTCTTTCCAAATCAAAGTGTATCCTACAAGTCAAAATATTTATAAAGGAAAAGGGGTAAATCTCCACAAGCAAGAACCCCTCCATATTAAAGAAAATGTTAAAGGTCATGGCCTCAGGGACATTTCTCAAGGTGTTGGTATCTCTCATAAATCCTACATTTCTCTAGTTAAATCCAAATATACGCTTTCCCCATCATCACTTCCATCCATTCTAGGTCCCTATATCCCTCCATCCCTTATGTAGGATCAACAAAGGCACACATATTCGAGTACCTTCCTTCCATCTAAAAGACCTCCATATCTTTCCTATCTATCCATGCATCTCCCTCCAAGCAATTTGGATGCCAAGCATAAAAGTCATAAATCAAGCAATCCACATGTATTCAAGGATCAACATGTCCCATCTAATCGACATGTCAAAACAAAGAAAAATACAAAACACCACAAAGGCCCACAATGAAAGAAGCAAAGTCAAAAGTTATATGGGTTCCTAAGGAACTTGTACAAGCAATGCGCTCTAAGGAACTACAAAAGCATGAAAAATTAAAAAAACCATGTGGATCCCTAAGCGGCTTCTTGAAGCACAACAATCTAAAGAAAAATCAAAATTGTCATCCAAAATTGTTGTTTGTCCATCCAAACCTTTCGAGTCTATTCCTCGATCGCCTCCTTCATCCATTTTTGGTTCTTATACTCCAAAATCTATAACCTTTCCTCCATCCAAATCTTAAAATCTGAGATTCACTTCTCCTCCATATGGCCACCATCCCTCAAGGGGTGTGCCAATGTTGATCTTTCCAGAGTTTCCATCTATCCATAAATAATTCTTCCAACATCCCATCCATTATCCAACACTTCTTTTTCACCCTTCCATCCCTCTTATCCAATCCTTTGCATAAATCCTTGCCCTAGTTTCATTTCATTATCTTGCCAACATATTTAAGCATACCTTCATAGCCATGGTCTAATGTAACTCATATTCTAAGGGTACCATCCAAAGCAGTGAGACATTGGGGTCCTTCTTCCATCCCTTATCATGCCTCCATTATCTTTCAAAAGAAAAAAAAAATGATGAAAAAGTGAAAAAAAAAATCAAAAGAAAAAAGTAAAGAGAAATAAATTCATCCTATCGTGAAAACCACTTCTTGTGGTGCCTTGGGCAAGTACCATGATGAAAACCTGGCAAATAGGCATCATGTGTAATCCATTATCCTTTTGCACTTTACACTAGGGGTAAGTTCCATCCATGTATATCCATCTATTATCCTTCTTTCTCCATTATCCTTCATCCTCCATTATCCCTCATTCGCTCTATCTAAATTCATATCCCTTTTCCACCTTTGATCTTGACAAGGTTAAGGATCTTTACATGTTTTGTATGTCTTATATATTACACTTTATCCATACCCTTTAGCTCCTATCCATTGCTCGCTTACATCCTTCATTACCACCTTTGATCTTGCTTATCCTATTTGTCCCCTATCTAGATCTATTCCTTGATCTTGATCAACACTACGAAAAAAATGCAAAAACATGCTTTCCACAAACCTCTTGACATGGCCACTTCTTTGGACCGTATTTCTTTGTTATGCTATATCCTTGCTTCGTTGCACTAAATCCTTGCTTTACATCGCAAAAATCCTTTCTTTACATTACTATATTTGGTCCCTGTGCTTGGATTGACTGTGAGATAGTCCTTGAAAGCATCCACCATCATTAATTTATCCATTCATGTACTCAAAATCTCTTTTGCCTTGCTAGATACTAGGAGAAAACATCAAAATCCTAAAAAAAACTCAAAAAAAACCAAAAAAAAAACTGACAAAATCAAAGCAAGAAAGAATAGACTATCCTTCAAACCAAATCAACCATAGACAAACTCTCAAAGTCTGCAATCAAACTTATCTCATGTCTTGTAAATCAATCTATCAAACTCTATCAAACATCAACATGTCTTATACAAGGAAGGGACACTCGAAACCAGACAGATCGGTCTTATATGAGGTACTTACTCTTTGAAACCAAACATTCCTATCAATGATCAGACAAATCAAAACAATGACATAACTTTTAGTCACTTTTGTGACATCCTGGTTCATTGGAATCCTCATGGCTTGAAACTGATCAATGTCCTAGTCTTAGGTTAATCGACAGAGCACATTACATGTCCTAAGCAGTATCAACCAAGTCAACTTTCTGTCAGGGATACCCTGTCGTCCACTCTGAGTCAGCCACCTGTCTCCTAACTACTAAAGAGTTTTATCACTGAGTAAACAAGAAAAACAAGACTACTGAAAACAATCACTAAACTGTTTGAGATATGCATGAAATTTTCTTTGTGTGTTGTCTTTTACATTGGCTTTTTCTTATTATTCCCTCTGAGTAACTCAAGGAAGTCTATCTTGACTAAGAGGAGCAAGGATTGGGGGCACAATACTTTTCTTTGTTTTCTACTTGTAGGAATGATTCTGATGATCTGGAAATATCTAATCATCTGGGTGTTTGTGATAAGTGCCTTCACATCAAGGTGAAATCACCACACATACCTCGACTCTGCTTATTTGTATTCTATAGGGAGGTTGGAGTCATTTCTTTGTCTGTTTGAGGGAATTTCTTAAATGTGCAATCCGGATGCATGTGTAATCTATGCAAGGATATGAACAAAAAAAGGGTCATTGCGAACAAGATAATTAATATTGCATATGTAAAGGAAGGAACTCTATTTTGCCTATTGTGTTTGTTAACGCTCAGTGATGAAACTGGAGCATTTCAAATCCAGTGCCTAGGTTTAGGTTGCATTCATTATAAATTTTATGCATTTCGAGTGATTTCGGCATAATAACAATGATCTCTTTATCTTCTGAATGATAAGTTGGAAGCATCATCATTTCTCAACTAAGTGGTCTCTTTTTCATCATCATTTCTTCGATCGAGTACTTGTGTATTAAGATGTTAGCTGCATACATGAGCATCTTATATAGATCCATATATTTTATTTTATACTTATTTGCATTCATATTATTGCATGAAGAAAAATAAACATTTGCATTACTAGTTACCCATTCTCTTTATTTATTTGCATAAAAAGAAACAAAAATAAACATCCATATTCCATTTGCATTCATTCATCTATACTGAAAAGATATGCATACATATAGAATAAAGTATATAGAACAACATCTCATAATCAATCAACACAAGTATGATGAAATTAAATCAAGAGCTCCTAAATCATCTGTCCTAAGTCTATTTTCAGGATCAAAATCAAAATCTGAGATCATCTTCCTAGTCAGTTTCACGCAACTGTGACCACTTAGCGCTTTCATCAACTACTCATTAATTTATTCACTTTGCGCTCTATTTCTCATCATTCAATGTTAAATCTCAATTGAATTCTCACATTAACTCTAATTTTAATCTTCAACATTAATCTTTGTGCTCAAATAACTTATCATCGCTACAAAAAAAAATTGCCTACAATCACTGCGCAACCCTCACTATCTTTCGATTTCTCTCTCGACAGGGCATACTCACGACCTCAAAGTCAAGAATTTCTTTCAAAAATCTTCATTGCAAGTCGAGAAGTTAATCTTTTCTAAACATCAAACAAGACCTCATCGCTAGGGGCATCTCAACTTCATCGCTTTATATCAAGTTCAGATTTCTCGACCATTTGAATCAAATCAATCGCTAAGGGCATATCAGTTTTATCACTTCATATCAAGCTGATATTGTCATTGTCTGAATCAGTCTCTTAACGTTAATCAATTTCATCACTTTTCATCAAGATGATTATTTTTTTAAACTCAATCAAGGGTTTAAAGAGTATCTTCGATCACACTCAATCTAAGCAGGTGTTCAGTTTCATCGCCTTGAATCAAGCTGGATAGTTTATCTTCGCTCATCGTATCTTGATCCATCAAGTTCAAGATCAATTTTATCCTCGCTCACTGTATCTAGTTAAATCAACTTCTAGATCTGTAAGATCTGCTTCTTGATCAATCAAGTTCAAGTTCAGTATCTTTTCTCTCTATCGGTCCTAGTTCAATCAAGATTGGGATCGCTTTCTCTTTAATCAACTTTGTTCAGTTTCATCGCTTCAAAACAAGCTGAATACCTCGCACTTCATCTAGTTTGTGATCAATCAAGTTCAGAACTGGTATCTCCTAGACATCAAATTTTCTTTGAACCAACGCACTGCTCGCACATTAATTCAAAGAGGGGCAAATGTAATACCCTAAAAATGGTCATCTAAACCATGAGCCCCTAATCTCAACAATGTCACCAAGGTCCTAACCAAAGGCAATTAAATAAATCTTGAGCACACAATTAATTCTTTAATCATCAAATGTCACATGACAAAATTAATCACTCAATATTAATTAAATATTTATTTAATTAATGAAATCATTCCAAGTCAATCATTTTAAACAATTATCTTATTTATTTTATTAAATATCCTAGCATATTTAATTAAATAAATGAATTTGCCATTAAATCATCAAAACGAGGAATTAATTTGAAAAATAAATAAAAAATTGCCATAAATCTTCAAAAAAGGAAACAAATCAAGAAAGAGGAATTGGAAATTATGAGCACAAATATTAAAAAAAGGAAATAAATCAAAAAAGGAAAGAATTGACAAAAAAAGAATTAAAATTTGAGAAAAGAAATCAATTAGAGATAATCTTGAAAAAACAAATTAAAAATTGATAGATAATCTCAAAGAAAGCAATTCAAATAATTAAATATTAAAATTGAATGAAATAGAGAATAAATCATTTTTTTCTTGATTTTATCTTAATTTTAGTTCTATTTCCTTTAAAACTAAGAAAAGCATCCAATCACATCAATTCACCTAGATTGTGCTTCCTCTTGGAAAATCTTGACTGCTCATCATCATTTGATCTCAGTCGTTGGTTTCTTTCTGAATTTTTATAAATTTAGGCTCTCATCTCTCATTCAAAGATTTTGGAGAATATATTGTTATTAATGTGTTTTTGGTCTAGGTTCATTGGGAATTTGCATTGAGATATTGCATACTAGTTATTTCATATTGCTTAAATCATGTTAGATTAATCATGCATATTTGGGTTAATCTTGCATATCTAGCTTAAATATTGCATCCATTTAGCTCATATTCATGCTCATATAGATTTAAAAATCCTTTTTTTAGGTGTTGTCTAGTCATTGGATAGCTTAGCAATCTGAGAGCAATCTAAACTCGCATCTACTAGAAGGCAATTGGCCACTTTGTAATGGTTTATTATTCATTGATTATTGATTTATTAACCATGCATCTAATGACTTAATTGAAGTGTTGTGTAGTCCAAATACAGATACAGGTCCAGTTTTCACACACATAGTATGTATGTATGTATGTATGTATGTATGTATGTATATATATGTATGTATATGTACATGTATATATATACACATGTATGTCTATGTATATGTATACATATAATATGTGTGTGTGTGTGTATATGCATGTATGCATATGTATGTATATATATGTATTTATGTATATATATATATATGTATTTATATATATATATACATATACATATACATATATATATATACACACATATATATATAAGTATACATATATATACATATACATATATATATACATATACATACATATATGTATATGTATATGTATACATATACATATACATATATACATGCACACATACACACACGCACACATGTATATATACATGTATATGTATATGTATGTATGTATGCATTTATTGTTGGCATATTGGCATAACTGATAGAGATGATGATGTATCAGTAAAGGACTGTTGTGATGATATATTGATGGATTGTTGGTGATGATATAATTATGATATGATGTTCTATGATCACTTATTTGTGTTGTCATTGATGGCAACCATGTTTTTTTATGTTTGGTATATCATCTAAGTTATCTTAGTCTACAAGTATAGCCTAATTGGTAATGAATTGAGTTGGACAACAAAACTGTTAAGTCGCAATGAACTGGTAAGAAGGAACAGTGAAGGAGATGATTGTGGTAGAGATCCATGTTGATTTAGACATTGCGATTTTGAATGTATGCTTGTGACATTATAATGAATATATGACTGGAACCGCATCACGTTTGGAGAATCGGAAGTCATGTTTGTAATTGACTGTTGTTTATTCAGTGTAGGGTTTGAGAACCGATGTCAAGATCTTTGACCGGTGATGTTTTATGGTTTGGGGGTGAATCTTATCATGTTCATTACTTACTGGTGAAATGTCAGAAACCGTGTGTGATGATAAGATTATTGGCATTTGCATGAAGATTGCATTAATGATATGTTATGTTTTTATTGATGTCAATTAACCGGTAATGATATTGTTGATATTGTTGTTATATTGTTACTATAACTGGTAGGAAGAATTTGTGAGGAGAACCAATAACCGATGTAAACCTTATCTATTGATGTAACTGGTAAACCCTACCTATTGTTTTTGATAAACCCTAACCAGTTAAGTTTGGTGAAATAGTTATATTGGTTTATGATCTAATGATGAGCTGTAATGATTATGACACATATGATTATTGTATGAAGATAATTTGAAGTGACTTTTTGCGAGTTGATGTAACGGTTTGTGTCTAGGGAATGACAAAATGTATTACATCTAATGCAAAGGGCATGATGAGTTACTAAGTTCGATGAAGCGGTGATCAAGGATAGATCAAGGTTTTCTTGATTGATGTGCAGAGATTTCTATGTAATCCAACAGTCATACTTAAACCGATGTGTTTGTAATCTCTATGAGAATTAGGTTTTTGTTGTGTTACTAACCCAATTGATTTGTTTATAAGGTCGATGAAGTTGTTTTGTTAAAGAGTTGGCAAAGAGTTGGATAAGATCAGCTGAGTGTGTGTTTGCCAAACCGGATGATGTATCTGTAGTTTGAGTAAAGGCAGATAGGAGCATGAAATGGATCTGAACAAGTGTAGTGCTATTTAAATAGATCAACAAACTCCTGTTGTTTTCTAACAATTACAACAGAATTGAAATCCCCTAACTGGGTAAGCTCTAACAAGATTGGTATTATTCAAATCCTCTAACAAGGTGATCCATTAGATTGGATTTTCAAATCCTTTACCGAGGTTACTCCTTACAGGGTATTGCTTCTAACAAGGCATTGTAGTCAATCCCTTAACCGGGTGATTCCTACCAGGATCAGTTCTTAACAGGACTTTTGTAAAGCTTTAATAGGCTAGGCTCCTAACAGGGCGAACTTCAGAAGAATTCAGATAGTTATCTTGTGAGTATCATCTCATCATGGTTTTTACCTATTTGGGTTTCCACATTAAAAAATAATTGTGTCAAGTTGTGAATGTTTTTGTGGTTATGTTTTCATGGTTTATTTACTTAACTATTTTGATAAGTCATGATAACTAGAAGCATTGAGATATGAATAAGTTGTTTATTGTTAATCTATTGTAACAGTCAACTGGTTTATCTTATGAGTTTTTATCTTGATAGTGGTATTGCACTGATAGTTCTAAGTTTACTTTGAGAGATTAATTTTGAGATTGGTGAAATTCATATCAATTTTTCTATCTACTGATTCACCCCCCCTCTTAGTAGTTAACCAGATACTTATTCTTTCATCATACCATAAATTTGTATCAGAGCATATCAAGTCCTCTAAGGTCTAAGCCTAACAGCTTGAGGAAAAGATCTTGCAGATCATGATGAAGAAGGAGGGTCTAAAGTTTAATAAAGAGAACTATAGGATATGGAGTGACAGAATGAAAAATTATATCAAGAGTCTGGGTAGTCAGTATTGGGAACATGTCGATACTAAGTATGTCACACCTACTGGGATGTTGATTGATGATCAAAAGAAAGAAAAAAAAGAAAATCATCAAGAATTAGAGGCCATTATAAGTTCTTTGTCTGATGTAGAGTATGTAGATATTCATGATCTAGAGACTACATATGAGGTATGGAAAAACTTGAAGAGATTTATAGTGGTGATGAACATGTTAAGATTGCTAAAGAAGATAGTCTAAGAGGAATGTTTGATGACATGCAGATGACTGAAGGTGAGAATATCTAGCAGTATGGTCAAAATATAAAAGAGAGAGTCGATGAAATTAAGCGTGCGGGAGGTAAAGTGGAAGATGCCACACTAACCACTAAGGTAGTGAGAACCCTGCTATCAGTCCATGCTATTCAATTTGTAGCTATTCAGGAGATAAAGTCTATTGAAAAAACTTTGTAGCTATTCAGGAGATAAAGTCTATTGAAAAAACTAAGGTAACTCTTGACTCCATCATTGGCAAGCTTACTGCTTTTGAATTAAATGGTTATGATGGTAGTGTATAGAAATCTGAGTATTCATTTAGAGCTTTTGTTTCTAACCTATATGTGAGAAAAATTAGAGATGCCAGTCACAGTTATGAATCCAAATCCAGTAAAGATGTTGATGATGAAGACAATTTAGATGAGCTTGAAGCATTGTTGGCCAAGCAGTTGCCTAAAGGTATAGGTAAATATAGAGGCAAATTACCTTTGAAATGTTTTGCATGCAACAAGATTGGACACATTGCTACTAACTTTCCTAATGGTGATAATGAGCACAAACGAGAGAAATTCAAGAAGTATAAGGGTAAAGGCAAAAGAGATTGTCTTATTGTTGTTGATGGTGGTATCACTGATGAAGAATTTGATGGTGATGCTAATGAAGACATTGTGTTTGTAGCTATTAAAGAAGAGATATCAAACCAAAAGGCATTAGTATCTAGGATGGATAACTCTGATGATTGGATCATTGATAGTGGTTGTTCACATCACATGACCGATGATCGAAGCAAATTTATTTCTTTGAAGGAATTTGATGGCGGAGTTGTAAGATTTGGTAATGACTCACCCTGCATGGTTAAAGGTAAGAGAACTATTTCTCTTAATGGAAAGTGCAGTGCAAATGATGTCTACTGGGTTGAAGGTGTAAAAAATAATCTTTTTAGTGTGGTACAACTCAATGATAGAGGATACCCATTGGAATTTAAAAATGGTATGTGCAAAATATATGACAACAAAGGTGAACTAATTTCAACCGAGAAGCAAACTTAACGTAACTTGTTTCACCTTAATCCTAAAGTTAGCAACTATTTAATTGCAAAGATAGATGATAGTTGGCTTTGGCATAGGAGATTTTGTCATATAAACTTTGATAACATTGTTCAAGTGAGTAAGTCCAAGATAGTGAGAGGTTTTCCTCAGTTGGACAAACCGGTTAATTCTCTATGCAAAGAATGTTAGTTGGGAAAGATGACTTCCTCAACTTTCAAGAGAAAATATTTTTCAGCGGAACATTTGTTAAATTTTGTTCATACAAATCTTTGTGGACCAATAAGAACAAAAAGTATTCAAGGTGATAAATATTTTATGATCTTCACTCATGATTGCTCAAGGATGATGTGGGTGACATTCTTGAAGGATAAAACTAAATCTTTTGGTATGTTCAAGGCATTTAGGGCCTTAGCTGAGAAGGAGACCGGTAAGAAGATAAAGTGTCTGAGGACAAATCAAGGCGGTGAATTTACTTATGTGGAATTCACTAGGTATTGTGAAGAAAATGGTATCAAAAGACAACTTTCTGCACCAAGGACACCATAGCAGAATGGTATTGCAGAGATAAACAATCGATCAGTGGTTGAAGCTGCTAGGACGATGTTGATACAAGGAGGTGTAGCGAAAACTTTTTGGAGGGAAGCTACAATTGTCTACACTATGAACCGAGTTTTGGTAAAAAGAGGTAAGGACAAGACTCCTTATGAATATTGGTATGGAAGATTACCTGATGTTAGTTATTTCAAGATATTTGGAAGCAAGTGTTTTATTAAGAGAGGTGATTATATTAGCAAATTTGAGGCTAAAAGTGATGAAGGTATAGTCATTGGCTATTCCACCAAGAGTAAGGCCTACAAGTGTTTTAACAATCGGACATAGAGAATTATTGAGAGTGTTGATGTTCAAGTAGATGAAAATCCTAAATTCTCTGAGGAAACCAGTTTGGAGAAAAAGGATGAAGATCCTTGCATTTTGTTTTTGGAACCAGAGATTGTGAAATCTGAAACCAACAGAGCGAATACTGAAGTACTAGTTCAACTGGAACAGATAAATTCAGAAGAAGATGACGATAATGAAGAAGTTCAACCTGAAGATAATGATCATATTATTCTAAGATATGTGAGACTGAATCACAATCCTGAATAGATTATTGGAGATAAAGATGTTGGAGTACTAACCAGAAGAAGAATTAGAGAGAATTCTTGCATGATCTCCACTATTGAACCAAGAACTACTAAGGAAGCATTTCATGATGATCATTGGGTTAAAGATGTGGAGGATGAACTTGGTCAAATTGAGAAGAAGAACACATGGAACCTAGTACCCTGACCAGTAAATAAAAATGTGATAGGTACTAAGTGGGTATTCAGGAACAAGTTGAATGAAGATGGTGTTGTAGTTTGCAATAAAGCTAGGTTGGTTTGCAAAGGTTATGCTCAAGAGGAAGGAGAAGACTATGGTGAGAGTTTTGCACTAGTGGCAAGAATGGAAGGTGTTCTAACTTTACTCACATTTGTAGCACACAAGAAATTCAAGGTATACGAGATGGATGTTAAGTCAACATTTTTGAATGGGATACTAGAAGAAGAAGTATACATTGAGCAGCCAGATGGTTATGCTATGATTGATGAGAAAGACATGGTATTCAGATTGCATAAGGCTTTATATGGATAAAAGCAGGCACCAAGAGCATGGTATGAGAGGCTTCATACACATCTAATAAAGATAGGATTTTTGAGAACCAATGATGATAGTAATATATATCTCAAATCGGAAGGAGATAAAATACTGGTCAGCGAAGTATTTGTAAATGATGTCATATTTGGAGGTAATGATGACATGAGCAATAGTTTTGTAGATGAAATGAAAAAATGAGTTTGAAAAGTCTTTAGTGGGAGAAATAAAAAAAATTCATAAGCTTGCAAATACAACAAATGAAGAATGGTATTTTCATCACACAATCTAAGTATGTGAAAGAGGTTTTGAAGACATTTGGCATGAGTGACTGTAAACCATTTGGGACACCTATGCTTATAGGTTGTAAGTTGTCTAAGGAATACGAGTCCAAATCTATTGATGAGAAGGAATATAGGTCATTGATTGGAAATTGCATTATGTTGTTCACAGTAGATTGGACATAGCTCATGTAGTTGGCATTGTTGCTAGATTCCAAAATAATCTGCAACCAAAAGAATTTTTAGATACTTGAAAGGTACTGTTGATTATATGTTATGGTATCCATAAGGACAAAATTTTGACTTGAAGGTGTACACAAATACAGATTGAGCAGGAAATGTTGATGACTAGAAAAGCACAACCAATGGAGAAATTTTTCTTGGAGGAAGACTTGTTTCATGAAGTAGTAAGAAGCAAAGTTGTAGTTCACAATCTACTGCTAAAATTGAGTATGTTGCAACTTACATGAATTGTACACAAGCTATTTGGATGAGGCACATTTTGGAAGGTTTTAAGATGAATATTTCATAACCTATAAAGATCTTATGTGATAATATAAGTGCCATAAATATTTCCAAGAATCCTGTTTTGCATGCACGAACCAAGCATATTGAATTGAAGTATCATTTATTGAGGGAAAAGGTACAGAGCAAAGATGTGATCTTGGAGCATGTTTCTACCAAGGAGCAGCTTGCAAATATATTTACTAAACCTCTGCCTAAGACTAATTTTGAGTATCTTAGAAGTCAGCTAGGGGTTGTCCCTCTTCATCAGGTCAGTTAAGTATGATGTAGATTACATCATTCTTGGAGCTACTTGCAGAATTTTACAAAAGGATTGGTGTAGAAGTGGGGTTATTCCACAGGGGGAGAATCAAGTTGCAGGTTGTTGATGTTGTATAGTGAAATTTGACATTACATGTTTTACTTTCAATTTGGCATTGTTGTTAAAGGGGGAGAAGAATTATGTGAATATGGGAAGAAGAACCAATGACAAGCTGAAGACACAGAGAGCATGGTGAATACTTGGTAATGTAAACCAGGATTCCTATTCACAATCACACAACAATCAATGGTATTGATATCTGTATTGCCATCAATGCCAAAGGGGGAGATTGTTGGCATTTGCATGAAGATTGTATTAATGATATATTATGTTGTCACTGATGTCAATTAACTAGTAATGATATTGTTGATACTGTTGTTATATTGTTACTGTAACCGATAGGAAGAATTTGTGAGGAGAAATAGTAATCGATGTAAACCTTATCTATTGATGTAACTGGTAAACCCTACCTATTATTTTTTATAAACCCTAACCGATTAAGTTTGGCGAATTGGTTATATTGGTTTATGATCTGATAATGAATGGTAATGATTATGACACGTATAATCATTGTATGAAGACAATTATAAGTGACTTTTGGCGAGTTGATGTAATGGTTTTTGTCTAGGGAATGAGCAAATGTATTGCATCTAATGCAAAGCGTGTGATGAGTTACTAAGTTTGATGAAATGGTGATCGAGGAGCAATCAAGGTTTTCTTGATTGATGTACAAAGATTTCTATGTAATCCAATGGTCATACTCGAACAGATTTGTTTTTAATTTCTATGAGAATTAGGTTTTTGTTTTGTTACCAACCTAATTGATTTGTTTATAAGGTCGATGAATTTGTTTAGTTAAAGAGTTGGCAAATAGTTGGATAAGATCAGTTGAGTGTGTGGTTACCAAATCGAATGATGTATCTACAGTTTGAGTAAAGGCAGATAGGAGCATTAAATGGATCTGAACAAGCAAGTGTAGTGTGTCATGCCTAAAACTTAGGGCAAGAACGGGATTAAAAAAAATAAATTTAAATCATAACTTAACCATTAAATTAATGAATATGAAGAAAAACACTAACATGTTTTGCCTTAACTATGTTGGGTTAACTTAAACCACTAACTCAAGTAAACGAAAACAACTTTAATTAAATGCAGAATATTAATTCTCCAAAGGAATTATTATTGTCTCAACGATTTTAAAACACAAAATGTACTTAATTAAAATTCTCTAAAATATTTGGCGATGGTATTATTAATCTTCAGTAATCATTAAATGCTTTTAGGAACTAATTAAATTACTCCTAGCACTTAGGTTCATTAATGTCTATATTCATTTTAATCATATATTAAAAGCATGCTTAAATTACATCGACTAAGGGGTCAATTAATTTTCACAATGAATTTTTTTTTCCATAAAGTTTCATCTCACAAACCTACGTCTAGGTGGCTAAAATTAATCCCTATAGTTAAATAGATTAATTATACTCATAAGTTTATTAAAACATATTAATTATACTCAATTAATATTTTTACTCCATATTGACCTAACCTTTCGTAATTTAACTCTATGAATAAAAATATACATATATTATATTTTTATGTATATATTTATATATATATAAATTTATACATAACTATAAAACATAAAAAAAATATCACACATTGAAAACCCTAAAATTATTAATATAAAACGAAACCTTTTCATATTATTTTTTTTTCATTCTTCATTTCTTGAACATATTACCCTAGCCCTAATCGGCTAGGGTTTTATCTTTTTTTTTTTTTGATTTTGCATGGCCGAAGGGTTTTCTGGGCGATGACCATGGCAGGGCACGCGAAGCTGTCTGCAAGCTGGAGGTGGGGAACAGTGGTGGTTTAACCCTAGCGGCGTCGCACCACTGTGTGACCACACAGTGGTGGAACCGCGAGCGCTGCTCACTGTGTTCACACAGTGGTGGTGTCGTGGCACCGTTCACTGTGTGTTCACACAGTGGCGGTGCCAAGGGCACTGCCCACTGTGTGACCGCATAGTGGCGGTGCCTTGGGTGCTGCCCACTATGTCAAAACACAGTGGGTTAGGGCCCACACCCTTTCCCTAAGGTTTAAATTTTATTTTTATCTTTATTTTTTTTATTTTTATATATGTTTTATTTTTGTTTATTTTTAAAATATAATTATATATATATATATATATATGCATGCAGGTATATATACATTTTAATTTCGTGATTATTTAAATAAGGGTATTTTATATAAATGGATATATAAATACACATGAAATTTGCATGTCTAAAATATATATATTTATATAAATATATATATATATTTTTGACCGAAATTATGTAATGAATAAATCCTAGCATTTTGATTCTAGGTAAGTATTCGAACAGATTACCGAAATATTAATTTGTTTTCTTGTTGATTTATTTCCTTTTGTAAATGTCCTAGATGCAAAGATAAAATAGATGAATAAAAATACTTCTGATTCATTTACAACTAGAGTTTAGTAACTTTATTAATTCATTTAAACTATCAACTGTGGGTGTTTTATTTCAATCTTCATCTATGTAAATGTCTAGATTTTAATAGTTTTACCAGCAACTAAATAAATCTAGATTTTGTTTAAATAAAAACTATAATAGATTGTGATTTTCATTTTCTGAAATAAATAAATTTACAGATTCTGCAATTTCTACAACAACTATTTAGATAATAACTTTTAATAAAATCTATCAACAACTAAATCTCATATTTTCTGTAATTAAAATAAAAGACAAAATCGTAGATAAAAAAGAAATCATAGAATTAAACTTGTATATTTCTGTGGACTGTTGCATGCAATTTCAAAGCATTTCTTTTCAATTAAAAAGAAGAATATATTTAGCTCATTTCATTCCAAGTAATATAAAAAAAAACTCTACCAGATTTAACCTCAACTTTAGGACTAGAACTTAGAATTAATCCATTTATCTTTTCTGCAAAATAACAAGATATTTTCTTCATCTAAATAACAAATAACATAATCCCATGTCTTTATTTCTATTTTACAATTAGCCTCTCATTTCAACGAATGAGGATATTTTTTTTTCAAAAAAAATAATTACATTTGCAAATAATTTCCTACAACAAATAACTCCTGCAACCTTCCACTTGTCCTATTCTTTTCTCCTGACAATCCTGCATTTAAAATCAAAACTATGACCATGGAGTGCTCACCTCCCAACCTAGGCTAACTGGTAGCCACCCCCAAGCTCAAAGAACCAAGCCCTAGACGAGAAACAAACATGCAAACACAAAGGGACAAAATGCACACAAATTCAAAACACACTCCCATCCCGGCTACACTGCACCACACCTTGGTGATGAACTTTTTAAGGGTGGTAGTGGACCAAATACCTTGAGGAGAACTGCAAGTATGGAAAAACATGTAGCCACCTCATGGCACACCAAATACATCAAGAATAGAAACCCCTTATTCCTTATGCCCCCACAAGGCATTCAAGCCTTATTTCCCTCCTTATGACCCCCATTGCACAAACAGGCCATGCAGCAAGGGTCACACAAAATCCCTTGTGATCGCTCTCATAACGAGAGTCTCTCACTCAAGGGCTGTCACTCCTACCACCCACAAGATCCTCTTTTTTCCCAAGAGTAAGAGGTCTTGATGACTCCCAAAAACACATACAATATAAACACAAAATACCAAATAAAATTTCCAAAAGAACATGCACGGAAGCAAATCTTTTACACCAACATTACTTTCAATCCCATTCAATAAGAAAGCCATTTTAAGAAGAATGCAACCAACCTTAATCTACCCAAAGGTAGGTTATTTTTGTTGAGGATGAGTAGCCCAATTCCACGGTTCTTCTCCTTCTACCCTTAGCCAAAATTCTCTATTCAAAATCTAGTCTATTCTTTTCAAAAAATCTCTTGTCTCCAAAAATGGAGAGTGGGTGATTACCCACAAATTTCCTAATTCTTGCTTAAGAAACCCATTGTGAGAGTTCTCACAAGTTTCTAAAAACTAAAGAGGAAGGTAAGATAGAATGGGAAAGGGAAGTCTCATTCGAAAAGGAAGGTTTACAACTAGGTTCAAATCTTCTAATTTCAATTTTCGCACAACTTAGAAAAGTCAATTTTTAGGGTGTCTAAAAGCTCACATGGGAGTAGAAACTTGCCTTAAATTACCCCTAACCCTTAGGTATACCTTATGGGCTTTAGGAAACCCTATTAAACTACCCCTAGGTGTCCATTTAACCCTTTTTAAACCCCTCTGAAGTTTATTTTCGGGTCAAACCTATGTTGACCATCCCAAAGATTCTTTACCCAAGGCATTTATGACATCACGTTACATTAATTGAAAAAGCTAAACACTTTCCCACCAAGAGACAAAAATAAAAATTCAAACTTAAATCCACACATATGTCAAGTGACACAAGAAAACACTTTTACAAATCAATACATGAAATCGTCTCTTATGGATTTTACATAAATCAATTAAATAACACTTAACACACATGCATCATTTACTGTTACGAATAAAATACAACACAAACGGGGTGTTGTCTCTCCAAATAGACAAAGCCTAACTTACGAACATACATAGGTCTAGGTTTGGTTCTCTGTAATATTTCCATGGTCACATGGATAACTTCCTGCGCATCTCAATTTACACATTAGTAACTTTCAAATAACCACATATAATTTAAATCACAGGAATAATAATACACATCATCACTTGCATACAATTTACATCTAAACAATTTAAATACATCTTTTATCCAAGTAATTCCACATAAGCAATTCATCCTAATTCTCATAATGTTGATCCACACTTAAACATACATCATAATTCTATTATCATAGTAAAGTCCTGGAAATTCAATAACGACATTTATCACCGCAAATTCATCTTATTCAAAAATCATGTAGTGTTCTATATCATAATGCATATAAATAAATCATCAATATATAGCAATGTTATCCAAATCATGAAATCATATAAGTTCTAAATCCAAAATGCATAAAAATAAAGTATCCATAATAGTCTCAATATAAAAACCACTGAAATGTCAGACTGAGTTGAGGTGGGGCCTCGCATAGTGCTATTCAAATAGATCAACAAACTCCTATTGTTTTCTAACAATTACAACATAATTGAAATCCGCTAACTAGGTAAGCTCTAACAAGCTTGGTACTATTCAAATCCTCTAACAAGGTAATCCATTAGATTGGATTATCAAATCCTCTACCGAGGTTACTCCTTATAGGGTACTGCTTCTAACAAGTCATTGTAGTCAATCCCTCAACTGGGTGATTCCTTACAGGATCAGTTCTTAATAAAACTTTTGTAAAGCTTCAACAGGCTAGGCTCCTAACAGGATGAACTTCAGAAGAGTTCAGATAGTTATCTTGTGAGTCTCATCTCACCGTGGTTTTTACCTATTTGGGTTTCCATGTCAAAAAATATTTATGTCAAGTGGTGAATGTTTTTGTGGTTATGTTTTCATGGTTGATTAACTTAACTACTTAACTATTTTGATAAGTCATGATAACCGGAAGCATTGAGATATGAAGAATTTGTTTACTGTTAATCTATTGTAACAGTCAATCGGTTTATCTTATGAGTTTTTATCTTGACAGTGGTATTGCATTGATAGTTCTAAGTTTACTTTGAGAGATTGATTTTGAGATTGGTGAAGTTCATATCAGTTTTTATATCTATTGATTCACCCCCCTCTCAATAGTTAACTAGATACTTATTCTTTCATCATACCATCGAATATTGCATTGAAGCATGTACAAGGATCGAATTTCTTGGGAGATAATGAAGTGCTTAGCAAAATGTGTTAAAGTGTTTGACAACTTATCAGATCGATGTGCGGTGATGTGTTATGATCATTCAATGACTGTAATTGTCTTGAAATTTGTTGTAATGATCGATATGATCATCTATAAATGATTTGTAATGATTTGATATGATCTATGATGTAAATTCAATATATTTTGAATGTTGTTAGGGTTTTGTAACCAACCTAATTTTAAAGTGTATTTAGGTCAATTTTGAGAAGAGATTATGTGTCGGTGATCAGAGAAGGAGAGTACACTGAACTAGATTGAGATGTCTACATGTGTGAAGCAGAGAGTGCATTTATCAAATCATTTATCTGTTGTTCCTAATAGTTACAGTAGTATTAAAATCACTTAATCAGGTAGGTCCAAACATGTCTGATCATGTAAATCCCTTAACCAAGTGGCTCATTAATTTGGGTTTAAATCCTTTAGAAAGGTTACTCCTAATAGGGTAGAGCTCCTAACAAAGCTGAGGTTAAAATCCCTTCACCAAGTGACTCCTAATAGGGTCTTCTCTTAACTAGACATTATTGTAAAGCTCCTAACTAGGCTAGGCCTTTAACAAGGCGCATTCCAAAAGAGTGCAAATATTTTGTGGGTACCAATTCCCACCATGATTTTTCCCATTTGGGTTTCCACGTAAAAAAATTTTGTGGTCATTTTGTGGATGGATTTTTGAGTTATTCATTTGATGTCCTTACTATGTTTTCTTAATGATGAACACTTAAGTAGCTACCAATATTAGTTTGGTAAATCTATTTTGGAGACTGTTTGAGTAGTTATCGGTACAAGTTATGAACTATTTTTGAGAAGTATTTTCAGATTGGGGAAAGATTATAGTTTATTGTTATTACTGATTCACCCCCCCTCCCTCTTAGTATCAACCGGATCCTCACAATAACAATTGGTATCAAAGCATTAGGTCCTCTTTGTGCAAAAGCTTAACTACTTGAGGTAAAGATCTGAGAAGATGAAAAAGGAGGGTCCCAAATTCAATAAGGACAACTACAGAATATGGAGTGATAGAATGAAGATTTACATCAAATGTATGGGTGTTCAGTTCTACTAGCATGTTATTATTAAGTATGTACCTCCTACTGATCCTCTGACTGCAGATCAACTTAAGGAGCATCAGGAAAGCATTCAAGCATTAGAAGCTATTGTAAGTACACTTTCTGATACTAAATATATTGATGTCCAGGGTTTAGAAATTTCTTTTGAAGTTTGGGAGAAGTTAGAATTAATCTATGGTAATGATAAGCATGTTCAAAAGGCTAAAGAAGAGATCCTTAGAGGAAAGTTTGATGATATGAGAATGATGGAAGGAGAAAATATCACTCAATATGGACAGATGATAAAAGAAGTTGTCGGTGGAGTCAAAAGTGTTGGTGGTACTATTGAAGAAGACACTGTGGTGAGAAAAATTGTTCAAACCCTATTGCCTACCTATGCCATTAGAGTGTCTGCTATTCAAGAGTTGAGGTCAGTTAGTAATGATAAGGTTACTGTTGTTTCTTTGATTGCTAAGCTCCCTACATTTGAGTTGAATAGTTTTGAAAATAGTGTACCTAAGACAAAATTTTCTTTCAAAGCATTTGTATCTAGTGTACCGGTGAGAAAAGGAAAGATGTTTGTCATAGTAATGAATGTAGGTCAAGTCATCATGGTGGTAGAAAAGCTTATGTGGATGATGAAGATAATTTGATGGAATTTGAAGCTCTATTAGCAAAAAGACTTCCTAGAGGCACTAGTAAGTACAAAGACAAGCTACCTCTTAAGTGTTTATCTTGTAATAAGATAGGACATATAGTTGCAAACTGTCCTAATAGTGATCAAAAGGAAAAGTTTAGAAAATATAAGAGAAAAGGAAAGAAATAGTGTTATGTTGTAGTGGATGAAGGTGCTACTGATGAGGAATCTGAGGATGAAAACAATGAGGAGATTGTTTTTATTGTTGTTAAGGAAAATCTATCTGATAAGAAGGCTTTAGTATCTCACATTGACAACAGTGATGAATGGATTATTGACATTGGGTGCTCACACCACATGACCGGTGATAAGAAAAAGTTTATTTCTCTTGAAGAATTTGATGGTGGTGTAGTAAGATTTGGGAACAATTCACCTTGTATGGTAAAAGGTAAAGGTTTTATCTCTTTTAATGGTAAAAGTAATGTTGATGATGTATATTAGGTTGAAGATTTGAAACATAACTTGTTGAGCGTTGGTCAGTTTAATGACAAAGGTTATCATCTTGAGTTTAAGAATGGAGTGTGCATGATCTTAGGATGCAGAAGAGAATTAATTGCTACCATTAAATAAACTAAAGGTATCTTATTCCATCTTAATGCTAGTGTAAACAATTGTTTGGTTGCTAAGGTTGAAGATAGTTGGTTATGCATAGAAGGTTTTGTCATGTGGACTTTGATAATGTGGTTAAGGTCAGCAAGTCAAATATGGTGAGAGGTATGCCACAACTTGTTAAACCAGACAATGTGATGTGTAAAGAATGTCAGTTGGGTAAGATGACTACATCTTCTTTTAAGAGCAAATCTTTTTCTTTTGAGCATATTCTAGATTTGGTGCACATTGACTTATGTTCTCCTATGAGGACTAGAATTTTTTACGGTGACAAGTATTTCATGATATTTACTGTGATTTTTCTAGAATGGCGTGGGTTACTTTTCTGAAGGAAAATTCAGAAGCTTTCCGATGGTTCAAGGCATTCAAGGCCTTAGTAGAAAAGGAAACTAGTAAGAATCTTAAGTGCCTAAGATCTGACTGGGGTGGAGAGTTTACATTAGATGAGTTTATGAGATGTTGTGATGAAAATGGAATAAAGAGGCAATTGTCTGAACCAAGGACACCACAACATAATGGAATTACAGAAAGGAGAAACCAAACCATTGTTGAAGCAGCAAGGACTATGCTGATAGAGGGAGATATACCTAAGATGTTTTGGAGAGAAGCAGACAGCACTGTAGTATACACATTGAACTAGTTACTAGTGAAGAAAGGTAATGACAAGACACCCTATGAGTTATGGTATGGTAAAACTCCTAATGCCAGTTACTCCAAAGTTTTTGGCAAAAGGTGTTTTATAAAAAGAGATGTTTATCCTCGTAAATTTGACCCTAAAAGTGATGAAGGAACATTCCCTGGCTACTCTAGTAAGAACAAATCTTCCAAGTGTTTTAAAAAAAGGACAAAGAATATTGTGGAAATAATTAATGTAAAAGTTAATGAATTCTATGATGAATCTAATGATACTAGCAAATCTGATCCAACAGATGATGAACAAAAACTTGTGATTATTGAACCCGAAGTGTAGAAAGATGTTGAGGAGAATAGTGCAGATGAAGATGCTCAACCAGTAGAAGATGAAGATGATGAAGAACAATAAGAATTTATTGCATCGGAATAGGTAATTCCTAGGTATGTAAGGTTAAATCATTCTAAAGACTAGATAATAGGGGACAAGAATGTTGGAGTGCAGACTAGAAGAAAAATCAGAGAAAGCTCTTGTCTGATTTACACAGTTGAACCAAAGATAGTGAGATAAGCTCTTAAGGATGATGATTGGATAAAGGAAATGAATAAAGATCTTGATCCAATTGAGAAAAACAACATTTGGTCACTTGTTCCTAGACCTGATGATAAAAATGTGATTGGTACAAAGTGGGTATTCAGAAACAACCTGAATGAAGATGGTGAAGGTTTTAGAAACAAGGCAACACTAGTTTGCAAAGGGTATGCACAAAAAGAAGGTAAAGATTATGGAAAGACCTTTGCACCGGTTGCTAGGCTTGAAGGTGTTAGAATGCTACTTGCATTTGTAGCCTTTAAAGGTTTCAAAGTTTACCAAATGGATGTAAAGTCAACATTTCTGATGTTAGGTCCCAGAGACAACTGAGAGGGGGGGGGTGAATCAGTTGTCCAATAAATTCAACCAAAATTAACTTAACCAAAACTTAATGCTTAATACCGGTAAACAAAACTTTATGCTGGTAGATAGTTTTAATAGTTAATTGTAGTACCGATAAGGATTAATGCATGAAACATAAAGACAATAACATCCACAACACATAACACAAATATTTGTACATGGAAACCCTATAAGGGGAAAAACCACAGTGGGAAGCCTTACCCACAATCAAATGATACTACTGTAGATAGTATGTGTTTACAATATGGATTCTGCACATGCAGAGAGGCCAACTGCCTAGAGCTCACTGCTCAATCACAAAATGAGAGTCACACTGACTACAATTGGATGGTTAAATCCAATGATAATGTACTGCACAAAATAGCATCTTCATATGCTAGATTTAGTACCAGTTTAGTTTTGATTGTCTTCAAAAACTCCTTCCTTCAACCTTCAAATGATATCTGCATGTATAGATCTTCTTATTTTTGAATATACCTTATTGCAATCCTTTTCACATTCACACTCTACTCTACTACTGATCTTACAAATAAGATCTTACATATATACCATAACCTAAGACTAATTTGAATAGGTCAACTCACTAAAAGATATTACAATAAAATCAGTTACATGTAAATCAATATCTAATGCATGATGTCATCTCAATGCATTTACAATAATAATAAATCATCTCCATAACGTCTCATACTGATCTGGAATAGATATGTTTGTCGATGCTTATCCTGGACCAATTTGCTAGTAATAGTAAATATGCAAACTTGAATAAAAAATTAACCAAATCACCAAAACCAAGTGATCGAATAATGTCTTTGACATAATCAAGTAGTTTCTAAGTGATTCTAAGTGCCGATGAACAATATAATCGGTCGGTGAACCAAATACCGATGACTTTGCATAAGTCTCTGACTGGTGAACATAACCAAAATCTCCAAGTGCTGATAAGTGTTGACAAGTGATGACAAGTGTTGACATCAATGACAAAACCATATCAACATATCCAAAATTCCAACAATCTCCCCCTGTGGCATTGATGGCAACACAAGATGAAAAAACCATCAAAGTGCCAAAATAGAAATGCCAAAAACCAAAAACCAACAATCTCAGAAATGAAAATACAGATATAGAGAGTAATCAATCTCTCCAACAATCTCTCCCCCAAGGGATAATGTGTTTTTCCATATCAATCTCTCCCCCTTTGACATCAAATGTCAAAGCAATGCAAAACCAAATACAAAATACCAACTTATTATACCAACTACTCCCCCTGAGAAGTAGCTCTCCTCATCAAAGCCGAAATAAAATTTCTTTGTTAATTCTGTCGGTTGATTGCAAACATCAACTATCTAAGTCTCTACTGATGGGGGTAGGACTCCAAGTTGCTCTCTGAGATACTCAAATGTTTCCTTAGGCAAAGGCTTTGTAAAATTATCTGCAATCTTCTCTTTAGTATTCACATAGACCAATTTCACTTCTTTTGCTTCAACATTCTCCTTTAGAAAATTGAATTTGATAGAAACATGTTTAGTCTTAGAGTGAAATACTGGGTTCTTTAATATGTCAGTTGCTGCCATATTATCACAGTAGATAGTTATAGGTTCCTTGCATTTTACCTTTATGTCCTTCAACATTTGCTTGATCCATAATACCTGTGTACAATTGGTTGTTGCTACAACATATTCTGATTCTGTTGTTGATAGACTTGTACAACTTTGTTTCTTGCTCAACAATGAAATTAGTCTGCTACCAAGAAAAAATGCTCCACCGATGGTGATTTTTCTATCATCCACATCTCCTGCCCAATTAGCATCTGTGTATGCACATAAATCAAAATTTTCATCTCTAGGATACCATAAACCAAGATTTGTAGTGCCTTGTAGGTACCAGAAAATCCTTTTCACTGCTGATTCATGATTTTCTTTAGGATTACTCTGAAATATTGAAACAGTACATACTGCATTCATAATATCAGGTCTTGTTTGTGTGAAATACAGTAAACCTCCTATCATAGATTTGTATCTAGTCAGATTAACAGGTGTAGATTCATCCTTCAAAGATAATTTATCAGTTGTAGTCATAGGTGTGCTTACTGGTTTACAATTTTCCATGCCAAATTTCTTTAGTAATTCCTTCAAGTACTTAGATTGACATAGGAATATACCTTTATCAGCTTGTGAAATCTGCAATCCTAAAAAGAATTTTGTATGTCCAATCATAGACATTTCAAATTCTTGCTGCATTTTGTTAGAGAAATATTTACACAAACCATCTTCTCCTCCAAAGATTATATCATCAACAAAAACTTCAATAACCAAGATGTCATCATTAGTCACTTTGTAGTATAGATTGTTGTCAGCATTACCTTTAGTGTCTCCAAGCTTCAAAAGATATTTGTCCAATCTAGCATACCAAGCTCTAGGAGCTTGCTTCAATCCATATAAAGCTTTCCTTAACTTGCAAACCATGTCTTTTTTATCTGTCAAAGAAAATTCATTAGGTTGTTCAATATAAACTTCTTCTTCAAGATCTCCATTCCGAAATGCACATTTAACATCCATTTTATATACTTTATAGTTATTGTGTGCCGCAAAAGCCAATAAAAGTCTGACTGCCTCAATTCTAGCTAACGGTGCAAAGGTTTCATTATAATCAATTCCTTCTTTCTGAGAATATCCCTTACACACTAATCTTGCTTTGTTTCTGATTATCATACCATCTTCATTAAGTTTATTTATGAAAACCCATTTAGTTCCAATTACATTTTTGTCTTTAGGCCGGGGAACTAATGACCAAGTGTTATTCCTTTCAATTTGTTCAAATTCATCTTCCATTGCTTTAATCCAATATTTATCTTCACATGCCTCATTAATTGATGTAGGTTCAATTTGAGAAATGAGACATACCTCTTGATTTGTCAATCTTCCTCTAGTCATAACTCCTTGAAATTTGTTTCCAATTATCTGATCTTCAGAATGATTCAATCTTACATACCAGAGTGTCTTTACTTGTTGTTGTTCTTCAGTGACCGTTGAATCTCCAGATAATGCCGGTGTCACTGGATCACCATTATGTATTGGTGTATTCATAATAGGTTCATTTGTGATTATCTCAGATGTCGGTTTAGAGTCTATGTACCTTGAATTTCCTCTAAACTATTCATCAATCTTCACATTTGCACTCTCAACAATTTTCTGCAATCTCTTGTTAAACCTTGCTCTTAGATGAATAACCAAAAAATATTCCTTCATCTCTTCTAGGATCAAATTTGCCAATATACTCATCTCTTCTAATATAGCATTTACTTCCAAAAATTTTGAAATATTTAAGAGTAGGAGTATTACCAAACCATAGTTCATGTGGGGTCTTACCAGTTTCACCTCTGATGTGAACTTTGTTGAATGTATAAACTGTTGTATTGACCGCTTCTCTCCAGTATATATGAGGTAGATTTGCTTCTGATATCATACTTCTAGCTGCATCCAAGATAGTTCTGCATTTCCTTTCCATAATTCCATTTTGCTGGGGTGTCTGGGGTGCTGATAAATGTCTTCTGATCCCATTCACTTCACAAAATGTATTAAATTCCTTAGATGTGAATTCACCTCCTTGATCTGATCTCAAACATTTGATTTTCTTGTCAGTCTCATTTTCTACCACTACCTTGAATAGTTTGAATTTCCCAAATGCTTCAAATTTTTCTCTGAGAAAAGTAACCCAACACATTCTAGAATAGTCATCAATGATTAGCATAAAATACCTATCTCCTTATATACTTCTAGTTCTTGCTAGACCACATAAATCAATGTGAATTAAATCAAGAACATTGTTAGACTTCTCCAGAATACTCTTGAAAGTTGCTCTAACTTGCTTTCCAAATTGGCATTCCTTACATACCGGATTGTGAGGTTTAACAGTCTTAGGTAAATCTCTATCTGCCTTAGTTGTACTGATTTTCACAATGCAATCAAAATTTACATGACAAAGTCTTTTATGCCATAACCAACTTTCATCAATATGTGCAATCAAACATTCTTTCTCATTGTTGTTCAAATGAAAGATATTACCTTTAGTCTGATTACCGGGTTGCAATTTCCAAACCAGTTCTGTTTAAGATTTTGCATGTACCATTCTTGAATTTTAACTGAAATCCTTTCTCAACTAATTGACCAACACTCAAAAGATTATGTTTCAAACCTTCAACATAGTAAACATTATTAGTATTGTGCTTACCATCAAAAGATATAGTGCCTTTTCCTTTGATTAGACAAGCTTTATCATCTCCAAATCTTACTAGACCTCCATTGTAATCCTGAAAGGTTAAGAATTTACTCTTATCACCAGTCATACGATGTGAACATCCTGAATCAATAATCCATTCATCCTTATCTTCAACTTTAGCTGCCAGGGCCTGCTCTACCGGTTGAAAAGTATGTGCTGGTTGATCTTCTGTTATAGCAACAAAATCTCATCCATTGTCTGTCGAACCCTCATTAGAATCATCAATAACTCCTTCATCAACATAATAACAAGATTTGTCTTTATTGTTCTTGAATTTGTATTTCTGATAGTCAGGGTTAGGCTTATATGTTCTTTTAGCTTCTTCTCTTAGTCTTCCATGTCTATCAGGGCATCTAGAAGCCATATGACCAATCTTATTATAGTTAAAACATTTAAAAGGTGCTTTACCTTCATACTTACTTCCAATTGGACCTTTAGGCATTTTCCTTGCAAATAGTGCTTCAAGTTCTTCATTTTCTCTCCTTCTTTCTTCAAGTTCTCTTGCATAGAAGGCTTTCCAATCAGATTTATCAGATAATGATGATGATGCCTTAAAAGATAGATCTATCTTGATAGTAGTAACAAGACCAAATTCCTCAAGCTCAAAAGCTGAAAGTTTTCCAACCAAAGTGTCTCTAGATATTGATGCATTAGGCATTGTTCTCAATTCATTTATAGCAGTAACTTTCATTTATAGATCTGTCTTGATAGTAGTAATAGGACCAAATTCCTCAAGCTCAAAAGCTAAAATTTTTCCAACCAAAGTGTCTCTAGATACTGATGCATTAGGCATTGTTCTCAATTCATTTATAGCAGCAACTTTCATTTTATATGCCGGTGGCAAAGCTCTTAAAACTTTATAAATAGTCTCATCTTCACTTAAGGTTCCTCCACAACATTGTATACCTAAAACAATTTCATTTACTCTTTCCATAAAAGCAGAAATTCTTTCTTCTTCCATTTTCAGACTTTCATACCTGACCCGGAAGCATTCAAGTTTTGCAATTTTGACTGTGGAATCTCCTTCATTCAATGTTTCCAGTTTGTTCCAAATAGCTTTAGCAGTAGATCTATTTGACAATCCCATGACTTTCTGATTTGGCAATGCGCTCAAAAGTGCTTCTCTTGCTTTGCAATCATTTTCCTCATCTTTAGCCAAGTTAGGTGGAATAGGTTGACCTTGAGTAGGAGCAGTACATCCACTCTTTGTAACATCCCATATGTCCTTTCCAATGAAATTCAAATGTATCTCCATCCTGATCTTCCATATGCCATAGTTAGTTCCATCAAGTTTCAGATTGTCCTTCCTGAAATAGTTAGAAGACATTGGATCTCCTCAAGCTGTTAAACTTCTGCAAAAGAGGACTAGGCTCTGATACCAATTGTTAAGTCCCATAGACAACTGAGAGGGGGCAGGGGGCGGGGGGTGAATCAGTTATCCAGTAAATTCAACTTAACCAAAACTTAATGCTTAATACTTGTAAACCAAACTTTATGCTAGTAGATAGTTTTAACAGTTAATTCTAGTACTGGTAAGGATTAGTGCATGAAACAGAAAGACAATAACAACCACAACACATAACACAAATATTTGTACGTGGAAACCCTGTAAGGGGAAAAACCACGGTGGGAAGGCTTACCCACAATCAAATGATACTACTGCAAATAGTATGTGTTTACAATATGGATTCTGCACATGCAGAAAGGCCAGCTGCCTAGAGCTCACTACTCAGTCACAAAATGAGAGTCACACTGACTACAATTGGATGGTTAAATCCAATGATAATGTACTGTACAAAACAACATCTTCATATGTTGGATTCAGTACCGATTTAGTCCTGATTGTCTTCACAAACTCCTTCCTTCAACCTTCAAATGATGTCTACGTGTATAGCTCTGCTTATTTTCGCATATACCTTATTACAATCCTTTTCGCATTCACACTCTACTCTACTACTGATCTTACAAATAAGATCTTACATATATACCATAACCTCAGACCAATTTGAATAGGTCGGCTCACTAAAAGATATTACAATAAAATCAATTATAAGTAAATCAATATCCGATGCATGATGTCAGCTCAATGCATTTATAATAATAATAAATCATCTCCATAACGTGTCATGCTGATCTAGAATAGATATGTCTATCGGTGCTTATCCTGGACCAATTTGTTGGTAACAGAAAATATGCAAACCTAAATAAACAATTAACCAAATCACCAAAACCAAGTGATCGAATAATGTCTTCAGCATAACCAAGTAGTTTCCAAGTGATTCCAAGTGCCGGTGAACCAAATACCAGTGACTTTGCATAAGTCTTTGACTTGTCGCTGAACATAACCAAAATCTCCAAGTGTTGATAAGTGTTGACAAGTGATGACAAGTGTTGACATCAATGACAAAACCATATCAACATATCCAAAATGCCAACATCTAAATGGTATTCTTGAAGAAGAGGTGTAAATTGAACAACCAGATGGGTTTGTATTGACTAAAGACAAGGATATGGTATGCAAATTGCATAACGAATTATATGGATTAAAGAAAGCTCCAAGGGCATGGTTTGAGAGACTTTATGCACATCTGATAAAGATCAAATTCCAGAGAACCAGTGAGGACAACAATATCTAATTGAAGACTGAAGGAGACAAGATGTTGATTGCAGAAGTATTTTTTGATGATATCATATTTGGAGGAAATGATGATATGAGTATGACTTTTGCAGATGAGATGAAGGAAGAGTTTGAGATGTCTCTGATAGGTGAGATTAAATTTTTCATTGGTTTGTTGGTCCATAAACTGAAAGGTGGAATTTTTATCAATCAGTCTAAGTATGTGAAGGAAGTGTTAAAGACCTTTGGAATGGAAGACTTTAAACCAGTTGGAACACCTATGGTTACAGGTTGTAGATTGTCAAAAGAAGATGATTCACCCTCAGTGGATGAGAAGGAATATAGATCTATGATTGGGAAACTTCATTATGTTGTTCATAGCAGACCAGATATTGCCCATGTAGTTGGTTTAGTAGCAAGATTTTAAAAGAGCCCTAAGGAGACACATATGACAACAATGAAGAGAATATTCAGATATCTTAGAGGGACAGTTGATTATGGATTGTGGTATCTATATAAAGGCAAATTTTCTTTAAAAGTATTCACTGGTGCTGATTGGGCAGGAAATGTGAATGACCGGAAGAGCACAACTGGTGGTGCATTCTTTTTAGGTGGTAGACTAGTATTTTGGACCAGTAAGAAACAAAGTTGTATATCTCAGTCTATAACAGAAGCATAGTGTGTAGCTGCATCCATGAATTGTACACAAGCTATATGGATGAGACATGTCTTGGAAGGATTCAAGTAGGATATGACAAAATTGGTGATCATACATTGTGATAACACTGGTGCTATAAATATTTCAAAGAACCCGATACTTCATGCTAGGACCAAACATATTGCATTGAAGTATCACTTTCTGAGAGAAAGAGTACATGGAAAGAAAGTGAGACGGGAGCATGTGTCAAGTAAGGAGCAGTTGGTAGATATATTTACTAATCCATTTCCTAAGGCTACCTTTGAATATCTCAGAGGTAAGTTAGGGGTTATACCCCTACACAAGATCAACTAGGATGCTAGTGATGCATCGATCTAGTGGACTTCTTGAATATATTTCACTATGGATTGATGATAAGTAGGCTACTCCTTAGGGGGAGAAGCAGAGATGAAGTAGTAGAAATGAAGACAAAAGATGCCTTTTCACCTTTAGCATTGTTGTCAAAGGGGGAAAATAAATGTAATAGTCAAGGGGGAGAAGAAAAATGACAAGGAGAAATAATGCATGCATATACATATACATATATGTATATGTATACGTATACGTACACATATACATATACATATACGTATACATATATGTATATGTATACGTATACGTATACGTATACATATACATATACATATACATATACATATACATATACATATACATAAATGTATATGTATATGTATATGTATATGTATGTATGTATGTATGTATGTATGTATGTATAGGTATATTCAGGTCAATTTGGTATTTTATAAATGTATTTATATATTTTTTCATTCAAATTGATGTTGGTCAAATAATTGGAATAATAAATATATATATGTATATTCATAATTTGAAAGATGGTATAATTGATTAAAATAGTTATATCTTAGATCTATTAAAGATAGTTATAAAGGATTAAATTAGATGTTTTTAGATTAATGTTATTAGATTTGGTTATGGATTGTGTTTTGCAAAATATATAGATGAACTTTGTCAATTAGATATATGTCTAAGAAAAGTAAAAGTATTTAGGTTTATTCATATGTTATTTTGTATAATTAATTAATCATATGTTATGTTCTTTTTTAGGATTATTTATATGTAAACTTTATCATTTGAACTCTGGATTGTTTCCTTGAATTTGTTGTTGTTCAAATCATGATAGCCAACTGGCAATAATGTATTACCTTATCTTAAATGATTGAAATATGAAATGTTGGTTTTATTGTGCTAATTAATAGGAATAAAATGAGTATAATGAATTAAATTTGGGTTATTGGAAATTAATGTTAATTTGTATTAATGGATGTATAGAAGTTAATTTTGGACCTTTTGGTGATATGTTATGATTGGATTCTTTTATGTTTGGCATTATGAGACCCTATTACTACATGATTCTTTTTTATTATAGTGGGACACCCAATTATGTTATTAAATGCTTTTAGGTTCCAGAGACTAGGACAATGTTTGAGCTCCTAATAGTTTATGGGTTCTTATTTTCATTTGATATAATGAGATTGGTCTTTTACATGACTTCTATGTTAGTCATTATTTATTTGTTGCATTGAACCTCCTTGTGTGTAATCTTGTTCTAGCAAGTCAGTCAACCTTGCTATGGTAAAGGGGTCTAGACTTTTGGTGTTTTGGTTGTCTTAGACCTTGTGTTGTATTTTGTTTCCTTGGTGCAAGTCAAGGGAGAGTGGCTTTAATTGGGGGTTGGGACCCAAAGTGGTCGCCAAGGTAACTCAATGAGAGTTTTGTAATCAAGTGAAAACATAAAATAATGAACTAGTGAGAGTAGCTAGTTCACATTAATAAAGATTAAATTGTTGCATCTCTTATGCTCGGGTGCTAGTTTAAGACTGAGGTAAGTATAGAAGGCCTGGAATAACGTCCACCAATCTTGTCCCTTCAAAAGGCTAGTGTGGTCCACTAGTGTTTGTATGGGGGCTAGGGGTCGGGACCTAGTGAAGACTCACCAGGGTAACTCATGACAACCTAGTCATGACACTCTTCCCTATTGCATACCTAGTGGTCTCTCTTGGATTTGTCCTTCTGTGGATTGCTTGGGCCTCTGGAAATTGGTTATTTTAATTTTGAGTTCCCGTGGTTATAGCCTTGTGAGTCTCTTACGATAGTAGTCTTGTGTGCCTTGTCTGAGTCATTTCTATCTTCTTGTACTTCCTTCCATCTCTTGGGCCAGGCTGATACCTCCTAGCATGGGTTGTGGACCTGATGGTACCACATGGTTGGGTGGAGTGCTATTCATGCCTAGTGGTTTTTGGTTCTTCCTGCTTCATGTTTGTGGTGGCTCATGGAAAGACTGAAAACTTTCATTATGTACCAGATTATTGTACTCAGTTCATTATTGTACTCATGGAGATTATATCCTTATGGATACCTTGTAATACAATCGATGTTCATATGTGTATTTCCATGGTGATGTATTTTGATTCATGTTCCTTGTAAAGGAAAGTGTTATCATATTTATGTGCTTACCTATGCTCTTATGTGTTTGGTTAATGTTATCCTTGGGTAACATCATTATGGGGCCTTGAGGACTTTTCTAGTTTATTCTTATACATCTTTTCCTTATCAAGATGTTTCATGTATCCTAATGCAATTGTATGGTATATGTTTTAATTTAAAAAACATCATATTTTTATTGTTTAATTTGTTTAAGTCCTCTGGACCTCATAGCGAGGCATTACACTTGGTATCAAAGGCCATGTTCAAACATTGGGATCTCTGGATAAGGTTTTGCCCTTAGTCTGGTTGGTCTTTCTATTGTATTCTTGTGCTTCTAGATTATCCTTGGGGTTGATGCATAGGACCTAGTAATTGTTGGGTGTTTTGTGTGTTGTGTCTCTTGCATGTTCTTTCTGAAGTTCCTCTTTGGGTATTATGTGTGTATTCACTTCTTGCTCTTACTTTCTTGATGTTAGTGCTTGTTTTGTGAGTGCATGTGCTTTTGATTTATTTTAATGTCTATGATTACGCATACTATACAGGTAATTATACATGTGTCCCTATCTGATGTGGTATTCTATAAACTAGCTTATTGTGTTGGATAATGTATTTCTCTAATCTTGAAAGGTATGACGATGTGCTTGTGTTAGACCTGAAATTTGAATCAATAACAAAATCATGAATGAATTAGATGTATTTATCTCTCTAGAAATTAAAACTATCTGCATTTTATGTACTTAGGGCTTGTGTATGTCTCCTTGTTGTGAGAGAATGCTTGGGATTTCATGAAACCCTTATGTGTGCCTTGAAGATTCTAGTGTGTACTTGGATGTTGGGAGAGGTTTTGGGTGTATAAATAATCTTGGGGTAGGTTTAGGAGGGAATCATAAGTATTTTCTTTATGGGTTCCATCATGTGTACTCTGGATGATTAACTTAATAAATGTCTTTGTTATGAATAGCACAATAATGTGCCTGCATTTGATGAATTTAACGGACTTTGCATAAATAGGATGTGTAAAAGAAGGACATGTTTGATGTGTATACATTATCATATATTAGTTAACTGGTATTTCTCTCTTCCTTCCTCTTCTTCTCGTTGATATTCAATGAAAAATGATAGCTAAGGATGTTTTTGAAACAATTACCTGAGTAATAAGTGTATATGCAAGAGGTTTTGTATGTAATAAATAATTGCCCGTGTAGATCTCATTTTGGAAAATTAGGACCTCTAGCTGCATCTCTAATTTTATGAAAAGTCATGATAGGCTAATTTGCATTCTTCTAAATAGGAAATTAAATTAAGTATAGTTCCATAAAGGTGATATGTATAGGAAAATTTAATCATCTTTGTGTGATTTTGTTGGTTTACGTGCATATGTATGAATTGTTTGACTATCAAATTCTCTCCCTCTTCTCTCTATCTAGATATAAGAATTCATAAAGATGCTACTAAATGATATATTTGACATTAAATGATTATTTATGAATATTTTATGGCTTTCATTAAGTAATGTATGATTAATTATGCATTGAAGGCATAAAATTATTTGTGTTGCATTTAGGATCTCATGTAAAGAGAGTTAGTAGGTAGAATACCTTTTTGCATAAAAGCTTTAGGCAGTTCATATGATTTAGTTGTTTGATGGATTATGATAGATAATAAGTGTGGATTAAGGTAAAGTTATGCATTGCATTGTAATAAAAAGATATGTAGTTAACTTAAAATCCTGAGGTGTCTTATATAAATTCTTTAGCACACTCAGGACATGCAATCTTGGATGTTGTGTAGTGGTTACTCCCTATAGTGTGGCCAAAATTGGTAACCTCATGTTGAGAATTTGTTGCGACTCTAATTTCTTTAACTTGCTTATGTATTGTGTTTTGTGATTATGGAGCTAGCATTATTCTTTGAAATTTCTTATGAAAGGGATAATCACTAAATCCTCTTTTCTTTCCATTTAATTTACAACACTTGTTGTGTTTTTGGTGTTGTTGGTTGTTGATGTCGCCGACACTTTTCATTATTTAATGTTGAGCTTGATAGATTTGTTTCTTGGATTATTTTCTCTTTTGTTTTAGGTGGTCATTCCAAATGTTTGATTTAGCCCATCCTAGTTGTGTATTATGTGTTATTTATATCATGTTCATTCGAACCTATGATAGTGTGTTAAGGGAGAACACTGCAGAGATTGGATCTAGGCTTGTTTGGTAAATAAAAAGAATTGAAAATAAATTAAGGAAATAAAAGTGTAATCTCTATAATAAAAATCTTTGTAACCATTTGGATTATAAGATATTTTGGAAGAAGTATGAATTGGATTTAGTAGATTGTTAGATATGCTTTAGTTAAATTTATGGTCTGTAGAATTATTTGTTTGATGTGTGTTTTTGGATGCCTATAGACATGGATTCTATTTGAGTCAAGTTGGAATTAGATGGTTGATTTATGTAATTATATGCATTGCCTCTCTTAGATTGATATTGTTTTGTTCTTTATGATTGGAGTTGGTGTTGATGTGATATGACATATGTACAGTGAACCCTTCTTCTTTCAATGTGTATGTGTTAGGGACCTTTGGTGATAAATGATACATTTGTTATGTTTGAATTTGAGAGCTTAAACAGAAAGTATGTTATGTTTGCCCTGATATGTAGAAAGAAGTGTATGCATAGGATGTTGTATTAGATGAATATCTATCATTTTAATGGTGCATATAGATGTTAAGAAAGTGTTCTCACCTTTGATAAGTGGAAGTTATGACATTGTACATTATGATATGCTTATTTTTTGACAAGGAATTCAAAAGAGAATCTTTGTTTTACTAGAATACTTGTGGAATGAGGATTTTAGAATTACTTAAAATAAGTGTTATGACTAACATGTTCTTGTTCTTCGTATCTTAGCCTTGCGACTTCCAAAAGTAAGTTGAATCCTAGTGGGGGGATGTAATACCCCTCCCTTGATCAAACTCAATTTAGTCTAGTTTGACTCAGGGTGACCTTTGTTGTGGTTTATGTGGCTATCTATGGTATATGCTTTATGGATCAAAGATTTACATGTTGATGTGATTATATGTTGTTATTTATGTTCTAATAGTTAGATGTTTACTGAGATGGATTATATATGTAATGCTAGGATTTAGTCATTTGTCGATGCTTATTTGTTCTGACATGCTCTGTGATTTATCCTTGATGTGATTGGGTGAAAGGGAAAAGTGTCGCATTTCTCTTTACGAGTAAGCTACGTCGCTTCCATTCCCTTTTCACGGTATGATATTATATGGCTATATGTACATGTTCGGCAGTTTGTTTATGCAGCTACAAGTACCGAGCATCGACTCCACTTGAACCTTTAGGTATGAGCATGCTCTATAACCCAATGGTAAAGTAGAAATTGGAGTTATCAGTCAAACCCTTGTTGTCCATCATTCCTACGAGAACGAGTCCCTTGTCAGGTACCCTTGTTCATTTTTTGTCGGTCACGTTAGTGTTGGTCTTGTTGGCATTTTGAGTTGTTAGTCTCAGTCCCTTACCCTTGTGTTAGTGTAATGTGTTTTAACAACAAAGTAAAAATATTAATATTTTAAAGGTAATTAAATATTAATGATTAATTAATTAATATAATTATATTTGCACATTATTATACTACTTTAGTTAAGTGATTTAATATAATCTACTATTTAGAAAATAATTTATTAAAAGGGAATTAAATATTAATTATGGATTTTATGGTGTTAATGGAGAATTAATTTTAAAAGGGTAATTAATAACTAATTGTTTTCAAATTCAAAAAATAAAATTGCTTGTGTGGGGGTTACAAAAAGAAAATAAAGAAATAATTAATGAATTTAATGTAGTGGATTCTTGCATGCTTTTTGGGGGTTATCTTTTGGGAGGACAAAAGCTTTTTTGGATTCCCGTCAACATTTGTGATTGGGCGTACAATTTCTGGTCATGGGTTTTTGAAAAGGATTTGGGGAAAATTGGTTTGGAAAGAAGAAACTAGGAAAATCAATGGAGTCCTTTTCTGGATTATTTTGAAAAGGTTTGAATTATTTTGTCGAAGCTTCTGGATTTGTGTGTCTGGCTCATTGTAATCGACAGTCGTGAATGCTATTAAGGATTTATGCATCTGCTTCTATGTGTGATTTCTGCTTCTACGTTTTTAGAGGTAGGGTTCCAGATTTATTTCTTACAAGTAGAATTTCTTTAGGTATGATTGAAGAATTAGTTTGATGTTTATTTGAAAAGAGAAAATAAAATGGATTATCTATCAATGGGTATTATTAGGTTATTAAATTTATCTATGAATCGGGGTTAAATTGATGAATATAAGAGGGGGGGTGAATTAGTATGCCAAAAATCTTTGTACTTAAACACTTACACAGTCTGAAGATAAACTAGTAAAACAGTCTAACAGAAAGACCAATTATCACACATGCAAACCAAAATGTGAATAAAGCATTCAACCACAAAAGCAATACAACCATAACACAAGATATTTGACGTGGAAACCCAACTAGGAAAAACCACAGTGAGATGGAACTCACAAGTCACTATCTGTAGAATAGAAACCAGACCGGTTAAGGTCAGACAATGTTCTTCACCAGAACAGATCCTGTTAGGAATCTCAATCGCTGTTAGGAGATAAGTCTAATTAAAGACTACCTTGTTAGAGGATTTCAGATTTATAGAAGTGAACCACATTGTTAGAAGATTTTACAAAGGCTTTGAGGCCTACCCGGTTAAGGGCTACAGACTTGTCAAAGATGTGAGTAATCGACAAGTGTTTGATCTATCTTGTAGCACAAACTGCTTGATTAGATCCAGTATAGCTCACTGCTAATGCATTTCAGTATTACTTTAGTCTTCTCTATCTCTTTCTATTTTACAACTCTATCTTCTCAGATAAGATCACTTTTACAACAACTCAACAACCACCTTAAACCCTAGCCACAACATAAACCCTTTCAGCAACAGTTACAACAACTTAAAACCCTAGACATGATGTCTTTTTAAAGGAATCTGATTTCATGTCGGTCTAATAGGATTACATTACAATTTCCTAGGTTCAATGAATCTAGACATACTCAGTAACACGACACAAAAAGCACTGTCAGTGTGTCAGCACCGTCAATCAATTGGTGGGTTGGTAACTCATCACAGAGTATTACCAGTTCATACAAAATACCGGTTTGACAAAAATGAAGACTGGTAAGAATGTGTTATGTCTCTTTTCTCCCTTGTACTGGTTGAGATCTACGAACCGCTTGGGGTCGTCATGCCGCTTCAGATTGGGAAACACATTCTGCAAAATCATTAGTCTAAAGACTAGAATACAACATACCGGTTGGAACAAATACCGGTTGAGCTCTAGCTCATACATATAAAGGGGATCTCAATACAAGTGTGTGTCCATCAATGACAATCACAACATAAACATCAAAAATGCCAACAATCTCCCCCTTTGGCATTGATGGCAACACTTAGGAAAATAAAATTTTGACATCTAAGTGTTTTACAACAAAAACTTGTCATTAACAAAATTGCTCCCCCTAAGCATATACACTATCCCTTAATCAACACAATGTATAGCAATTTTGCATACAGAGCATAATCATTTGAGATATCAGAGCACATAGCATATATCAAAAACATATATCAAAATTTTAAAATCAGATGCTTCTCCCTATTTGTCTTCAAAATAGATAGAGTACTTCTCCCCCTGTATCAGAAGATCAAAATTTTAAAACCAAAAATAGATACTTCTCCCCCTTTGCCAACAATGACAAAGTACCGTTGAACAACCCTATTTCCATTTGATAGAAATAAAAAGGTTATGACAACAATGAATAATACTTGTCAAAAACCGATTTATAGTCCTACAAAAATTGTTTCATGGATAGAGACCAGGACTCAAGTAAGGAGGTGGCCACTTCTTTTTCTGTTTGCATCTGGTATACCTGTTCCTCCATGGCATCAACTGTGCTTAACTCCTACATGACTGTCAAGGCATCCAGGTTCAGATAACACTTCTGAAGAATTTGCAGACATGGAAGTAAAACCAGTTGTAGCTCCTGCAAATCTTTAGATTATGTACTGATCTCTTGCTCCATTTTGGCTGACTGGATCTGGAACCGGTGAACAGTTTGCCCATATGTTGCAAAGGAATCATAAGGTGTCTTAAATGTGCCCAAGTAGGACTGTAAGTCCGTTTGAAGCTTTTTCTTCTTGGCTAGCACATCATCGCAGAACAGATGAGGTTGACAAATTTTTCTTAGTAGCAAGTTTCCCTCATCCAAGGCATTCCTTATGTCCTTTTGGTCTTTCAGCAGTTCAAACCAAAGCTCATTCATCTTTTTCACCAGAGCAATGTTAAGAGCCTTTTGGTGCTCTTTCTTGACATTTTCCTTAGCTGCTTCTTCCAGGATCTGCACCTGATCATCCACTATAGTACATAGTAGTTTCAGCTGTGCTAGTGATGAGTCAGTGTTAGGAAGATTGGTATCGGGGATTAAACTGGTAAGGGTGTCTATAGCCACCTGAGTTATGTCATGTTCCTTTTTCCTGTGAATGATCTCAAGGTGCTCTTGAGCAACCTTGATGCTTTGCATAAGCTCCGACTCACTTGCAGATTGGAGATCGATAGGATTGGAGATATCAGCCGGTTTGTCTTGACTCTCAGTTGCCTTTAGAGTCTCCATCTGTGTGCTCTCCATTGCTTTTTCTGCCTTGTCTGCTTCTACCTTCTTCCTTTTCTCTGCTTCTTTCTTCTGTTCTTGTTTCTTGTCTTCCTCTTCTTTCTTTTTCCTGTCTTCTTCTTTCCTCTTCTCCTCTTCTTTCTCTTTTTCTTCCTTCTTCTTCTTTTCTTCTTCTTCCATCTTTTTCTTTACTTCCTCTTCCTTCTTCTTCTTTTCTTCCTCTTCTTTCTTCCTCTTCCTTCTTCTTCTTTTCTTCCTCTTCTTTCTTCCTCTTTTCTTCCTCTTCCTTCTTCTTCTTTTCTTCCTCTTCTTTCTTCCTCTTTTCTTTCTTGTCCTCTTCTTGTTTCTTCTTCCTTTCCTCTTCTTGCTTCTTCTTCTCTTCATCTTTTCATTTCTCCTCTTCCTCTTTTCTATTCTCTTCCTCTTATCTCTTTTTCTCATCTTCATCCCTCTTCTTCTTCTCTTCCTATTCTTGAGCTGCTTCATGTGTGTCCTTAGCTTGCTCACCACCCTGTTCATCTTGTTGCCCCTGTTCTTTTCCCTTAGAAGGTATGTCTTGAGTGACATCTTCTACATCCAAGGCATCGACATCAATAGTGTCAATTGGTTCTTCAACTAGGTTTCCTTCCTCATCAAAAACTTCATCCGAGTTGGATATAGCTAGTTCTTTTTCCGCTTAGAGGTTGGCCATTTTTGCTTTGTGAGAGTTGATAGCATAATCCATATGCTGATGAGTATCTTTTTCAACATCATCAATTCTCCCTTCCAACAACCAGAGTCTTCTTCTCCTTGTGAAGAAGAGACCTTTATTTTGATCCAGGACATCAAATAATTCTGAATTTGAGAGGTCGGGAAAGTACTGTGCAAAGAATTTCTCCCTAATCTCCTATTCCTTTTCAATGACAATGCGCCATTTATTATCTAATGCTTTAAATAAAGAATCCGGTGTCTGAGATTTAATCTTTGATGGCGACCAGTCATTTTTACACAAATAAATGATGATTTCCTGTAATACTTCTTCCTTTTCCTCATCACTAAAATCATCATAATAATCTACTAAATCATGAAGCAATTTTCTCCTAATATTCTTTACTGTCCTTTGAAAATGTGTCAAAGGTTTGTATGAGGAGATGTCAATATTTACTGGTGCGGATGCTACCAGTTCATTCTTCTTCATTTTATTTGTCTGTCTGGCCTTCTTTGGCTTTTCATCAGACTCAGTCTCTTCAGAGTCCAGTTCATTTGTCTGCATCTTCCTTTTTCTTTCAAAGACTTTTGCTAGTGTCTCCTCCGGTTTCTTCTTTGCCAGTGACCGCTTGGTCACTCTTGGAGTTGTAGTGGTAGCCGATGTCGATGCTGCAGGCACTGCTTTGGCTTTCTTTGCTGCCAGTTCTTTTCCTTTCTTAACTGATGGTTCTTCAGCCAGTGCAATCCTCTCCAAGTAGGTTTCGGTCCTTTTAGCCTTTGGATCAAGAGGCAAGGTAATAAGGGTTGAGGCATACCCTTCTAGCATATCATACATAACTTCATAGCCCATTGGCTCCACTTCCTCCATTCTAGGCTCAATAGCCTCCATTAAGCATTTGTCCACCTAAATGGTCAAACAGATGTCATCTTCATATTTATTAACTATATCACCTAATATCCTTACCCTTTGACTCATCTTTCTTTTGAACTCATCAAAATATTTTTTCAGTACTTCAGGGTAACTGGTTAAAATGGCTTGTATACTTTCCTTGATCTGCTGGGTTACCGGTTGGTCAGGAGACCACTGGACATCTCCTACTCTAGGAAAGTAGCCTTGGAAATAGAAGAACAACCCTATCAGTAGTTGTCCAGACTTAAACCTCAGTGCATTGTCCTGTTTGATCGCCTTTATATTCAACACGAGTTGCCTCTGCATACCGGTGCATAAGTCAAAAGATGCATCCTCTTTAATCATCTGGTAAGCGGCATTTACTGCTGCAACAGATGCAAAATTAATCTTGTTGGCTGAGAATGTTTTGTAGCCTATCACCATGCAAGCATATTTCACCAGATCATCCTTGATAGGATTAACTGTCATACCCCGTGAGTCACTTGTTGAACCGGTGAGCTTGGCCATTTCGGTTTTTCTTACCATTCTTAGGGCTGGCACTTCCCCTATGTTGCAAAAAATGGTGACTGCATGAATTTTTTGAGGCGTGATATCATGCGTCCTCTCCAGGTACATCTTGTTACCATGGACTCTACTCAAAATTGTCCTGATATGATCCTCTGTAAAATCTTCTAGAAAGTATATTGCATTATGGAGTTTCTTCTTCTCTAAGATACTAAACTCCGGTTTGATCTTTTTGTCCTTGCCACAAAATAAACCTAACTGGGTGTGAATAGCTAAAGACCCTAGGTCTTCTATTTTGCAATCAATATAATCAGAAATTCCTTCTTCAACTATGACTCCAGCTGGAACTTGTGATAAGGCATTATATTTGGACTTCCTCTGAATAAAACTTTCCAACTCAATGGATGTACTAGAACTGGTATGAGATGCGAAAGCCATTGTTGAGTATTTTCAAGAACATGAAAAATACCTTTACAAAGCGAATTTAGGGCTTCCTGATTCTGCTTCACTCCACTCTCCGTCAGTTGCCAAATCACCGTTTTGTGTTCTCCATGACCGCTTGCAAACTGGATTTGAATCTCCTTCAAGATTTATCAATTTCTTGAAATCTTAGCTCAAATCGCCTTTTCTTCGCTCTGCACTTGAAAAATTTTCTTTGCTCAAAAATAGATAGTGAGAAATGATTTGAAATATTCTTTTATACATGTCTCTCACCTTCCACCATTAATGCTCCTCTATTAGGGCAAAAACCCTAATTTGCCTCCTTTACTATTTCTAGTCTTCTGCCAAGCGACAAGTATCGCATACCAGTTAAGGTCTTTTACCGGTGTAACCAGGGGTTCACAATCATTTCATTGTTTGCTCCCCCTAAGCCTCTTTGGAGCTTAGTTTACCGATTCTGATATTTCCACACTAGGTGCAGAAACTGGTTCCTCTTCCAACATTGCTGGTTTCTTCCTCTAGGTTTTGTTCATGTCTACTTGAACTTTTTCAACATCAACTTCTCCTTTCTGAGTGACTGGTATATCATCAGATATACTCTTTCTGCTTCTACAGAATCTTGCAATGTGACCCGATTTGTTGTAGTGATAGCAAACCAATCCAGGTGCTCTCCAAGGTCCATTGTTCATATTTCCATTCTTCCTTCTACATGTAGCCGTAGTGTGTCCATGTCCATGAAAAATCCAACAATTCGCTCTCCATTCGGTTGCCGGTTGGTAACCACTATTGCCTGACTGATAATTGTAGGTATTAAACTGGTTAGGGTTCCAGTTTACAAAAGATTTTGGACCAATTCCTTGGGTCCTCTGAGGATATCTTCTGGTATTGTTCATGACAGACCTGCATTTAGATGCTCTATGCCCAAATTTGCTGCATGTATAACAATGACCATTGAACTTATTGGATCTAGGTACTTTGTTGATAAAATATGGAAAATTATTGTAGGCTTTTCTCCTACATACATTGGCAGTGTGTCCTTCTTTAAGACAGTTAAAGCAAACAGGTTTGAATTTTTTCTTACCTTTTCCTTTGAGTGTCGGTTGCTTCTTTGATGCTTCAGCATTTGTTCCTAAGGATTCTCCTTCCTCATGTCCAGAGAAACCAAGACCACTGGTATTCTTTACCAATCTAGATGACTCAAGCTTTTGCTCTAGCTTGACAATACTTTTGCCAAGTTTAGCAAGTATTTCCTTTGACTCAGAGAGTTCTTTGGAAATAGCAGTATTTGTCTCCATTAGACTTGCATTTTCAAAGATGGCTATGTTTAGTTCACCTTGCATGTCTTCCTTTTCCATCCTTCTCTCATGAAGGCGAGCAGTCAGTGCACTAATATCTTGTTTCAACTTGTAGATCTCATGATCTCTATCCTTTATCTGATCTTCAGCTTTCCTACGGTTTTCAAGCTCTTGACTAAACCGGATAGTCAGTCCTTCCAACTCCTTTCTCAGACTGGAGTTTGAATCATTCAGCTTATTCACTTCTGCAATCATGGCTTCCATATTAGCTTCATCTTCAGAACTACTTTCAGATAGCTCCATCATCTTTTCTGCATGTTCTCTCCTTTTTTCTTGAGAAGCCTTGTATTTGACCATAAGATCATCATAGGCTTGCTCAAACTTAGTGAGCCATTGAGTAAGTTCCCTCAAAGTGTATTCCCCCATATCTCTTTCCAAGTGGTTAAACTTATAGAAAGGTAGGCTCTGATACCAATTGATGAATACTAAGAGGGGGGGGGTGAATTAGTATGCCAAAAATCTCTATACTTAAACACTTACACAGTCTGAAGATAAACCGGTAAAACAGTCTAACAGATAGACCAGTTATCACACATGCAAACCAAAATGCGAATAAAGCATTCACCCACAAAAGCAATACAACCATAACACAAGATATTTGATGTGGAAACCCAACTAGGAAAAACTACGATGAGATGGAACTCACAAGTCACTATCTGCAGAATAGAAACCAGACCAGTTAAGGTCTTACAATGTTCTTCACCAGAACAGATCCTGTTAGGAATCTCAATTTCTATTAGGAGATAAGTCCGATTAAAGACTACCTTGTTAGAGGATTTCAGATTCATAGAAGTAAACCACCTTGTTAGAAGATTTTACAAAGGCTTTGAGGCCTACCTGGTTAAGGGATACAGACTTGTCAAAGATGTGAGTAATCAACAAGTGTTTGATCTATCTTATAGCACAAACTGCTTGATTAGATCTAGTATAGCTCACTGCTAATGCATTTTAGCATTACTTTAGTCTTCTCTATCTCTTTCTGTTTTACAACTCGATCTTCTCAGATAAGATCGCTCTTACAACAACTCAACAACCACCTTAAACCCTAGCCACAACATAAACCCTTTCAACAACAGTTACAACAACTCAAAACCCTAGACATGATGTCCTTTTAAAGGAATCTGATTTCATGTCGGTCCAACAGGATTACATTACAATTTCCTAGGTTCAATGAATCTAGACATACTCAGTAACATGACACAAAAAGCACAGTCAATGTGTCGGCACCGTCAATCAATCGGTGGGTTGGTAACTCATCACAGAGTATTACCGATTCATACAAAATACCAGTTGTCAGTTTGACAAAAATGAAGACTGGTAAGAATGTGTTATGCCGCTTTTCTCCCTTGTACCGATTGAGATCTACGAACCGCTTGGGGTCGTCATGTTGCTTCAGACCGGGAAACACATTCTGCAAAATCATTAGTCTAAAGACTAGAATACAACATACCAGTTGGAACAAATATCGGTTGAGCTCTAGCTCATACATATAAAGGGGATCTCAATATAAGTGTGTGTCCATCAATGAGAATCACAACATAAACATAAAAAATGCCAACATAAATTAAATGTAATTTGGGAAAAATTTGGAAAAAAATGGGGATTAGATCAATTTAAAGGTGTATTTGTGCATCTAGATTCTTGGATTTGAAAATAATATATTTTTCCTTCCTGAAGTAATTTTATGTGAATCGTTGCCTATATATATATATATATATATATATATATATATATATATATATATATATATGTATATATATACATATATATATATATATATGTATATATATATATATATATGTATATATGTATATATAAACGATAATATTTACTAAATAAACCTCTGTTCTTTATAAAATTGTTTATGTATTTTTTATTTTAGTGGGTGTCGTAGTAAGCCATAGTGGTGGGGAAACCACACACCATGGGATTTACCCACAACGGTTGGGAAACATGCATCGTCGGCACCCACTGTGGTGGGAAACCCTACCCACTGTGGCACCCATAGTGGTGGGGAGACCATCCGTCGTGGACTTACCCACGGTGGTGGGATCTCCACCACCTCAGTGGGAGTCTTCACCACCTCAGTGGGAGTCCACGGTGGTAATCCTTCCACCTTCGCGGCACTAATCCTTTTTGTCTGCAAAAAAAAATTAAATGTAGTTTGTTAAATTAATATATTGGGGTTGTAAATATATATATATTCAGGTCAATTCAGTATTTTATAAATGTAAATACATTTGTTCATTCAAATTGAGGTTGGTCAAATAATTGGAATTATATATATATATATATATATATATATATATATATATATATATATATATATATATATATATATATATATATATATATAATTTGAAAGATGTAGTTTATTTGATAAGATGGTATAATTGATTAAAATAGTTATATCTTGGATTTGTTAAAGATAGTTATAAAAGATTAAATTAGATATATTTATATTAATGTTATTAGATTTGGTTATGGGTTATGTTTATGTGAAATATATATATATATATATGAACTTTTTTAATTAGATATATGTCTGAGAAAAGTAAAAGTATTTAGGTTTATTCACATGGTATTTTGTATAATCAATTAATCATGTGGTTATGTTTTGTTTTAGGATTATTTATATGTAAACTTTATCATTTGAACTCTCGATTCTTTCCTTGAATTTGTTGTTGGTCAAATCATGATAGCCAACTAGCAATAATGTATTACGTTATCTTAAATGATTGAATTGTGAAATGTTAGTTTTATTGTGTTAATTAATAGGAATAAAATGAGTATGATGAATTAAATTTGGGTTATTGGAAATTAATGTTAATTTGTATTAGTGGATGTATAGAAGTTAATTTTGGATCTTTTGGTGATATGTTATGATTGGATTCTTTTATGTTTGGCATTATGAGACCCTATTACTACATGATTCTTGTTTATTATTGTGGGATACCCGGTTATGTTATTAAATGCTTTTAGGTTCCAGAGGCTAGGACAATGCTTGAGTTCCTAATGGTGTATGGGTTCTCATTGTCATTCGATGCAATGAGATTGGTCTCCTGCATGACTTCCATGTTAGTCATTCCTTCTTTGTTGCATTGAACCTCCTTGTGTGTAATTCTATTCTAGCAAGTTAGTCAACCTTGTTATGGCAAAGGGGTCTATACTTTTGGTGTTTTGGTTGTCTTAGAACTTGTGTTGTATTTTGTTTCCTATTTGCAAGTCAAGGGGGAGTGGATTTTATTGGGGGTGGCACCCAAAGTGATCACCAAGGTAACTCGATGGGAGTTTTGTAATCAAGAGAAAACATAAAATAATGAATTGGGGAGGGTAGCTAGTTCACATTAATAAAGATTAAATTGTTGCCTCTCTTAAACTCGGGTTCTAGTTTAGGACTGAGGTAAGTAGAGAAGGCCTGGAATGGCCTCCACCAATCTTGTCCCTTCAAAAGGTTGGTGTGGTCCACTAGTGTTTGTATGGGGTCCAGGGGTTAGGAGAGGTCACCAGGGTAATCCAGGAAGGGGGTTGGGACCTAGTGAAGACTCACCAGGGTAACTCATGACAACCTAGTGATGAAACTCTTCCCTATTGCATACCTAGTGGTCTCTCTTGGATTTGTACTCAGTTCATTGTTGTACTTATGGAGATTATATCCTTATGGATACCTTGTAATATAATCGATTTTCATAGTGATGTATTTTTATTCATGTTCCTTGTAAAGGAAAGTGTTATCATATTTATGTGGTTACATATGCTCTTATGTGTTTGGTTAATGTTATCCTTGGGTAACATCGTTGTGGGGGCTTGAGGACTTTGCTAGTTTACTCTTGTACATCTTTTGCTTGTCAAGATGTTTCATGTATCTCAATGCAATTGTATGGTATATCTTTTAATTTTAAAAATTCATATTTTCATTGTCTAATTTGTTTAAATCTTCTGGGCTTCACAGCGGGGTGTTACAAGATAGAGAGAGGTAGAGAGGGTAGAGAGGTAGGAGAAGGAGATGGATAGGAAAATAGATAGGTCTAGAGCTTAGGGGAGACAAAGAGCATGAGATAGAGAGATAAAGAGAAAATATAACTTATACTCAAAAGTTATATTTTATGTTTATATCCTGATGAAAAACTAAGGGAATAATAAAGGAATTTCCATCAAACTCTATGTTCTTTATCTAACTTAATGTAGGCATAACACGATCACGTTTTTCTTGCTAAACATAACACGATCACATTTTTAGATATTAAAAAACGTGATCACGTTTTTATTTTATAAAATCCATGTACACTTTTTTCCTTGTACTTAGGCTTGGATAGCAAGGTTGAGGCTTGGGAGCCTTATTTCCCTCATTTTTACATGTTTTCTTCTTCTAATCCTATTTCTCAACTTCATTGTCATTAGGTTTACACGTTATCAAAAGGGTATTTGTAAAATTGTCAGACCGTAATTTCACCCATCGTTTAAGATTTATAACCATAAATTTTTTTAAAAATTTGAACAACATTAACATATTAATCTTGAATTTCTTTTACCAATGTCTCCAGAGTTCTTAGAGATAGACATGTACCATTTTTTTAATAACTTTTAAACTAATTGTCCAAAATTGAAATAACTTATATATTATTGTTCTCAGCCTTAACTATCTTTGTACCAAAGGGTTTTCCAAAATACTAAATGTAACTTTAACTTTTTTGATGTGCACATTGGACACTATGTTATGTTTTGCTGAAAAAAATAGGAACACTTTTGTGTGCACAAAATATTTGACCCCCTTGATATTATCCAATTTTGAAAAACTTTAGTAGTTTGGAAACTAGATTCAGAGTACTACAATCTTTTTTCTTTGGGTCTCTACAAATTTTGAGTGGACGAGTCTTAAATTGCTCCTCCAATTTTAGGTTTAGCTGATTTTAGAAACGAAAAAAGTGTCCACTTATACGCCCTTTTTGTTCACCATCTTGGTCCAGGGTATGTGCAAGATCATGGGGGGCCAAAAAGTGGCAATGAAAAAAAAAAGTGTTTTAAACCTTTCCAAACAAGCCAAAATCCACTTTGACTTTTTGTTTGGGACGACCAAAATTTGAATTTGGTTTGGTAATACCAAACCAAATCAGATATCCGTTAATATCGGATATCTGATTTGTGATGTTACTATTGTGATGTCACCATTGTGATGTCACTATTGTGATGTCACCATTGTGATGTCACTATTGCGATGTCACCATTGTGATGTCACTATTGTGATGTCATACTTTTTCAAATCGGATATCCGTTTTTCTCAACATAAAAAATATAGTTTAGTAAAATGGACATAACGTTTGTGTTTCTTATCAAAATTTTGATTTTTTATAGGCATTGGATAGGTAATTCAGAGACCTATCAAATGGATGAGGTATTTTGATGATATTATAGAACAAAAATTAATTATAATCATTTCAATTTAGTCCTTCAATTTTAAAACTTTAAATACTCACAAATTTTGCATACAAAGTCTCATTTTTTTTTCCTATCACCTCCTTTATCTATCACTTGTCTATCTATACCTATATAATATATTTTATCTATCTCTTTCTTCTCTACTTATGTCACTTATTTTCTCATCCCATCTAGATAAATAAATTTCCAAGATACATGCATCTCTACATATATCTCCATCTTTCTATTCCTATCTCTCCCTCTCCCACTCCATCATTGTCACTCCTTATTTCTATATTTCTCTCTAGTATTATCTCATCTCTCTATTTATCTCCCTCCTCTACCTTATCCTACCTATACTTATATATTACTTGTCTCTATCACCTCCTTTCACTCCCTATCTTTTCCCCTCTATCTCTATATCCCTATAGATCTATCTTCATGTATATTTATATCTCATTATCTCTAAATCTCACTTATTCACTCCATCTCTCCCTCCATTTGTCTTACTCTCTCTATCACTTTCTATCCATATCTATCTCTATCTCTATCTTCACATCTCCATCTCTTTCCCTATCAATCTCTCTTTTTATATGTTCCTCTATCTTTATATATCTTTCTCTATACATGATTAATCTACTTCTCTATCTCTTCCTCTATCGCCCTCTTGACGTATCTTTCTCTTTCTCTACCTTTATCTCTTTATTTTCTCCATCTTTATATATCTTTGGCTCTCTCCCCATATCCTTCTCTATAGTGCCTTTATATATCGCTATATCTCCCTCTTTCTCTCTCTCCCTCTCTATCTATCCCTATCTATAATCTCTATCTCTCTTTCTCACTCTCTTGCAATATCTATATCTCTCTATCTATCAACATTTCTCTTCCTTTATATCTCTCTATCTCTTCCTTTTTTTATCTCTCTCTTTACCCCTCTCTTTACCCCTCTCTTTCCATTTTTCTCCATCTCTTCATATATTTATCTTTGTCTTTACCTCTCTCTTTCTCTATATCTATTCATCTCTCTCTCCCTTTATCTTCATTTTTTATCTCTATCATCCTCTCTCCTTTTTAATATCTAGATATGTCTACCTCTTTCTATCCATCCTTGTCCTTTAGTTTTTCTCCCTCTCACTTCATACTCATTAATATTTATATCTCCATTTATGTCCTTGTCCTTTAGTTCTTTTCCCTCTCTTTAGTTCTTCATCTCTCTTCACCCTTATATCTCTCCTTATTTGAAACTTAGTATATATGGTCTCCTAATGGGTTATATCATGTCCTAAAGGGTCATAGAACATCATATGACCCCTTAGGACACAATATGACCCCTAATGACACCATATTGTCTCCTAAGGGGTCATATGGTGTCCCAAGGGGTCATAAAACACCATATGACCCCTTAAGACATAATAAGCCCCCTAATGACACCATATGGTGTCCTAAGCAGTCCTAAGACACCAAGTGACCCCTTAGGACACCATACGATCCCTACTGACACAATGTGGTGTCCTAAAGGATCATATGGTGTCCTAAGGGGTCAGAGGACACCATATGACCCCTTAGGACACCATACGACCCATAACACCATATAATGTCCCAAGGGGTCATATGGTGTCCTAAGGGGTCATAGAATGCCATATGACCCATTAGGACACAATACAACCCATGATGACACCTAAGGGGTCATATAGTGTCCTAAGGGGTCATAGGACACTATATGACCCCTTAGAACACCATACAACCCCTTACGACACCATATGGTGTCCTAAGGGGTCATATGGTATCCTAAGGGGTTATATAACACCATATGACCCCTTATAACAAAACAAGACCCATAATGACACAATATGATGTCCTAAGGGGTCATATGGTTTCTTAAGGGGTTATATGATGTCCTAGGAACCTTTAGGACACAATGTGACCCCTTAGCACACCATACAACCCCTAACAACACCATATGGTGTCCTAAGGGGTCGTAGGTCACCATATGATCCATTAGGACACAATATGACCCCTAATAACACCTAAGGGGTCATAGGACACATATGACACCTAACAACACTATAGGTGTCTTAAGGGGTCATATTATGTCCTAAGGGGTCATAGGACACCATATGACCCCTAACGACACTATATGGTGTCTTAAGGGGTCATATTATGTCCTAAGGGGTCATATGGTGTCATATGACCCCTAACAACACAAAATGACACCTAACGATACCTAAGGGGTCATATGGTGTTCTAAGGGGTCATAGGACACCATATGACCCCTTAGCACACCATACAACCCCTAATGACACCATATGATGTCCTAAGGGGTCATATGGTGTCCTAAGGGGTCATAGAACACCATATGACCCTTTAGGACACCATACAATGCATAATGACACTATATGGTGTCCTAAGGGGTCATAGAACACCATATGACCCTTTAGGACACTATACAATGCATAATGACACTATATGGTGTCCTAAGGGGTCATAGGACACCATATGGCCCCTTAGAGGACCATATGACCCATAAAAACATAATATGGTGTCTTAGAGGGTCATAGAACACCATATGACCCCTTAGAACACCATACGACCCATAACCACACCATGTGGTGTCTTAAGGGGTCATACGACATAATATTACCTATTAGGACATAATATGACCTCTAACAACATGATATAGTGTCCTAAGGGGTCATAGGACACCATATGACCCCTTAGGATACCATACGACCCCTTACGACACCATACCACCCTTTACAACACCATATGGTTTCTTAAGAGGTCATATAACACCAAATGACCCCTTAGAACACAAGAAGACACATAACGACACGATATGGTGTCCTAAGGGATCATATGGTGTCATGAGACACCATATGACTCCTTAGGACACAATATGACCCCTAACAATACCTAAGGGGTCATATGGTGTCTTAAGGGGTTATATGATGTTCTAGGAACCTTTAGAACACAATAAGACCCCTTAGCACACCATACAACCCCTAACAACACCATATGGTGTCCTAAGGGGTCGTAGGACACCATATAGCTCGTTAGGACACAATATGACCCCTAATAACACCTAAGGGGTCATATCATGTCCTAAGGGGTCATAGGACACCATATGACCCCTAAGGACACTGTATGGTGTACTAAGGGGTCAAATTGTGTCCTAAGGGGTCATATTGTGTCCTAAGGGGTCATAGGACACCATATGACCCCTTAGCACACCATACAACACCATATGGTGTCCTAAGGGATCATATGGTGTCCTAAGGGGTCATATAATACCATATGACCCCTTAGGATACCATACGACACATAGTGACACCATATGGTGTCCTAATGGGTCATAGGACACCATATGACCCATAACAACATAATATGGTGTCCTAGAGGGTCAAAGAACACCATATGACCCCTTAGAACACCATACGACCCATAACGACACCATGTGGTGTCCTAAGGGGTCATAAGACACAATATGACCCCTTAGGACATAATATGACCCCTAACAATGTCATATAGTTTCGTAAGGGGTCACACAAAACCATATGACCCCATAGAACACCATATGACTCCTTAGAACACCATACGACCCTTTACAATGCCATATGGTTTCCTAAGGGGTTATATGGTATCCTAAGGGGTCATATAAAACCATATGACCCCTTGGAACACAAGAAGACCCATAACGACATGATATGGTGTCCTAAGGGGTCATATGGTGTCACGAGACACCATATGACCCCTTAGGACACAATATGACCCCTAATAATATCTAAGGGGTCACATGGTGTCCCAAGAGGTTATATGATGTCCTAGGAATCTTTAGGACACAATATGACCCCTTAGCACACCATACAACCCCGAACAACACCTTATGGTGTCCTAAGGGGTCATAGGACACTATATGACCCGTTAGGACACAATATGACCCCTAGCATCACCTAAGGGGTCATATTGTATCCTAAGGGGTTATAATACACCATATGACCCCTAACAACATTGTATGGTATCCTAAGGGGTCATAGGACACCATATGACCCCTAACGACACAAAATGATGCCTAACAATACCTAAGGGGTCATATGGTGTTCTAAGGGGTCATAGGACACCATATGACCCCTTATCACACCCTACGACCCTTAATGACACCATATGGTGTGCTAAGGGATCATATGGTGTCCTAAGGAGTCATAGAACACCATATGACCCCTTAGGACACCATACGATGCATAAGAACATCATATGGTGTCCTAAGGGGTCATAGGACACCATATGACCCCTTAGGAGACCATACTACCCATAACAACATAAAAATGGTGTCCTAAGGGGTCATAGAACACCATATGACCCCTTAGAACACCATACGACCCATAACGGCACCATGTGGTGTCCTAAGGGGTCATAAGACACAATATGACCCCTAACAATGTCATATAGTGTCCTAAGGGGTCATAGGACACCATATGACCCCTTAGGACACAATATGACCCCTTAGGACACAAAATAAACCCTAACAAAACCTAAGGGGCAATATAGTTTCCTAAGAGATCATAGGACACCATATTACTCCTTAGCACACTATACAACCCCTAACTACACCATATGGTGTCCTAATGGGTCATAGAACACCATATGACCCCTTAGGACACCATACAATGCATAACAACACCAAATGGTGTCCTAAGAGGTCATATGGTGTCCTAAGGGGTCATAGGACACCATTTGACCCCTTCAGATATAATATAACCCCTTAGGACACAAAATAAACCCTAACGACACCTAAGGGGTTATATAGTTTCCTAAGGGGCCATAGGACACCATATGACTTCTTAGCACACCATACGACCCCTAATGACAACATATGTTGTCCTAATGGGTCATATGGTGTCCTAAGAGGTCATAGAATACCATATGACCCCTTAGGACACCATACGACACATAACAACAATAAATGGTGTCCTAAGGGGTCATAGGACACCATATGACCCCTTAGGAGACCATATGACCCATAACAACACCATATGGTGTCCTAAGGGATCATAGAACACCATATGACCCCTTAGGACACCATATGACCCATAATGATACCATATGGTGTCTTAAGGGATTATAAGACACCATATGACCCCTTAGAACACAATATGACCCCTAACGACATCATATAGTATCCTAAGGGGTCATAGGACATGATATGACCCCTTATGACACAATATGACCTCTTAGGACATAGTATATGTCCTAAGGGGTCATATGGTGTCCTAAGGGGTTATAGAACACCATATGACCCCTTAGGACACCATAAAACCCATAACAACGCCATATGATGTCTTAAGGGGTCATATGGTGTCCTAAAGGGTCATGGGACACCATATGACCTCTTAGGACATAGTATGAACCCTAACAAAACCTAATAGATCATATGGTGTCTAAGGGGTCATACGATGTCTTGTGACCCCTTAGGACACAATATGACCCCTTAGCACACCATACAACCCCCAATGACACCATATGGTGTCCTAAGGGGTCATAGGACACCATATGACCCGTTCAGACACAACATGACCCCTAACAATACCTAAGGGGTCATATGTTGTCCCAAGGGGTCATAGGATACCATATAACCCCTTAACACACCATACGACCCCTAACGACACCACATGGTGTCCTAAAGGCTCATAGAACACCATATGACCCCTTAGGACACCATAAGACTTATAAAAACATCATATGGTGTCCTAAAGGTTCATGAGACACCATATGACCCTTTAGGACACAATATGACCCCTAACGACACCTAAGGGGTCATATGGTGTCCTAATGAGTCATATGATGTCCTATGGCCCTTTAAGATACAATATGACCCCTTAGCACACCATATAACCCCTAACAATACCATATGGTATTTTAAGGGGTTATAAGATGCCATATGGTATCCTAAGGTGTTATAAGATACCATATGACCTGTTAGGACATAATATGACCCCTAACAACATCTAAGGGGTCATAGGACACCATATGAACCCTTAGGACACAATATAACCCCTAAAGACACCTAATGGGTCATATGGTATCCTAAGTGGTCATATGACATCCTATGACCCCTTAAGACACAATATGACCCCTTAGCACACCATACAATCCCTAATGACACCATATGGTGTCCTAAGGGGTCATAGGAAACCATATGACCCATTAGGACATAATATGACCCCAAACAACACCTAAAGGATCATATGTTGTCCTAAGGGGTCATATGGTGTCCTAAGGGGTCATAGGACACCATATGACCCCTTAGGACACCATACAATCCATGATGACACCATATGGTGTCCTAAGGGGTCATATGACACCATACATGACCCCTCAGGACACAATATGACCCCCAATGACACCTTAGGGGTCATATGGTGTCCTTAGTGGTCATATGATATCTTATGACCCCTTAGCACACCATACAAACCCTAACAACACCATATGGTGTCCTAAGGGGTCATAGGATACCATATGACCCCTTAGGACACCATACGACCCATAACAAAATCATATAGTGTTTTAAGGAGTCATATGGTGTCCTAAGAGGTCACAGGACACTATATGACCCTTTAAGACACAATATGAACCCTTAGCACACCATATGACCCCTAACAACATCATATGGTGTCCTAAGGGTTCATAGGACACCATATGACTCATTAGGACACAATATGACCCCTAACAACACCTAAGGGGTCATATGGTAAAGTTAGAGGTAAGGATAGGTATGACAAAGAGATGAAATTTGGGGAAGAGAAAATTAAAGAGAGTTGGGGGTAATTAGGTGTTGGGAGGCGAGGGGGGATGGGAAAGTATCAACAAAGGGAGAGAGGGAGAGATGAGGAGAGAGGTTCAAAGAGAGAGGTCTAGAGAGAAGGTAATTAGGGGAAGGGGAGGGGGAGAAAGAGGGAGGGAGTATCAACAAAGGAAGAGGGGGGAGAGATGGGGAGAGAGCCCCCTGATTACCCTCTCTCTAGTCCATCTCTTTGTTAATACTTCCCTTTTCCCCTCTAATCCCGCTAATTATCCTCTCTCTATCACTCTCTTCACCTCTCTCCACATCTCTCCTTCTCTCCTTTTGTTGATACTTACTCTTCTCCCTCTCTTCTTATCCAACAATTACACCCAATTCTCTCTCATATTATTTCTTTCCCTCAATTACCCTCGATCACCTCTCTCCTCCTATGGGTTTATAGATACTTCCCTCTCCCCCTTTCCCCACCCCCTAATTACTCTTTATGTCTCTCTTCACCTCTATCCCCATCTCTCTTCTATCTTTGTTGATACATTCCCCTCTCCTCCTCTCCTCCTACCCCCTAATAATCTCAAACACTCCCTCTCATTCTCTCTTCACCCCAATCACCCCCTCCCTCTCTCTCTTCGCCTTCCACCTAATTACCTATAGCTCTCTCTCACACACTCTCTCTTCCCCCCAATTAATCTCTCCTTCTCACCTCTCTCCCCCTCTCCTTTTTTTGATACTTCCCTACACCTCTCCTTGTCCCCTCTGAATTTTGTTGCTAGAGATGAGAAGGAAATGCAGAGAGACTAGTCTAGATCTTAGGGAAGAGAGAGTGACATAGAAGAGGAAACTATGAAGAGGTAGAAATATAAGCACCTTGTAGAGCTTGAGAGATTGAATGAGGTATTCATTTACAATTAGAGATATAGGTCTACAGGGAGATTTATAAATATGGACAAAAGAGAGGGAGGAAGAAACAAATAGGTGGAATGATAGGTTTAGGAGAGAGAGGTGGAGAAAGGAACAAACATAGATAACATGGTTTATCAAAATTTATAAAACTCAATAAAATTCATAAATTTTCTATTATTAATTAATTACTTATTTAGTTTATTTTGAGATGATTGTAACAAAAATGCATGCAATAGGGAAATCATATGAAAAAGTCATGAGTTTTTTATGTTTTAAAAATGAAGGATGAATTTAAATGAATTATAATTATTTAAAAAAAAAAAAAATTGAAAAAATACCTATTCCATATCATAGAGCTCTTAATTACCTTTCCAACGCTTGTAAAAAATCAAAATTTTGATATAAAAAGCAAAAGTTATGCCCAATTTACTAACATATATATTTTTTATTTTTTCAAAAATGGATATCCGATATCCGATTTTAAAACATAAATTTTTCCCTCCATCTTTTGGTTTGGGTTTTCTTTGGGATTTATCTTGGAAGTGACAAGCCTGGAAAGTCAACTGAAAAAACATCTTTTTCAGTATTCCTTGATTTTCCAGACTTTACACTGGTGGCTGACGACTTTTTTTCTAGCCAAAATTGATCAAACGAAAAGGTTTTTTTAAGGACATTCTCATCTTTCCAACAATATAAGGCTTGTCTTGTTTTGAATTTAATAAATAATTATTATTTATTTTCTAATTGAATTCTGACCAAAGTCCTCATTGATAGACTAATTGAAAAATACTCATAAATTTCAAACCGCATAACATTTTTTGAATCTGAAACATGCGTCACATCCTATGCTTCATCTACTATAGGGAAAAATTTTAAAAAAAAAGAATTTCATAAGGTTTTGACCAAGTTAAGGTGGTCAGACGTAGGAGTTTCTGAATTTTTGAAAAGTTGTAGTAACAAATTCATAAATAATTATTTACTTTATAAAAAATTATAAAAAAATGTGTCACATCCAGACATGAGTCTAATACTTATATTATAAATCTTATAATTTTTTTTTTTTTTATTTGATTGTGATTAGGGTGGTCAGACATACACCTACTTCTTATCTTTTTCTTGAAATTTTTGTACCACTGCATTGAAATTTGAAATTTTCATCAAATAGGGTTTTTTTTTTTCAAAAAACAACTAGTAGCTTAGAAACTAAATTCAATTTTCTATAGATTCTCTTCTTACATATTTTAAAAATAATGTTCATAACTTATTCAATTTTTCATGTCAAGTTGCATAAGTTTGATTTTTTGAAATGTCATTGCCACTTAAGAGCCTGTTTTGGCACACCATGATCTTGCACATACCCTGCACTTACCCTCAACTTAGGTGCCTTTTTTATCTAGAGTTTTATTTTCTAGAATTAGTTATAGATATATTTGAGCTTAATTTAGCTCCTATTTTGGATTGGTTTAGTTCTCCTAATTTTAGCATTAGGGTTTTTTACCTAGGGTTTCATTCATCCTTTATAAGGATTCATTCATTCATTGTAATCAATCAATTGTGTACTAATACAAAATTCTCAGGTTATTATTGAGCATATAACCTCTTGGTCCATCTCTTTTGTGTGATATGTGTTTCTCTTGCAGATGAATCTTTGATCCTATGGTTGTATCATTAACTTCTACAACTTTGAGACACAAAACCTCCAATATCTCCAATGAGAACACACTTCATAATTTTATGTAAAAATAAGACTCACTACCCCCTATATCTACCCTATTGATACCAAGGATATCACACAGGTCTACCTAATTATGACTATATAGGCCTAAGGCCGAAGTAAGTAACTAAATAGCATTGTAATAATGATAATATGACTTAATTATGGGTTTAGGTAAACACAAGATGACTACTCATAACAATATATATACTCTAGAATTAAGGATGCAACATGCCCTCCTCCTCAAATAAGCATTTTTCATAATTATAACCATTTGTAGATTCTTCTTAATGAACTCTTTATCATTCCATGTGGCATCTTCAACTAATAGATTCTTCCTTTGAATGAGATATTCATGGAGTTTTCTAGTCCTCAGTTTTTTTGTGTGTGTTTGGAGAATGAACTTTGGTTCTAATATGATTATGTCTTCTTCATCAAGATCTAGTAATATTATCTATGTAGGTAATTTTATTCCCTATTACTTTCTTCAAACAAGTAACATGAAAAATAGGATGTATTTTGGTTGTTGGTGGTAACTACAATGTGTAGGAAACACTACCTATCTTTTGCATGATCCGGTATGGGCTATAATATTTTGGTGGCAACTTATTATTCTTTGTTTATTAATTCAATGATATTTTCTTATAAGGTTGAAATCTCAATAACACTCAAACTCCTACTTGAAAGCTTCTTTCACTATGATTTTGATCGGTTTGCACTACTTTATTCAATTTTATGCCATGACTGAATTCTCTTTGAGTCTTGAAAGTACTTGTTGATGAAGCATGTGGACCTTAACAACTTGAATTTTTTGTGACACCCTCAATGATGATGTGATGGAAGGAGTTCAATATCCATATATAGTCCCATAAAAGGACACATTTTTTTATGAGCGAAGGGAGGAAGTGTTATACCACCATTCTACTAGTGGTAGCTAATCTATGCATTGTGCTTTCCTATTCAAAGTAAAACAACATAGATATCCTTTAAAACCTTTATTAACTACATCAGTTTGTCCATTTGATTGAGGATGATATGAATAAATATGACCTAATTTCTCTCCCAAACATGAGAATAAATCTATCCAAAATCTAGGATCCCAGTCACTCACAATAACCGTAGATGTAGGTATGTATCCTTTGTATATTCCAAAAAAATATTTTCCACTATAATTATTGTAAAAAGGTGTGATAATACAATAAAGTGGGCATATTTAGTGAGGTGGATGGACATGATGAAATTTTAGCCTTTAGAACTCGATAGACCTATAATGAAACCCATGGAGACTTCTTCCTAATGTTGGCTAGGAATAGCTAAGGGTTGTAAGAGGCCCGATGTCTTAACTACCTCCCCTTTATTTCTTTTATAAACCAAACATTCAACCATAATTTTTTAACATTCCCTTTTACTCCTTCCCAAAAGAAGTCTTATTTGACTCTATGACATGTATTCTAATGTATTTTTCTGGATTTGATTGTGTGTATTTTTCCCCATCTATCCAGAAAAAAATACACAATCGAATCCAGAAAAATACATTAGAATACAAAATGGATTGTGGAAATCTCATAGCTTTAATCTATGACATGTCTTTAAAAATCTTGAATGATTGGCATCTCCCTTCCAATAAAACTTATCTAAAGTACTTGGATCACCTTCTAAATATTGAATGAGATTAGTGTAGAAACATCATTTTTCCACTCTTATTTTGCTTCTACTACCCAATTTTCTTGTAATATTGAAATATCACACAATAAAGCTTCATCCTTTTCATCCTTACTAGATAATGCATCTACCATAATATTTTCCTTCCCTTTCTTGCATATGATCTCAAAGTCACACCCCAACATCTTAGTGACCTATTTTTATTGCTCTTTAAAATATAATCATTTCTCCAAAAAAATATTTTTAAAGGCTATCATGATTTGTCTCAACTTTGAAGTGTCTTCCCATTAAATATGTCTTACATTGTTTGATTGCATTAAGAATAACTAACATATCCTTCTCATAAACAAGCTTGAGTTGATTCTTTCCCTTTAATTGACAACTCTCAAAAGCAATCTCTCAAATTCCATTGAATTGGAGTAGTGCACATAGTCTCCTTCAATCTCTCAAATGCTACATTAGCTAACTCATTCCATTGAAAATAATATATTTTTAATAAAATCATGAGTGGTGCTACTGTACAACCATCGTTCTTCACAAATATTCTATGGTACCCTGATGACCCAAAAAACCCCTTACTTTAGATTAATGGTATTGTGAACAAGCTATTCCATAATAGCCTTATTTCTTTTAGGATCCAACTTCACTCTTTTATGTGAAACTATGTGTCCCAAGTACTCCACCTCCTTGACATGAAAAGCTCACTTGGAATGTTTAGCGTATGGTTGGTGATCTTGAAGATCTATTAGTGTTATATATCAACATGATATAAGTGTTCCTCTCACCTCTTTCTATAATTTAATATATCATCAAAGAACACTAATACAAACTTCCTCCAAAATTTCTTAAAAATGGAGTTCATCAAACTTTGAAATATATATGGTGCATTAGTAAGACCAAAAGGTATCGCCAAAAACTCATAATGACCCTCATGAATACTAAATGTTTTCTTAGGAATGTCTTCTTCCTTGCTTCAAATTTGTGGTAACCCGATCTAATGTCTAACATTGTAAAAAATATAGCTCCATTCAATTCATTTAATAAATCATCAATGAATATAATAGGAAACGTATCTTTCATCGTGTACATGTTGAACACTCTATAGTCTGAGCACACGTGTCATGTATCATCATTCTTATTCACCATCACCACTAGTGAGGAGTAAGAACTCTAGCTATGATTTGTGATTCCTACTTCTAGAATCTCTTGAACAATCTTTTCAATCTCATTTGTTTGTATATATAGGTACCTATAAGGCCTAATGTTTGGTGGATGAGTTCCTAACACTAGTTGTATGGAATGATAATGATTCCTCTTAGGAGGAAATTATTTAGGCATTTCTTTAAAAGACACTAAGTGACAATCTATAATTGCATGTAAATTTGGATGGATAGGGGCATTCAATTGATAGGCTTCCAATGAAAATTATTGGGCCACAAATCTATCAGCTCTTTTCTTAAGAAAATTTAGCATTCTATGAGAGCTTACCATTTGTGGATATTTTACATGCAACCATTTTAGCTCCATTGTCTTTCCTTCTAATTTAAATCTCATGAATAGTTCTTTAATGTTCACCTCAATTGTTCCTAAGGTGTTAAGCCATTATAAACCTAAAACAATATCTACTACACCAATGGAAATAACATATATTGTCCAATCAAGATGATAATCTCCCATGGATAACTTAATTTTGTGGCATTTTTCAGAACATCTAACAGTGCCACCATCTACAATCAAAATTTGAAACTATGGAATTGGATATATAAAACAATTCAAATTTGTAGCCAACTTTTTTTTGTTGATGAAGCTATGAGTACTACGTGAGTCTATCAACATCATTAATCTTTCATTCTTTAAGAAACCCACTACTTTAAGTGTTTGTGGGGTGGTAAAATCAACTAGTGCATGACAAGAAATGATTGGTTGAGAATCTTGTGATTCCTCATCTATTGCCTTGTAAAGTTTTCTAATATTGGTTCGTCCTCTTCATCTTCACTCAAACCTTCAATAAAGAATAGATGATACATCTGATACTTAATGTTAAGTACAGATGCTGAGCTAATAAGATGAGAGGGGGGGAGTGAATAATACAATCTTAATCTTCCATAAAAACAACACATTCAACCTCGGTAACATATACTTCAGTAATATAACCAAAACTGCTAAACATGCAAACTCAAAAGCATATAAACATCATAAAACTCATAACACCAGATTTAATGTGGAAACCCAAATAGGGAAAAACCACTGTGGGATTTCAGACCCACTAAGAAATATACTCTTCTAGAGTATGCTCGGTTAAAAGAAAATCCTGTTAAAGATTACAAACACATTGCTAGATGTGACCCAGTTAAGGGATTTCCCTCAAATCTGTTAGGATCTTCACCTTGTTAGAAGTGACCTCGTTAAAGGATTTCAAACACTCAATCAGAATGTCACCTTGCTAGAGGGTTTTACAAATAAGACTGTTAAGTCCACTTGGTTAAGAGATTTTCTGTCACTTCACAAAATAACAGTAATAAAAATCTATCTGCAACTTCACATCTAAAATGCTAAAGCAGATTCTTATTTGCTCAATACAATCTAGACATAGAACTTTATCTTGTCCATCTGTTAGGCTCTATACCCTGTTATTCAAATAGATCTTCAAGCTTCTGTGCTTGGTAATCACTATGTAGCATCCCTATGCATACACTTACCCACATCCATTGTTTATCAATAGTTCCTTATTTATAAACAATTTTCCAACTGCTTAATCTCCTTGATCACATTTCCCATGATCAATCATAGCCATCAGATATTCAATCTTGACTAGGTTCAATGTATCCTTCAATCTGAAAAATGTTTTACCCCGCCTCGAAACTTGCATACATTTCTTGGAACTTGTGCTAGGGTATTGCGGTTCAATCTGAGCTGTAGATCTTCCTGCCGATTTTCCTTTACCATAGATTCTTTAACAAACTTCATGCACGACATACCAATCATTTAATTAGTTCTAGCTCATCAGCTTTCTTCATTAAATAATTCTTTTATTCATTCAATGCATTTTGTTACTACTTAGTTGCAACTCGGTAAATACTAAACTTCACTCGGTAGACATTCTGCCTTCATTAACCGATAGCGATAACCTTAGGGTTTACCGACTAGGTTCTTTGCTCGGTAACATAGTATAGTATTAACCTTACAATTAACAACATATGTAGGATATCAAAACAATCTAAACATCATGATCTCATCATTGTCTAACTCGGTAATAGTTGCCCATTGAACAACTTATTCCTCCCCTTATTCATCACATTTTGTCTGTGTCTTTTACCAACATCTTTATACTCATCAAATCATACTTCTTAAGATATGGCAATATCATACTGAATTAGAAAATCAATTTCTTGACATCAATGACAAAATAATAATATTAAGACAGTAAATATCCTTGATCAGTTATATCCATAATCATCAACAACCTTCTCAATATCCTTATTGAAATGCCAACAATCTCCCCCTTTGGCATTGATGGCAAAACCAATTGATTTGACCTAACTGATTCGGATTGCTGTGAGATTCTGAAATGCTGAAATGCTCTCCCCCTGTCATCAGTCTTCTCCCCCATACATTAGTCTTCTCCTCTTTTCTTCAGTCTTCTCCCCCTTTGACAACAATGCCAAAAAGTAAAGAACTAAAACATAATTTCTTCCTTTATGAAGTGATTTTCTGTTGTTATGTGTCAATTTAATCTTGGTCAGAGCATTTTGTCTTCAATTCCTGTTCCCTGCTATTGTTTCCTGCACACATTTAGAAAACATCCTAAAGTGTGCAAATCAACATCAACTCCTAAAAGATATTATATAGAGTCATCGAATTGATGCATTCACCGAACTTGGTCAGTGAATGTAAGATAGGGGTAGGACCCCTAACTTACTTCTGAGATACTCAAAAGTGTCCCTTGGTAGTGGCTTGGTAAAGATATCCACTATTTGTTCCTTTGTGCTAACATACTCCAATACCACTTTCTTCTCTTGAGTTTCTTCTCTAAGATAATGATATTTGATAGAGATGTGCTTTGTCTTAGAGTGCATAACAAGATTCTTTGAAATGTTAATGGCACTAGTATTGTCACAGAATATAGTTACTAGCTCGATAACTTTTTCATTTATACCTTCCAACAATAGTTTGATCCATGCTATATTGGTACAATTCAATGCTGCAACAATATATTCAGCTTCTGCTGTTGACTGTGAAACACATCCTTGTTTCTTGCTAAGCCAACTCACTAGTCTTTCTCCTAAAAAGAAAGCTCCTCCACTTGTGCTTTTTCTGTCATCAATGTTGCCTGCCCAATCAGCATCAGTATAAACTTTTAAATCAAAGTCATTTCCTTTCTGATATACTAAGCCATAATCCTCAGTGCCTTTCAAGTATCTGAAAATTCTCTTGATTGCTGTCATGTGTGTTTCCTTAGGATCTGCAGAGAATCTTGCAGCTATAACTACTGCATGTGCTATGTTTGGCTTGCTGTGAACAACATATTGTAGCTTTCCAATCATGGATCGGTAAAGTGTCTCATTAATAGATGCAGATTCATCATTCTTTGATAATTTACAGTTGGTAGTCATAGGAGTACTTACTGGTTTTGAATCCTCCATTACAAATTTCTTCAAGATTTCCTTTATGTACTTGGATTGAGTAATGAAAATCTCATCTTTCATTTGCAGTATTTGTAAACCTATAAAATACTTTATCTCACCGATTAATGACATCTCAAATTCTTTGCTCATTTCATTTTCAAAGTTCTTGCATAGAGAGTCATTTCCAAAAAATATAATATCATCAACAAATATGGCTGAGATCAGTATTCCATTTTCATCATTCTTCATGTACATATTGTTGTTTTCACTTGTTTTTATAAAACCAATCTTGATTAAATAAGAGTGCAATCTTTCATACCATGCTCTAGGTGCTTGTTTTAGACCATATAAAGCTTTGTTCAATTTACATACCTGATCTTTATTCTTATCTTCAACAAATCCTTCAGGTTGTTCAATAAAAACTTCATCTTCTAATATACCATTCAGAAATACAGATTTGACATCCATTTGATATACCTTGAAATTTTTGAAAGCAGCATATGCCAACAATGTTCTTACTCCTTCAAGTCTAGCCATAGGTGCAAAAGTCTCACCAAAGTCAATTCCTTCTTCTTGGGCGTAACCTTTGCAAACTAGTCTCGCTTTATTTTGAATGACCTCACCTTTTTCATTTAGCTTGTTTCTGAAAATCCACTTTGTACCGATTACATTTTTGTCCTTTGGTCTTGGGACTAGTGTCCATGTGTCATTCTTCTTGATTTGATCAATCTCTTCTGTCATAGCATTTATCCAATCTTCATTGTTGAATGCCTCTTTCACTCTTCTCGGTTCAAATTCAGATATCATACATGTGTTCTGTCTCAGTTTGTTCCTTGTCATTACTGGATCATCCTTATCTCCTATAATCTGACTTGATGCATGATGTCTTCTAACATACTTGGCTAATATAGGCTCGGTAGGCTCTGTATGATCTTCTTCATCACTCGATAACTGGATATTCTCTTCATTTTCTTCTGCAGTTCTCTCGGTAAGACTTGTCGGTTGAACATAGACAAATTCATCATAATCTTTTGGTTCTTTAGAGTTTCCTTCATCATTTCTTTCTGCAAATTCATCAATTTTCACATTTGCACTTTCTACTATTTTGGTAGATGATTTGATCAGACATTTAAATGCTTTGCTTCTAGAAGAATAACCTAGAAATGTTCCTTCTTCACTTTTCTGATCAAACTTTCCATTTCTATTATCTTTGTGTACATAGCATCTACTTCCAAAGATTTTGAAGTAACTTACATTAGGTTTCTTGTCATACCAGATTTCATATGGTGTCTTCAAAGTTCCTTTCTTCAGTTGTACTCGGTTCAGGGTGTAAATTGTTGTGCTTATTGCTTCTCTCCAAAATGTTTGTGGCACTTTTTTTCAATCATCAGGGATCTAGCACAATCCACAATAGATCTGTTTCTCCTCTCAGCTATCCCATTTTGCTGTGGAGTTCTCGATGTAGAGACTTGTCATTTTATACCATGATCATTGCAGAATAAGTTGAACTCATCAGATGTGAACTCTCCTCCTCTATCCGATCTAAGACATTTCAGTTGTCTTCCTGTTTCATTTTCAACTCTTGACTTGTACCACTTAAACATTTGAAAAGCTTCTGATTTTTCTTTTAAAAACATTACTGACATCATGCTTGAGTAATCATCCACAAATAATATGAAATATTTATCACCATAATAACTTTGAACTTTCATAGGACCACAAAGATCAGTGTGCACAAGATCTAAAATTCCCTTAGAAGTGTAGGACTTACTTGTAAAGCTTGATCTTGTCATTTTACCCATCTGGCATCCTCGACACATAGCATTCTCAGGTTTCTTAAGACTCGGTAGACCTCTTACTCGGTGCTTCTTGTTTATTTTGATCAGATTATCAAAATTTACATGACAAACCTTTTATGCCATAACCAGGTATCATCTATCTTTGCATATAGACACTTGTTCCAAGTTGAGTCAAGGTGAAATGTGTTACCTTTTGTTTGTGTCCCAGTAGCAGCTAACTTTACATGCTTGTCATGAACTTTGACAATTCCTTTCTGAAATTCTATTCGGTAACCTGTATTGTTTAGCTATGCTACACTCAACAAATTGTATTTCAATCCTTCAACCCAATAAACATCATTGCATCTTGCATTGTCAAGAAGTGTTATAGATCATTTACCTTTTACCGGACATGGTGCATCATTACCAAACCTTACATAGCCTCCATCATAATCTTCTAACATAACAAACTTGTATTTATCACCTGTCATGTGATGTGAGCATCCACTATCTATGATCCAAGAATCATTAGTATTTATGTGAGATATTAGGGCTTTTTCTTCATACCTTTCTTCATCTGATCCATCTTTGATAGCCACATAAACTACTTCTTCTATATCAGTTTCATCTGATTTATCATCATTGGATTCCTCATCAACTATTAAGCATGACTTTCTATCTCTTCTTCCAAAGTCTCGGTGTCCTCTGTAATGATTATCTTTCTGTCTGTCATCTCGGTAATCTCTCTTTTTAGTAGATTCTTTGTCAGGACAGTTAGAAGCCATATGTCCTATCTTATCACAATTGAAACATTTCAAAGGTAGTTTTCCTTTATACTTACCTTTGCCTCTCGGTAACCTTCTGGCTAATAGTGCTTCAAACTCTTCTTGCTTTCTGATTTCCTCATACAATTTGTGTACTTCTTCCATGTTCTTGCAAAATCTTTCACTTGATCCACTGTGATCCCCTTTAGTGTACTTACTCATTCTATCATTGTAATCATCAGATTAACCAATATGAAAAGAACTAAATGCAGATTCAACTTTATTTACCGATGACCCACTGTTATCAAAATTACTTAACTCAAATACATGTAGCTTACCAATAGTAGTATCTAAAGTAACTGGCATATTGGGTACAAACCTCAATTCATTGATTGCAGAGACTCGGATTGCATAAGCTGGTAGAAGGGTTCTTAACAACTTACTTGTTATATCCTTTTCTTCAATAGTTCCACTTGCTCCTTTGATTTGATTGACAATCTCCTTTAGTCTTGTATTGTACTGGGTTATGTTCTTACCTTCATTCATCCTCATAGATTCAAGTTGTCGTCTTAGACTATCCACTTTTGCTCTTTGAACATGTTCATCTCCACCATACACGGATATGAGCTTGTCCCACATTGCCTTTGCATCATTGCAGCCTTCTAGATCATTAAACTCTGAGTCGGTCAATGCAGATGTTATTTCAATCATTGCTTGGATATGTTCTTGCCTTGCCTTTATCTCTTCCATTGTCAATGGATAGGTGCTCGGTGTAATGAAATCATTCTCCAGATAATATACAACATATTCTCCAACTCCTAATAGGTGCAACTTCATCCTTTTCTACCATGTAGAGAAACTTGACTTGTTCAGCTTCGATGCATCCCTCTTATACATCTTTGGATCTTTGCCTCAAGTACCTTTAAACTTTTCTTTTAGAGTCCAAAGCTCTAATACCAATTGATAGATCTGATACTTAATGTTAAGTACAGATGCCAAGCTAATAAGATGAGAGGGGGGGGGGTGAATCATACAATCTTAATCTTCCATAAAAACAACAGATTCAACCTCGATAACATATACTTCAATAATATAACCAAAACTGCTAAACATGCAAACTCACAAGCATATAAACATCATAAAACTCATAACACCATATTTAACGTGGAAACCCAAATAGGGAAAAACCACTGTGGGATTTCGGACCCACTAAGAAATATACTCTTCTAAAGTATGCTCGGTTAAAAGAAAATCATGTTAAAGATTACAAACACATTGCTAGCTGTGACCCGGTTAAGGGATTTCCCTCAGATCTATTAGGATCTTCACCTTGTTAGAAGTGACCTTGTTAAAGGATTTTAAACACTCAATCAGAATGTCACCTTGCTAGAGGGTTTTACAAATAAGACTGTTAAGTCCACTTGGTTAAGAGATTTTCTGTCACTTCACAAAATAACAATAATAAAAATATATCTGCAACTTCACATCTAAAATGCTAAAGCATATTCTTATTTGCTCAATACAATCTAGACATAGAACTTTATCTTGTCCATCTGCTGGGCTCTATACTCTGTTATTCAAACAGGTCTTAAAACTTCTGTGCTCGGTAATCACTATGTAGCATCCCTGTGCATACACTTGCCCGCATCCATTGTTTATCAATAGTTCCTTATTTATAAACAATTTGCCAACCGCTTAATCTCCTTGATCACATTTCCCATGATCAATCATAGCCATTAGATCTTCAATCTTGACTAGGTTCAATGTATCCTTCGATCTGAAAAATGTTTTACCCCACCTTGGAACTTGCATACATTTCTTGGAACTTGTGCTAGGGTATTGCGGTTCAATCTGAGTTGTAGATCTTCCTGTTGATTTTCCTTTACCATAGATTCTTTAGCAAACTTCATGCAAGGCACACCAATCATTTAATCAGTTCCAGTTTGTCAGCTTTCTTCATTAAATAATGTTTTTATTCATTCAATGCATTCTGTTACTACTCGGTTGCAACTCGATAAATACTAAACTTCACTCGGTAGATATTCTACCTTCATTAACCGATAGCAATAACCTTAGGGTTTATCGACTAGGTTCCTTAGGGTTTACCGACTAGGTTCTTTGCTCAGTAACATAGTATAGTATTAACCTTACAATTAACAACATATGTAGGATATCAAAACAATCTAAACATCATGATCTCATCATTGTCTAACTCGGTAATAGTTGCCCATTGACTAACTTATTCCTCCCCTTATTCATCACATTTTGTCTGTGTCTTTTACCGACATCTTTATACTCATCAAATCACACTTCTTAAGATATGGCAACATCATATTAAATTAGAAAATCAATTTCTTGACATCAATGGCAAAATAATAATATTAAGACAGTAAACATCCTTGATCAGTTATATCCATAATCATCAACAACCTTCTTAATATCCTTATTGAAATGCCAACAATAGATTCTTTTCACTACATTTATGTCCTCAGTTGTATTCACTATCACAATTGAAACATAATCTATTTCCTTTATTCAAGCCTCAATTTGTTATGGAGTCAACCTAGTGGGTTGAGGTAATGAGAGTGTAAGGGATATTTTTATTTTATGTTTATGATCTCTTGTTCCTTATTAGAAAAGAAACTTCTCTTCAATTTTTCTTTCCATGTGTGTTTCTTATGACATCTCTTATGGTTGGAAAAAATGTACCTCATATTTAATGTGTTCCTTTAAACCTCCAAGAAATAATTCGTTCAAATTTTCTTCTATAACATTCTCTACTCTTGGAGACAAGGCTCTAAATTGATGAACATAATCCTTGATAGAACTGGTTTTCTTTAATTTAGTTAGTTCACAGAAGTAGGTATCCATAAAATTATTTCCATAAAAGGCAGCTAGTTCCTATTGAAAAATTGACCAAGTGATGCACAACCCTTCCTCCTTTTCTCATCACATAATCAATGATACCAAATAAATTGGTATAATTCTAAATATAATGAATTCATAGCACCATTTGTTGACTTGAAACATGGCGAAGGTCGAAGAACTGCTCCATTTGGTAAAGCCAATTAGTTGGTTCATTTTCATCAAACTTTCTCATATCCAACTTGGGTATGAATTTCCTAGGAATATGATTATTAAATAGATGTTATTTCTTTATAATTGAATCAAACCCATAAAAAACATGTCGCATAAAAAAATTATCTTGCACCTCATTTGGAGAGTCTTATCCCTTATACTTCATCCCTTGAATAATAATTTCCACCTTCATTGATAAGTCATTCGAGTCCCTTTCCAACTTCCAAGTTGATAAGTCATTCATGTCCCTTTCCAACTTCCCTAATAATTCATTCATGTTTCTTTCCAACTTTCTTGCTAACTAACTCATGTTTTTCTTCACATTTGGAATTCCATCATTCACCTCCTTCCTTATTGAATCAATTTCACCTTTGAATTTTTAATCTCTTCAGTAGAGATAATATCCTCAATTTCTACATCATCCTTTTCGAGAGGTTTCCTTGGTGTGGTGACATTATTTTTACATCTTGCCGACATGAAATCATCAAGATGCAAAATAATAATTTAAAATCAATCACATAAATTGAATCTACATTATCTAAAATTTTTTTGTGTCAGTTAAGATGGTCATTTGAAATACAACTTACCCATAAAAATATCCACCAAATTTGCAGAATTGTAGCCTTAAAAGTGAAGTTATTAGAAACCCTAATTTTGTAATAAATCACTTATTTGCCCCTATGTCTCTAAAACTTGGAATATAGAATTTTCAATGACCTCCTCAAAAAACCTTTAAAATTTAGGAAGAAATTCGCTTAGAAATATTAGAAAATTTGAGTGAAGATGCTTCAATATGTTCTTCAAAATCTTGTAAAACATTAGAAAATAATTTACACAAATTTGAAATATATGTTATTTTGAACATGAACTCAATTTTTGAAGGAAAAATACCTTGCCTTCATGATGCTAAGATTATGCTTTGACACCACTTGCAATGAAATAACTTGCACAAATGAGGAAGATAATATAAAATATTCTAATAATGATGTATAATAGTAGAAATTAATAAGCCACTTTGAGGGGGCAAACCTCCAAATATCTCCAATGAGAGCATACTTCACAATTTGATGATAAAATAAGACTCACTACCTCCTATATGTACCCTATTTATGCCTAGGATATCACCCATACTAAACTAAATGTGACTACATAGGTGGTAAGGAAAACCTAATTGACTAAATAGAAATGTAATAATGATAATATGACTTAATTAGGGGTTGAGGTAGCCACAAGTGACTACTCATAGCCATATGCATACTCTAGGATTAGGCGCGCGTAATTTTTCTTTACAAATATTGGTAACCATTTCACTATTTTGACTTTCAAGTAATCTCATAATAAACATCATGGTCATTGGTATCATCTTTATTGAAATGGATAGAAGTATTCATATTTTCAATGGTGTGCATACTAAAGAAGTCATTTAAAGTGAAGGGTTTTACTTTACACTTTGTCTATGAGGACCTAGGGATCTTGGAATGTTTTTTAGTCTGTAAGGCCAAAATGGCTACAATATTTAGCAGTAAAATAATAAAATATTAAATATGTGAAATATGAAAGTAGATGAAGGATAATCTAGTTGAGAAGGCATTAGAGGTGTAAGAATATTGGGTTCACTAAAAAATGACACGGAGATAAATAATATGCTCTTTCCTATGTGTTTTACTACAATAATCTAAATATAATAGAATGGTGAAAGCTAATCAATGATAAATTAAATCTAAAAAATGACTCTGATGAGGCTTTGGATTACTTGGTTGGCTCGGTAGAGGTTTGCACTTACTGAATTGAATAGTTAGAACATTATGATACAATATTTGAAACTAAAAGCTACATGTGAATCAATGCTAATAAAGCTATGATGGTTATGTGTGAAAATTTTTACAAGCTAGGTTATGTCACGTGTCCTAGTCTTTGACAAGGTTGCACTATGCACTATGGTCTAGATGAAGCAACCTTATCCTCTATTGAAGTAAAAATCACGACATCAATCACCTCCATTTTGTGTATCTACTTCTAAGTTTTGGTTGTACTTGGAAGTACGAAAGGATTTACTTTAAGATAAAGGAAACGTTTGTGTCTTGTCTTGGTGGCATCAAGCCCCTAGTCAATAGTAAAGTGTTGCACACATACCAAGTATGTTATGTAATTGTACATTTGATGTATGATTGGACTAATGGACTAAAGTAAACAATGTTACCTTTGTATTTTCTTGAATCAAAATTAATTGTCGTATGATATGCGAATGTAAATTTGGTGCACATGTGAACTAGAGGACTAAAGTAAACAATGCTAGCTTTGTATTTTCTTGAATCAAAATTGTTTATCAAATAATTACTCTCCCTTCTCTTATCCATTTTAAATGACCTAAAAATTCCCTCAAATATTTATCATAATTGTCAATTGAAACCATTGTGTGTATAAATATTTATAGTAATAATTATTTATGTAAAAAAAAATCCTAATGAAAAAATACCCTTTGATCTAACAAAATAAACTCCACTGGACAACATGATCCAAGACTAAGATTATATCATAGAGCTTACCCCTCTTTAAAAAAAGAGAGATTGTATCATAGAAGTCCAATTCATTTGGCTAAAACATCTAGTAAACATATTTTGACATAATGAAATGTTAAAGAAGTGACAAATCATTAATAAAGATTAAAAAAGATTTGAATTACTCACCAAATAAATCAAATCAAGCACAAAAATTGTACATTTATGTATAAAATAAAGGAATAAAATTGAGAAACACTTCTATTTTTATTTTAAAATTAATTAATTAACTGAAATTAAAAAAAACCTAGCTTCACATTGATTTGGAAAGGCTATGCTTTTAGAGTACAAATCATACAAAAGTGTGCCAAAGGAAAAGCAATGTGAGAAGCCCTTTTTATTTGTAATTTCAGGGAAATCAAAAAAGGAAAAAATAAATTGCACACATAATATCAACAAATCAAATTTGCATCCAGCATGGACTTACTCTTTCAGATCTTTGTTCTCCGTGTAGAAATCCTTATCTTTGCTACTGTAATCCCAATGCAACTCAAAATCAGCTACAATCTTACAAATATTTATGATAATTCTGCCATATCAGACGTCCACCTCACACCTGGTGCCCGCCTGCAAAGGAAGAGGGCTGCCATTGCAGCAACTGCTAAACCCTAACACAGCAAAACAATTCACATTCAAAAGATATTGTCCAGAAGTCCAAGTACCGACCTTCCACCGGATCTTTGCCCCGATCCTCATATTTACAGTAAGAATTCCGTTCTGCTGCTCAGCTCTCAAATGATCTGCAACAAACGGAGCCAAAGGAACGGAGCTCCCGTAAAGAACAGGGGAAATAACATTGATATCATTGTGCCCCTGGTAAAACGGCGTTATAGGGCTGTAGGCGGTGATCTGTTGGTCGAGGTAATTGGCGTAGCCGCTGATCCGATCATAATAGACGCCGATCCGGTCATTAGGGTTTCGCGAGATGATGGTGAACCGCAAGCTGGAGGTAAGCGTGTCGTCGCGTGTGACGTTCCATTGCTGGATAACGGCGTCCTGCACATAGAAGCGTGGCTTTTGCGGACGGAGGGTTAAATATACGACCAGAACAATGAAGAGCGCAATTATGATGAACATCACCAGGCATCCGCACAGCCTGCTCAGGAAGCGCTTCCAAGGATTTTCGTTGTGCCTGCCGCAGTCCTTTACCATTTTGGATCTTGCTTGCTTTGGAACAGACCAGATCTGATTGGAAGGCCGAAAGGAACAAATAAAAATTGTATCTTTAGGGTTTCACAGACCTGACAGAAATTTTGAAGAAATTTTCGAATGATCTCTGAAATTTTCCTTGTGAGAGTATTGCAGGGATATTTAAAGGCGTTACGGACGCAGAAGAATCTTCTAGGCAGGGAGAAAGGAAGACATTATTGACGATTTGTTCAGTGCATTGCGTACAGAGGATTGGATGGAAAATTTAAAATGGTTTTCCTTTTGCAGGACTGTTAAGTGTCAATTGTTTATTCCGTCTTTACCGTTAAGGGCAGATGGGATCTCTTTATGAATCAGCTGACGCCCATTTTTAAATTGCAGATTCACTTGGATTTCAGTGCCGTTTCGTTGACATAGGTGCTTTCATGAAAGTCGTAAGAAGCTGCATATCATCTCGCTGTCTATTTTCTTATTATATGAAAAGAAAGTTGAAAGGTGGTGGGAGGTTACAAATTTACAAAGCATATTTATTGGAATTACAAATATTTTTGTTAAAGCATAATTTTCATATGGTCAAACGTTATTAACGTTATTATTATATGTTTTTTTAGGTTGTCTTGAGTTGGGTAATTCAATTTGGCTGCTATTTTAGGTGGATTAAGTTGTGGGTTCAATTTCTGATTTATCTATGATGTGTGGATGAAGGTCTATTATACAACATTGGAAGCCTTGTCCTTAACAAAGACAAGTTTCAAATTAGTAGGTTAAATTCTTGATTCCTCTCAATAAAAGACAAAAAAAAAAAAACTTAATTGTCAAAAATAACAATTTATTAAAAAAAGCTCTTAGTTGTCAAAAATAAATATTTATTGAAAAAAGTTTTCAGTTGTAAAAAATAAATATTTATTAATTTAGAGGCAATTTCTTTTGTTAGTTTTGATAAAAGGTGACCCATAATTTTATAGTTTATAATTATCATTTAATTTAATTTTAAAACTATTATTTTATCTATTTCTTTATTGGTTCATTTTGGAAAGAGTGAGTCAATTTATTTTTTATTAGTTGTCCCTTGCCCTTTAAAGAGATAAGCTCCCAATTACTAAGCTAAAACTTTTGATAATTAAAAACAAAGGAAAAAAAAAAAATTAGTTGTCAAAAATAATTATTTATTAATTTAAAGAAAAATTATTGTATTAGTTGGCCCTCGCCCTTTAAATAGATAAGTGGTGATACATAATTTTATAGTTTATAATTATCATTTAATTAAATATTTAAAACTTTTATTTATTATCAATGGACCCTTGGTCTACTGATGAAGTTGAAAAGTTCTTAATGAGCTAGGGATCAAGTCTTGTTGAGTGCATGGCTCTAACATGTAAAAGGGATGAGGTTGAGATCATGCTTGGGGCGAGTTTCATGAGATGGTTACCCCCTCAGTCGTTAGAGGTTCTTGTGCTATCATTATTTTGTTGATAGGTTATGGGGGCCTCACCCTTTAAAGAGATACACAACTTTTTAGTTTATAATAATTGATTATATTTAATTTTAAAATATTATTTATCTTTTTTTTTAATTGGTTCAATTTGAATTTACCATAATATAGGGAAGGGAAGAGAGCACTCTGCAACTAGGGCACATCTTCCAAGGGTGCCGCTAGTTGTAGACCGCCATCGCGTGCGAGGGCTCCTTGGCTTCGCTGGGCAGCGCTCGAACATTAATTGCAGGCCTACCACAATTAATAGAGGTGAATAAAGGAGTCCAAAGAAATGATACACTGCACACTCTTCATGCCACGGAGAACGAGCGCTCGAAACAAAAGACCTTCAGCCAGGCGGTGGAGGGCAAACAACTTCTTTTCCCTGTTGATGCAAGATTTGAGGCCGTGTCTCAGAATGAAGATGCAACCCATATCGCGCGAGAAGAAGGTGAGGTTTCCCCCTCCAATCTTATCATCATTAAACCCAATGGTTCAATGCTCTTTGCTATTTCTTTTGAGATTTCTAGGCTTAGGGACTCAGTTATTTTTTGTCGCATTTGATGTAAATAAGGTACCATCTTGTCAATATATGAATAAATGGCTGCAAGATGTTTGGGTCAATAAATTAGGGTTTCATTATTCATTTTGTATAATGATTCAAAAGGGGTTGTTCTTAATTTTTTTTTATAATAAGGAAAGCCAAAGCAACAGTACTGGTCGGTGGGGAATTTGACTTTCAGGGCAGTTCATTGGGACCTTGAGTCTTGTAACGATGAAATTCTGGCCCTTTCTAGTCCAAAGTGGATAACTATAAAAAGTATTCCCCCTTTTCTCTGGTCTTGTATAGATAGGATAGTCGAACACTTGGGCAAAATTGTAAAAATTGGATTCCTCCCCCTCAATTCTTCCACATCTCGATGCTAGGTTACTCATAGCCTTAAAACCGGGTCTCGTATACCCTGATGAAATTGATATTTGCTTTGATAATAACACCTTTTGTTGCCCAATTGAGTACATGGGTGGTATAGATGCATGTCATTATTGTAAATTGAATGGTCACTTCAGAAGCAAATTCCCATTATGGACTAAGAAAAATATCAGGGCCAAAAACCCCTCCTCCGGTCCTCCACCTGTCAAGCCCCCAACTACTCCCTTCGAACCTCCTCTGACTACCTCTGCTCACTCTCATCCCCCCACTCCTCCCCCATCAGACATCTTCCCCCATCTCCAGCAATCCCCCACCCTCTCATCCCCCCCCTTCCTCTTTGGCTCCCTCAATGGTTGTTTCTATCCTGAACTACAGTAATGCTATTAAAGATGCCCTATCCACTGCTCAATCCCCCCCCTTTGAACCCTTTGTTCCTGCTGATAACCCCAAATTTCACTCGGGCCTGAGATCCCAAAATGCACAACAACTTGTGTTGGAAAAATTGAGAAGAACTGTTGAAGCTAAGAAGATTCTTGAGCAAGATCTTCATAAGCAGAAATTGGAAATTGAAGCCTACTCATGGAAGATGCCTGGCCTTGAGAGCTTGGATAGGGGTGCACCACCTATAATAGATACCCCCAGAAATGCCTCTAGACAGGGCCTTGAATTGGCTGTATGTAGGGGACCTGCTGAAGAAATTAAAATAGATGAAATTAATCCTCCTACCCTAGATTTGAAGGATTGTGAATACAATTCTACTGTGGGTGAAATCTCGATAGATCCTCTAGGTGCATCCAATGGGTCAGAGGCCTTTGTCTAAGACCCTGGTAGTAGTACCTATTATACTACTGGCACCCCTATTGAGGCCCTGAATGCAGAGCAGACTGTGACACGAGACAATGGGATCAACATGAATCCCCTTACTCCTGGGTGCACCAATTTTGAGCAAGGGTCAGTAGAAACACTAGAGGGGTTCACTATGGTCAAATACAGGAAGTCCAAAAGGAAGAGATCCCCCAAAAATAGAAAAGATGGCTCCTCTAGGAAGGAATACCTTGGCCTCGAATAGATATATGAGACAAGGAATAAGAGAGGTAGACCTTGTTCCTCCATTGCATTTGATGCTAACAATATCACAAATAAAGAGGAATGGCCTAAATGCTTTGAGGGATTTAAGTCCCAAATGGACCCCTCCTAATAAAGTTAGCCATGCTGAAAACAATCTCTTGGACTATCAGGGGCCTTGAGGCTCCTGATAGGAAATATATCATTAAGAGATTCCTTAATGGACATAAGGACATGGATTGTCTCCTTCTTCAAGAGCTAAAGGTTGTTGGCTTCACTTTGCAAATCGGCCTCAAATGTATTTGGAGGGAGGCTACATCCTTTTGTACCAACCACTTCAAGGGTAAAGGTGGTACAACCATACTACTTAGCCCTAGATGGGCTAACAAAGTGATTAACTGGGGTCAATCCCCATATGCTAGGGCTATCTGGGTTTCTATTTAGTTGGATGACCAAAATTTTGGAATTTGTTTTGTATATGCCCCTAATGACTATAGGGAGAGGGGAGATCTTTGGAACTGGATAGTAGGCTTGGAGGACATCCCTTGGATTGTGGGGGCTGATTTCAATATGATTGAACATGCAAATGACAAAAAAGGAAGCAACAAGTTTGAATGGAAGGGTATGGAAAGGCTGCAATGAGACAAAATGATTAATAAACTACATCTTGTTGACCCTATTGTTGGAAGGAAAGGCCATGTGAACACTATGTGGTATACTTGGTGTAACTACCAACAGATGAATAAGAGAATCTACTGTAGGCTAGACAGAATCTACTTCAATAAAAATCTCTTTGACATTAGCAAAGGAACTAATGGGGATCAATACTCTATTTTCTCATACACACTGTCTGACCATCATCCCATAATAATGGGCATTGATCTCTCCTCCTCTTGTCACCCTCCCTCTACAAGACTTGTTTCCTTCACTTTAAACACTAGGATCTTTGTTCTACCTTGGCCTTCATTAGAATGTTTAACATGAAAGAACAACACTGACATTCTAATATTGACAAATGGAATCTGAACTTTAAAAGTTGGACCACCCTCTGCCAAATAGTAGGGAAAAAGAAAGCCAAGGATGCCAGGAGGCTTGAGAGGCTTCTTCAGGATGAGTTGTGTAATGCAGAGATGGATCTTCAGGACTCACCTAATGATGAAATCCTTACTAACACCTTGGTGCCAATCAAGAACCAACTTAAGAAAATTCAGAATGAGAAGATTAGAGGGTTGAAAACTAGGACCAAAATGAATTGGTTGGATTCAGGGGACAAGGGCTTAAAATTTTTCTTTCAAATGCTTAAGATCAAAGAGGCAAAAGAGAGCATCAATGCTATTTGGGAAAACAATACCCACATTATTGACATAGAGGAGATCCTCAAGTGCTTCACTGAGGTCTACCAAAACTTATTTATTGTAGCAGATGTAAACGATGAACATAGGGTTGCTAGGGTTCTCATTAAGGAATCGATCCCATCTAAGCTTCATGAGGAGGACATTGAGTTTGTAGGGAGTCCCATTTCAAAAGAGGAAATTGAAAAGGCCATCTCCTCAATGAGCAATGACAGATCCTCTGGACTGGATGGATTGTCAATGGAATTTTACAAGAAGAATTCTAGATGGATTGTTGATGACCTACATAGACTATATCTGGAAGCTATTAATAAAGGAACTTTGTGCAAAGAAATCAACCAAGGGGTGATCGAGCTCATCCCTAAGGAGGGGGACAAAACATTGCTAAAGAATTGGAGGCCTATCATGCTATTAAATATCTCCTAGAAGATCTTGGCCAAAGTGGTGGCTAATAGGCTGGTTAAAATCCTTCAAAAGATAATCAGTCCTACCCAAACTAGCTTTGTTAAAGGCACATATGTCCTGGAAAATTTGATCACATGTTGGGAATCGCTCGAGTGGGCTAAAGAGTCAGGGCAGAACGGGGTCATGTTGCTGATTGATTTTGAAAAGGCATATGATAGGATAGGGTGGAGTTTCATAATTCAGATGTTGGTGAGTCTGGGGTTCCCAGAGACGTTCTATAGGATAGTTCAAACTCTACTATGTGAGGCCAATTCTTTTGTTGATGTAAATGGAATCAGATTCAATAATATTATTCTTTCCAGGTGAATAAGAATGGGTTTCCCTCTTGCCCCTACCTTATTTGTGTTGGTTGTTGATGCTATGTACTATATACTTAAGGATCACAATATGACCCCAAGGGTCAAAGGAATCTCTCTCCCTAATAAAGAGGAAATTATCAATGTTCAGTTTGCTGATGATACAACTATCCTTCTTGTCTTGGAAGAGGAGAACCTATCCTCCCTACTGCACAACATTGAAATCTTTTGCAAGGCTTTAGTCAACAAAATTGCTCTCCATAAATCAACCTTGCTAGGATGGACTGACTCCCCTTCTAGCTGGCTGTCTAAATTTGACCTAGAATGGGGGGGACCGAACCTAATCACTAGATACTTGGGTATCCCTTTCTCTGTCTCCCCAAATCTGAAAGTAATGTGGGAGTGGTTTAGGAATAAGGTGAATAAGAAGTTGAATAAATGGAACATAAACTTCCTCTCCCTGGCAGGTCAATTTCAGGGCTATCAAAAAATCTTGTCCTCATACAACATCTATTGCTCCTCAGCCTGGCTATTCACTAATTACAAGTTCAATTATCTTCAAAAACAAATCAGGAAATTCCTATGGTCGAATGGGAAGGGGAACAGGAAACATCATGCAGTAAAATGGGATTGGTGTGTTAGATCTAAGATGCAGGGGGGCATGGGCCTCAAAGACCTCAAAATTCAAGGTATTGCCTTGGCTGCCAAGTGGATTTTTAAAGCCCTTGATGGTAATGAACCTTGGAAAATTTTGATCAGACACAATATACAATGCTCCCTCCCTAAAAAAGGCAAAGAAATGGAAGAACTTGCCCATGTGGGACTTGATTGTTGGCAATTTTGAGATCTCTCCTGTTAAGTTCTGATACTAAATGTAAAGTACTGATGCCAATAGCTAGTAAGATGAGAGGGGGGGGGGTGTGAATCATATAAACTTAATCTTCCATAAAATCAACAGATTCAACCTTGGTAACTTATACTTCAGCAATATAACCAAAAACTGCTAAACATGCTAACTCATAAACACATAATCATCATAACATATATAACACCGGATTTAACGTGGAAACCCAAATAGGAAAAACCACTGTGGGATTTCGGACCCACTAAGAACTATACTCTTCTAGAGTATGCTCGGTTAAAAGAAAATCCTATTAAAGATTACAAGCACATTGCTAGATGTGACCCGGTTAAGGGATTTCCCTTAGATATGTTAGGATCTTCACTTTGTTAGAAGTGACCTTGTCAAAGAATTTCAAACACTCATGTAGAATGTTGCCTTGCTAGAGGATTTACAAATAAGACTATTAAGTCCACTCGGTTAAGAGATTTTATGTCACTTTACAAAATAATAGTAATAAAATGTATCTGCAACTTCACATCTAAAATGCTAAAGCAGATTCTTGTTTGCTCAAAACAATCTAGTCATAAGACTTATCTTGTCCTCTGCTGGGCTCCCTACACTGTTATTCAAACAGGTCTTCAAGCTTCTGTGCTCGGTAATCACTATGTAGCATCCCTGTGCTTACACTTGCCCGCATATATTGCTTATCAACAATTCCTTATTTATAAACAATTTGCTAACCGCTTAATCTCCTTGATCACATTTCCCATGATCAATCTTAGCCATCAGATCATCAATCTTGACTAGGTTCAATGTATCCTTCGATCTGAAAATATTTTACCTTGCATTGGAACTTGCATTCCTTCCTAGGAACTTGTGCTAGGTAATTGCAGTTCAATCTATGTTGTAGATCTTCCTCTTGATTTTCCATTTTCGTAGATCCTTAACAAACATCATGCGTGGCATACCAATCATCTATTCATCTCCAGCTCATCAATATCCTTCATTAAATAATGCTTTTATCCATCGAATGTGATCTATCATAACTCAGTTACAACTCGGTAAATACTAAACTTTACTCGGTAGACATTCCGCCTTCATTAACCGATATCAATAACCTTAGGGTTTACAGACTAGGTTCCTTAGGGTTTACTGACCAGGTTCTTTGCTCGATGACATAGTATAGTATTAACCTTACAATCAATAACATATGTAGGATATCAAAACAATCTAAACAACATGATCTCATCATTCTCTAACTCGGTAATAGTTGCCCATTGAATAACATATTTCTCCCCTTATTCATCACATTCTTTCTGTGTCACTTACCAACATCTTAATTCTCATTAATACATACTTCTCAAGATATGGCAACATCATACTAAATCAGAAAGTCAATATCTTGACATCAATGACAAAATAATATTATAAAGATAGTAATCATCCTTCTTCAGTTATATCAATAATCTCCAACAACCTTCTCAATATCCTTATTGAAATGCCAACAATCTCCCCCTTTGGTATTGATGGCAAAACCAACTTGTAAATGGTAATACCAACTAGATATTCAAATTGATTTGGAATTAGATTGCTGTGGAGACTTCTCCTGTTATCCTTGAGTTGTTTTCTTCTTTTGAAGTCTTATAGGCTTTCTCCCTCTTTCATTAGTCTTCTGAGCTGTTATCTTGCATTTTAATCTTCTCCCTTTTTCAGTAATCTTCTCCCCCTATCATTAGTCTTCTATTATCTTCTTCATTTTAGGGCTTTATTATTTATTCTACCATTTAGTCTTCTCCCCCTTTGACAACAATGCCAAAAAGTAAAAGAACTAAATCATGAACTCTTCTGCTATGAAGTGTTTTGCCTTGCTGTGTTACATATGCAAATGTAACGTCTAAAACTTGATCAGAGCAATCTTTCCTTCAATACTATTTCCTGCACACCTTTAGAAAACCTCCTAAAGTGTGTAAATCAACATCAATCCACATATGATATTCTGTAGATTCATCAAATTGATGCTTTCACCGAACTCTGTCAGTGAATAGAAGATAGGGGTAGGACCCCTAGCTTGCTTCTAAGATACTCAAAAGTGTCCCTTGGCAATGGCTTTGTGAATATGTCTGCTATTTGCTCCTTTGAACTGATATATTCCAGCACAACTTTCTTCTCTTGAACTTCTTCTCTGAGATAATGATACTTTATAGAGATATGTTTTGTCTTAGAGTGCATTACTAGATTCTTTGAAATGTTAATGTCACTTGTATTATCATAGAATATAATTACTGGCTCGGTAACCTTCTCATTTATACCTTCCAATAGTTGTTTGATCCATGCAATATTGGTACAATTCAATGGTGCAACAACATATTCAACTTCTGTTGTTGATTGTGAAATGCATCCTTGTTTCTTGCTAAGCCAACTTACTAGTCTATCACCCAGAAAGAAAGCTCCACCACTTGTGCTTTTCCTATCATCAATGTTGCCTGCCCAATCAGCATCAGTATAAACTTTTAAATCAAAATCATTCCTCTTTTCATATACTAAGCCATAGTCTTCAGTGCCTCTTAGGTATCTGAAAATTCTCTTGATTGTTGTCATATGGGTTTCTTTGGGATCTGTAGAGAATCTTGCAACAATACCAAGTGCATGTGCTATATCCAGTCTACTTTGCACAACATATTGTAACTTTCCAATCATGATCGGTAAAGTGTCTCATCAAAAGATGCAGATTCATCATTCTTTGATAGTTTATAGCTAGTAGTCATAGGAGTACTTACAGGTTTTGAATCCTCCATTCCAAACTTCTTCAAGATTTCCTTTATGTACTTTGATTGAGTAATGAAAATCTCATCTTTCATTTGCAGTATCTGTAAACCTATAAAATACATTATCTCATTGATTAACGACATCTCAAATTCTTTGGACATTTCATTTCCAAAGTTCTTGCATAAGGAGTCATTACCACAAAAAATAATATCATCAACAAATATGGCTGAGATCAGTATTCCATTGTCCTCATCTTTCTTCATGTACATATTGTTGTTTTCACTTGTCCTTATAAATCCAATCTTGATCAAATAAGAGTGTAGTCTTTCATACCATGCTCTAGGTGCTTGTTTCAGACCATATAAAGCTTTGTTCAATTTACATACCTGATCTTTACTCATGTCTTCAAAAAATCCTTTAGGTTGTTCAACATAAACTTCTTCTTCTAGTATACCATTCAAAAATGTAGATTTAACATCCATTTGATATACCTTGAAATTTTTGAAAGCAGCATATGCCAACAATGTTCTTACTCCCTCAAGTCTAGCCACAGGTGCAAAAGTCTCACCATAATCTATTCCCTCTTCTTGAGCATAACCTTTGCAAACTAGTCTTTCTTTGTTTTGAATGACCTCACCTTTTTCATTTAGCTTGTTTCTGAAAATCCACTTTGTACCGATTACATTTTTGTCCTTCGGTCTTGAGACTAGTGTCCATGTTTCATTCTTCTTGATTTGATCAATCTCTTCTATCATATCATTTACCCAATCTTCATTGTTAAATGCCTCTTTTACTATTCTCGGTTCAAATTTAGATATCAGACATGTGTTCTGTCTCAGTTTGTTCCTTGTCATCACTGGATCATCCTTATCCCCTATAATCTGACTTGATGCATGATGTCTTTTGACATATTTAGCTAATATAGGCTCGGTAGGCTTTGCATGATCTTCTTCATCACTCGATAACTGGATATTCTCTTCATTTTCTTCAGTAACTCTCGCGGTAGGATTTCTCGGTTGAACATAAACAAATTCTTCATAATTTTCTAGTTCTTTGGAGTTTTCTTCATCATTTCTTTCTGCAAATTCATCAATTTTCACATTTGCACTTTCTACTATTTTGTTAGATGATTTGATCAGACATTTAAATGCTTTACTTCTAGAAGAATAACCTAGAAATGTTCCTTCTTCACTTTTCTGATCAAACTTTCCATTTCTGTCATCTTTGTGTACATAGCATCTGCTTCCAAAGATTTTAAAATAACTTACATTAGGTTTCTTGTCATACCAGATTTCATATGGTGTCTTCATAGTTCCTTTCTTCAGTTGTACTCGGTTCAGGGTGTAAACTGCAGTGCTAATTGCTTCTCTCCAAAATGTTTGAGGTACCCTCTTTTCTATCATCAAGGTTCTGGCACAATCTACAATTGATCTGTTTCTTCTCTTAGCTATCCCATTTTACTGAGGTGTTCTCAGTGCAAACATTTGCCTCTTTATACCATGATCATTGTAGAATAAGTTAAATTCATCATAAGTGAATTCTCCTCCTCTATCAGATCTAAGACATTTCAGCTGTCTTCCTATTTCATTTTCAACTCTTGCCTTGTACCATTTAAACATTTGAAAAGCTTTTGATTTTTCTTTTAAAAACATAACTAACATCATCCTTGAGTAATCATCCACAAATAATATGAAGTATTTGTCATCGTAATAACTTTGAACTTTCATAGGACCACAAAGATCAGTGTGTACTAGATCTAAAATTCCTTTAGAAGTGTAGGACTTACTTATAAAGCTTGATCTTGTCATATTACCCATCTGGCATCCTCGACACATAGCATTCTCAGGTTTTTCTAAGCTCGGTAGACCTCTTACTTGGTGTTTCTTACTTATTTTGATCAGATTATCAAAATTTACATGACAAAACCTTTTATGCCATAGCCTGGTATCTTCTATTTTTGCATATAGACATTTGTTCCGAGTTGAGTCAAGATGAAATGTATTACCTTTTATTTATGTCCTGATAGCAGCCAGCTTTCCATGTTTGTCATGAACTTTGACACATCCCTTCTGGAATTCTATTCAGTATCCTGTGTTGTTTAGTTGTGCTACTCTCAACAAATTGTATTTCAAACCTTCAACCCAGTATACATCGTCACATTTAGCATTATCAAGAAGTGTTATAGATCTTTTACCTTTCACCGGACATGGTGCATCATTACCAAATCTTACATAACCTCGATCATAATCTTCTAATTTAACAAACTTGTGTTTATCACTTGTCATGTGATATGAGCATCCACTATCTATGATCCAAGAATCATTATTATTTATGTGAGATATTAGGGCTTTTTCTTCATACCTATCTTCATTTGATCCATCTTTAATAGCCACATAAACAACTTCCTCTGTATCAGTTTCATCAGATTTATCATCGTTGGATTCCTCATCAACTACTAGGCATGTCTTTCTGTCTCTCCTTCTGAGGTGTCGCTGTCCTCTATATTGGTTGTCTTTCTACCTATTATCTCGGTATTATCTCTTTTCACTAGATTCTTTGTCAGGGTAGTTAGAAGCCATATGTCCTATTTTATCACAATTGAAACATTTTAAAGGTAGCTTTCCTTTATACTTACCTTTTCCTCTCAGTAACCTCCTGGCCAACAATGCTTCAAACTCTTCTTGCTTTTTGATTTCTTCATACAGTTTGTGCACTTCTTCCATGTTCTTACAAAATCTTTCACTTGCTCCAATGTGATTCCCTTCAGAATACTTACTCATTCTATCATTGTAATCATCAGATTCGCCAATATGAAAAGAACTAAATGCAGATTCTACTTTATTTACCGAAGACAAATTGTTATCAAAATTACTTAACTCAAATGCATGTAGCTTACCAATAGTAGCATCCAAAGAAACTGGCATATTTGTACAAACCTTAGTTCATTGATTGCAGAGACTCGGATTGCATAAGTAGGTAGAAGGGTTCTAAGCAACTTTCTTGTTACATCCTTTTCTTCAATAGTTCCTCCTGCTCCTTTGATTTGATTGACAGTCTCCTTTAACCTTGTACTGTATTGGGTTATGTTCTCACCTTCATTCATTCTCATGGATTCAAGTTGTCCTCTTAGGCTATCTACTTTTGCTCTTTGAACATGTTCATCACCGCCATACATAGATATGAGCATGGTTCACATTGCTTTTGCATCATTACAACCTTCTAGATCATTAAACTCCGAGTCAGTCAATGCTGATATTATTTCAATCATAGATTGAATATGTTCTTGCTTTGCCTTTATCTCCTCCAAGGTCATCGGGTTGGTGCTTGGTGGTATTTAATCATTCTCCAAATAATATGTTGCATATTCTCCTATAGACATATAAAAATGTCCATATTCCTAAATGAATATTTTATGTTCATTCCTTGGTTTAATTAAATCCAATTTAATTGAATCACTCACATTCCTCTATTTACATTAAGTAAATTACTCAATTTATTTAAATTAAATTCACTAAACCTCTTTTACCATTTAATGGGATAAATCATTTTATTCAATTAAATCCCTTCTATCCACTTTTTAATTAAATTCAAATTTAATTATTAAGTTTACCCTAAATTGAATAAATCTAATTTATTCAATTTCCCCAATTGCAACCAAATTGAATTAAATTAACTTTATTTCAATTAAATTCTATTATCTCTCCATCCACTTGCAAAATCCTACATCTTCCACTTGCCTCCTAAACCCTATTCCTAACCCCCTTCTAGACTCTTCTAATCACTTCTAAATTAGCCTAACCCATCTCCTAAATATTGTCACATCCCTAAGCAAGGGGAAGTCACTTCTCAATCCCTCAAAGTCTTTGAAAACCATTCAAGGCTTCAACAACTTAACTTTGAAAGTCTTCCAAACCATTAATGGTTAACTCAACCCTCCAACACGATTAAAGACTTTCTCTAAACTCAAACTCCATGTAACCCAAGGGTCTCATCAAGCATTTATTGCTTTGACCATGGTTATTCCTTAATCCTTTGCACAAGAGTTTATCCTTTGGGTAAAAGCTTTATCCAATGGGTAATCCTAACCTAACCTTAACCCTTACCCCCTAAGGTAACCATGAGGTCTTCTCAAGCATTTAATGCTTCCTACCTCTCTTCTCAACCCAACCTTATGTTGACAATCGTCACCATTTCATTGGTGAAAACTGTGAACATGGATTGAGCAACTTTCAAACTCAACCCTTGATTAACTCTTTCAATCCTGGCCATCCATTGCCCTATTTTTGCTATAAATAGAGCTCTCATTCCTTCATTTTCATATATGCAAGCTCTTAGTATCATACTTATGCTCAATTTTATCACATTTAGTCTCTCTCTTTGCAAATAAGAAGTAATCTAATAATCATTTTAGATTGTTTCTTTTATCAATAGCTTAAATACATAACTAGTATATCATGTTAGGATAGTATCACTACTAATCTTGTCATCTTATAATCTAGTTCATTTCATTTATAGGATCATGCATAGATAGGTTGCATTCTCATGTTAAAATCAACCAAAGCATCCCTCGTTCTTGCATTTGTCATCCCTAAACCACTTTGCTCAGTCTGAGAGAAAAGACTTTGGTTTGAGGGACCTTGTGAGATAGAGAATCATGGAACCAACCTTGGGAAGCTAAGTCATCCTTCATGACTCCATAGCTTGCACCAAGAAGTCCTGTGGGTGTGTGGACAAGCCTCCTGGAGCTTCATTTTTCACATTTTTAGTTCTATTGACCCGCTTTTCCCACATACATTTCTGGCGCCCACTGTGGGGCCCGACCCCATATATCAAATCAGTTTTTGAATTTAACCCCTTTTGCAGGTACGCGGGAAATAGGAATAAACGCGTGGAGCATACTTTGTAGCACATTTCGCTAACATTATAGCGCATCCTGTATTCTATTTAGCGTGTTGGGTGTATACTTTAGCGCCTGAAGTTCTTAGATTAGTGCATCACTTTTACTAACTTTTTCTGTAGGTCTCGGAATGGAAGAAACACAGAGCAGCACCTCCGAAACATAGAATAGCACATCAGAGACACAAAATAGCGCATCCGGGAAACAGAGTAGCGCATCTTGCTCATCCTGTAGCGCTTACAGTCTGTTCTATAGCGCATCACAGACAAAAAACCAAACAAAACTAAAATATGTAACCGAGTGCGGAATTAGACTTATTGAAGTCCGCAATTTGTCTAACCTTTTGCTGGTTATTGTGCAGGGTTCTAACAATTTTCTTGCAGATAGGAGCTTAGTTTTATGACCATTAAGGTAGTTTAGAGTTTTTACTAACTTAGATAAGTTAGTTAAAATTTGGACTTCTATTAATTTTTCTTAAAACTGAATTCACATCTCATTTGGGTACCTAAAAAGAACAAAACAAATTTTTCTATTTTTGCAAAAAGCTTTAAAAACAACCTCACCATCCTTTGGTGTTTAAAAGGATCAATTTCAGATTTTTTTTTTTTTGCAAAGTAAAAGAAAGCTCATTTGTCAAAATTCTTGCTTTTTTTAAGTAAAGAGGGAAGTTCTTCCCCTTTTGCCGATTTCTTTTGTTCACCACCAAATCAAAGTTTTGCTCTATTGACCAAGTTCTTTTTTTAGATTAGATAATCACTGATTTGAAGAAATAAAAAGAACACCATGTTTTTGTGGAGCAACATCTCCATGTAGATTTTAGAAAATCACTGAATTGAAAGGATAAAAAGAACAACTTGCTTGCCTTGTCTCGAAAGTAGAAGGTATATGCTCTCCCCTTAACTGGGTGATCAAAAAGCCAGACTACTCTTATGCTTTCAGTCATTTAAAACATTTACATCCTTTAGCAGGCCTGCCTTCCCGAGGGGTTGAAAAACTCTTAAAGCCATTCGTGGCCGGTGTGAAGGGAACGACCTAAGTGGGAAATGACTTTGATGTCAAGTGTTCCAACCCACTATAATCAAAAGTGGAAAGTGACGTAAGTCCTTTTCAACAGTTGCGCGCAGTGATTAGCCTTCCCCCAGTATCCTTGTGATACATAAAGCCTTTGTTCTAAAGGTTGGGAAGCCTCCTAAGGGAGTTTATCACTGACAGCCAAACAGGAAGCCTGATTACGAACCTTAGAAATAGAAACCTTGAACCGAGTCAATAACCAAACATTTGTAATATCATAGTGCAAGGGTGGGGAAGAATCCGCCCCCAAGATTACTCACCATATATCTCCAAAGATAACTACTCAATTATGAAGCAATTCATTTTGAGTTAATTTCTGGCAAAAAACAAAAAAATGGGCGCCCTCTAGGGGGTGACACGGCTGTTTGAGCTGACGGAGTATCTAGACTAGTGGGCTATGGTATTACTTATGACCCTTGAATAAAGAGTCTTTTTGAAGTGTATTCTTTGTAACCAAACCTGTTGAAACATTGGGGATTTGAACACATCCTCACAAAATATACACTTATTGTTTAGATTAGGCAAAATGGTTATGTATTTTGTGCTATGTTTACATTTGTTACCTCAGAAAATCATCCATCAGCATTAAAAACTTAAGGCAAAACACCAAAATCACAGAAAACAATCAAACCAGGGTAGTTTAGCGCGTAGGAGCAACATCTTAGCGCATGTCAACCATACCTCAGTGCATCACAATTTATCCTTAGCATGTCAAGTAGTCACAATAGCGCTTTGCAAAAATTTAGAAAAAGTCGGAAACAATTAGTGCATCCGGAAAATAGCCTAGCGCATTGAAGCATCAGCTTAGCGCATAGGAGTCAAACACTAGCGCATAGGGTTTATCAATTAGCGCGTGGAAGGCCCATACTAGCGCATGATATTTTGAGCAAAACAGAAAACAAAATTAAACAGTCTTAACCAGTTAGCGTGTAGACTGGGGCAGCTTAGTGCATGGGGTATTTTCCTTAGCGCTTTGAGAAACTTTTGTAGCGCATAGGGTCTCTGTTTTAGCGCGTGATCAAAACCAAAAAAACAAGGGGGCAAAAAAGTGATAAATTTAGAAAATTTAGAAATTTTTTTGGAAGCCTCCTTTCATCAGCTTTATTTTCGTCAAAACAAGATATCACAAAATAGAGTATTGAAAACTATTTCTAGAGCAAATTTATAGTCAAACAAAAGTTGTCCAAACATCCAAAACTGATTGTGCGATAAACATATCTATCCTATCAAAATTGGGAAACATCATCACAAGTGGCAAATAGGTCCTTTCTTATCTCACGGATTTTATCCCAAAAACATTTGTTCAAAAGAATTCAGGTTGTCAAATCAAGTTTCCATATCAGGAAACTTTATCCATATCGTTTGACACACTTTGTCATGAGGGGGCATCTAAACCTTCACTTTGATCAAGTAAAACTTAAGTCTTCAAAACAAGATAAACTAAACCCAAAACAACTCAAAGGAAACCATTAATCACTTATGCATGACTAATCCTCATATTCTGAGAAGAAAGAATATTTATCGCAATACTAAGTTGAAGAAACAACAACCAAGTTTTTCCAAATTTGTCAAAAGAAATAAATTTTTATACGTCAATCGTCAACTCTTCAAATCTCATCGAACATTTCTTCATCACGTACAACTCTATATCTAGAACAAATCCAACAAATTTGACAAAGAACCTTTGAAGACTAGGGCATATTGTCAAAAATCCGCATTCAGTCAAATCATAAATCGTGGAGGAAAGATCAATCCTGAATTCTTCCCCAACGAGTGCATCACTTACAACATACCTTGATTTGAGCCACCAACCCCTAAGCAACACATCGAAGAGGATTTTATCCCCTTTATCACAAAAAGCTTCTATTAGATGCTTGTTGTTACTCGCTCTCAACAAAACAAACAAAGCGAAATGCAATCAGAATCTAGCATGAATCGGAGATTATCAAATCCTTTCGAGCATCCGAATCTAGAGGACGCCGAAATTTCTAAGGAACTTCTTCAAGAATGTCAAGAGAGTGCTTCATTTCAAAAACTTGTGGAAAGACTCATGGAAAATGACAAGGAAAAATACCTACTCATGCTTACAAGCAAAGGGGTTAAACTTCCTGAAGACTTCGACACAGACATGTTTAGAACAAGATCTCAACATTACGAGTATCAAGAACAACAACGAGAAGGGGAAGCACGCAACCCTGAGCAAGATATTCCTGAACAAAATATACCGGAACAAAATACACCAGGGGAAAACGTCCCTGAGAAACACATCCCCGAGAGAAATATACCGTTCCATACACCATTTCAACCCAAGATTAATGCAAGGGAAGAAGTCTTCCCTGGGCAAAACAATGCGCCTTTGGTTGCCCTTACTCAACAAATGCAAATGTTACAAAGACAAATGCAAGACATGCAACAAGGGACAACAGTATGGTATTCACTAAATGAAATTTGTCCTTATCCTTTTGACAGAAGATTGCACATGCTCCCTTTTCCTCCGAACTCAGACGTTCCAAAATTTGACAAATACAATGGGAAAAGCGATCCTCGTGATCATGTCTGAGAATTCTGCACCATGAGTCTTGAATTTGCTCACGATGACACCTATCTGATGAGGTTATTCCCAAGAAGTTTGGGAGGACAAACAATGGAATGGTTATCCAAAATCACACCTCCTGTCAGATCATTTGATGAACTAGTCAACAAATTTATAACTCAATATTCCTATAACATTCAACATGCTATTACCATGCTAAATGTTTGTAATACGAAATAGAAAAACAATGAAACATTCATGGTATTCCTTCAACGTTGGCGGCGTATGGTTTCATGATATCCTTGCGATATTCCTGAAAAAGGAGAAAATGGAAATTTTCATCGATAACTTGAATAGTGAGATGAGTTACAAGCTCAAGCTCCAATGCATACCGTCCTTCGCTAAACTGATCAAAAATGACATTCAAGTAGAAGAAGCATGTGTCAAGAAAGGAACGCTAAAATTCTTCAAAGAAGGAACAGGCTCATCAAATTACAATAACCAAAACAACAACTTAGACAAATCTAGATTCTGGACCAGAAACAAAAACAATGGAAACGAAGGAGGCAATGAATCAAATGATCCAAAATCTAAGCAGCCCGTGCTCGCATTATCAGGTAATCCTCAAGCTACAAAGAACCCCAAAGGTGCTAACCCAGACACTAACACATACACACCGAATACCAATCAAGGTCAACCCAACACAAACAACACCAACAATACTCAAAACAATCATGCAAATCGAGGACCTAATAACAATCCACGAGGTAGCACCAACAATTTCCAAAAACGTGTCTACACACCACTGGGACAATCACTGGAGTCAGCATTTGGAGAACTCCTGGCAAACAAAATTATCTCTTTACTAGCAATCAGCAACTATGAACCACAAATCAAACCACCTTGGTGGAATGACTCGCACTTTTGTGATTTCCATCGCAACAAAGGTCATCAAACAAATGATTGCATGAGACTGAAAAACATTGTTCAGGATATGATTGATAGAGGTGATTTAACGGTAGATGGTCTCAAGACAAATGGTGACCATGGAGCCTTTAAGAATCCTCTTCCAAACTACAACAAAGATGGAGCTTCAACCTCGAACGATACACGTGGAGCTCATATCAATCACATCTACAATAACACCATCAATCATATATCAGCTGAAGACAATCAAGTCAATGTCATCACAATCCAAGATCAACGTGATCATGAATCTGTCAACTTAACAACAAGAGCTCAAAAATATGTCTTGAAGGGACATACGTCAACAACAAACGCTATACCCAAAATTCAATATGATCTAGTCAACCAACTACGCAAAACTCCTGCTCAAATATCTATACTAGAGTTACTGAAACTTTGCCAAAACACAAAGACATATTAGAGCAAGTGCTATTAGAAACAAATGTACCTCAAGATCTAGATGCTGACAAATTCCAAGCCATGGTCGCTCATATGATAGGGCCTCATAATCTCACTTTTTTGGAGCATGATAATATCTCATTAAGTCATCCACATAACACTCCTCTCCATATTGAAGTCATCGTCTATAAACACCGAGTGAAATGAGTATTGATAGATGGAGGAGCTAGGCTTAATATATGTACCTTAAAACTTATCTGTGCATTAGGGTTCTCAGAGAAGTCTATTGATCCACGCAAAAAGATTACTATAAAGGCATATGATGATGAAGAGAGATCCTCTAAAGGAACAATGGTGTTGTCGATTCAAGTCAGACCGATACAAAGAGATACTATGTGCCAGGTCTTAGACATAGACCTCACATACAATATCTTATTAGGTCAACCCTGGATACATGAAATGCAAGCAGTGCCTTCTACATATCACCAGTGTGTCAAATTCCCCTATAATGGGCAGGAGGTTTCTATATCTACTAATCACAATCCATTTCAACATTGTAATGCAATGGGGGCAGCCCAGGACAGTTTGGTTCCGCATAATAGAGAGAAACAGAATCCCTTAGCATCAGATCTTCAATAAGAGAAGTCTAAATCATTGCCTGGAGATTTCAAGCAGAAAATGAAAATCAAAGAACAAGGCATGGGAGAATACTCTTTGGAACCCATGTGTTTGACCAACTTACCCACATCACCTGGATCTCATGGATTACCTACGGCATCAACACATCAAGCAACTCAGCCCATCACCAAGTTTGATGGCAAATTCATTCAACTCGGCACTTTAGCACATGAATCCAAGGAAAAGGATATCCTTAGTTGGCTCTACAAAGATGAGGAAGAAGATAGAGCAGCTACTATAGAATTAGCTATACCCACACACCTATATGGAAAAGGCTACTTAATCATGCAGCAAATGGGATACAATGGCAAAGGACCTATTGGTAAGCGTCAGGAAGGTGTCACAGAACCATTGGATCCTCCTTCACAATTTAGTAAAGACATAAAAGGATTGGGCTTTTAATTCACTCTACTACCAAAGAAAATACCACGCAAATATCAAAAACTTCAGTGGATAAAAAAGAAGAAGTACAAAGAAGAATCTTGGCAAGAAGCACTATTTGAGTCAGCAGAGATAATCCGTAAGGAATGTGAACATCAAGAAAAGAAGCAACGTCAGGAGAAGCCCATCATTCACAAAAAGGCAACATCTACAACAGTAGCTCATATTCATGAACAAATATCCAACAAAGTAGAATCACCTCAGGGCAACATCATTCCTCCCCAAGAAGAAACAATCTATGAACAAATGCAAAGAATAGAAGCAGGATCTGATGCAGAATCAGAGAAAACCAACAGACTAGTATCAGTTATCAAAGATCTATTTTCGCCATTCAACATACCTATTTACAACACTAAAAGGATCTGGGATGATAACTTTGAGACTGATTCCAATGAATATGAATGGGGTAGCTGCTCAAATGCTACTGAAGATACCGCTGAAAATACTAGTTCTATATCCCTTTCTCGAGAAGAACATAGCACAGAAATTAGACTACTTGAATTTGGACCACAGAATATCTATGATGCTAAGGAAAGCGAGCAGAAACATTATGAACAAGTTTATACAGAGGATGATACCATCGAAGACCTCGACGGAATCCTGGACTTCTTTAACACCCAAACCAATCACAATGAAACCTCTATCCTGACACTTACCGCAACAGAACTTGATCCACCAAATGATTCCTTACCACTTGTCTTTCCTGACCTCATCAACTGGGACGAACTTGAAATACATAATATACCAATTTTCCCAAACAATGAATCTATTATTCACTACCTATGTACCGTTAACTCGGAAACAGGCTCTACCAGTGAACAAAGTAATGATGTCTACAACCAAGGGAGTTCCAAGTCTCTCAGTCGCAAAAATAAACCAAATAAAGGATCTGATGCTGAAAACCAGTCAATGGCAGCTCTAGATCACAAAAAATAAAAAATAAAGGATGCATCTGAGGGTGAAAACCTTTTTAAGGCACCTAAAGATGGGAGACTTGACACTCTTCCTAAACATTTTCATGAATGATCACCCATATTGATTGAGCCCACTCAATAAATCAACATTGGTACTACAGAAGTAGCCAAAAATATACACCTTGCAGAATCTCTGACAGAAGCAGAAAGATCAGAATTTATCAAAAATTTTAAAGAAAAGCAAATCAACTTTTCTTGGGCATACACAGATATGCCCAGGATTGATCCACAATTAATCATGCATCACTTGTCTTTGGCTCTAGGAGCTAAACTAGTTAAGCAAAAACTGTGAAAGATGAATCCACATGTGGCACTCATGGTCAAAGCTAAACTAAAGAAACTCTTAGATGTCGGATTTATTCAACCCATCGACTATGTAGAATGGATTTTCAACATCGTACCAGCTTCAAAACCAGATGGCAATATCAGAATATACACATATTTTAGAGATGTCAACAACCCATGTCCAAAGGATGGCTTTCCTTTACCAAGTATTGACATCATTGTAGACCTCACAGTAGGCCATGCAATGTTATCACTACTGGATAGTTTTTCAGGATATAACCAAATCAAGATTGCTCCAGAGGATCAAGATAAAACAACATTCACCTATCCTTGGGGAACATATTGTTGGAATGTCATGCCTTTTGGCTTAAAGAATGCAGGAGCAACTTATCAACGAGCAATGACAACAATCTTTCATGATATGATGCATACCTTCATGGAAGACTATGTGTATGATTTACTAGCTAAATCCTTCACCAGAGCAGAACATCTAAGCATCTTAAAAAAGATTTTTGAACGATTGGAAAAATTCCAAGTCAGGCTCAACCCTAAGAAGTGTGTCTTCAGGGTTACATTGGGCAAATTGTTGGGCTACATAGTCTCAGAAAAGGGAATTAAAGTGGATCTAGCAAAGGTACAGGCCATTTTGGAGATGCCACCACCAAAGAATATTAGCCAGCTTAGGTCGCTACAAGGATGACTCCAATCAAATAGGCGATTCATCACTCAGGCGATTCATCACTCAACTAGCGGATAAGAGTCTACCATTCAATCATCTGCTACATAAAAATGTACCATTCAGATGGGAAGCCAAGTGTGTCGAATCCTTCTATCAAACCAAGCAATATCTGATGAACCCACCAGTTCTGGTACCACCAATAGCAGGAAAGCCACTTATTCTCTACATTTCAACAATAGATAAATATTTGGGGGCACTGTTAGCACAAGAAGATCAACAAGGCAAGGAACGAGCAATATACTATATCAGAAGGACATTGAACGACTATGAACTAAATTAAACCTTTATTGAGAAAGCCTATTTAGCTGTGGTCTTCACCTCTCAAAAATTCCGCCACTACATGCTAGCTCACACAATTAAGCTAGTTGCAAAAATTGATCCTCTCAAATATTTACTCAGCAAATCAGCTCTTATAGGCCGATTGGCTAAATGGGTCATGATTCTCAGTGAATTTGATATCCACTATACGGAGTGAAGAGCTATCAAGGGACAAGTAATAGCAGATCAACTAGGAGAAGCACCACTACCGGGAAAACAAACTATGGAGATTGAATTTCCAGATAGGGACGTTCTTGCTATCTCTACCAAACAATGGACCCTATACTTTGACGGATCCTACACACAACATGGTTTCAAGTGCTGGCATTCTATTCATCACTCCTGAAGGACACACTATACCAAGATCATATAGGCTTATATTCCCATGCACGAATAATGTGGCTGAATATGAGGCATTGGTTATAGGCATCAAGATGGCCATAGACTAGAAAATCACAGAGTTAAAGGTCTACGGAGACTCACAACTAGTCGTCAATCAAATCAACAATGACTATCAGACAAAGGATGACAAGCTGCTACCCTACAAGTGAATGGTGGATGACTTCAAGCAATATTTTGTACACATCACCTTCAAGTAAATACCAAGATTTAACAACAAAGCAGTCGATGCAATGGCTACTATCGCTTTATTACTACAAATTCCAAAAAAACATAGTCGTTACGAGTTTCTGGTAGAGCAACTGTTCTCCCCAGCCTACGACCACTCAGAATCCTAGGTTATCTATGCCTTAACTGGTTCAGACTCCCCTTTATATGGAATAATATATGAGTATCTTAAGACCAATATCCTACCCATTGACTTGTCTCGAAACCAAAAACGCAACTTTATTTGACAAGCTGCCCGTTATACCCTTACTACTAATACTTTGTACTGTCGAGGTCTAGATGGTACTCTTCTTCATTACTTTGATCGTAATGAATTTGACTCCACTTTATACGAGCTTCACGAAGGTATCTATGGCACACATTCCAGTGGTACTACTCTTGCTAAAAATCTTCTAAGGATGGGATACTACTGGCCTACAATGAAAAAAGATTCTTATCACTTTGCAAAAAAGTGTCCTAAATGCCAGATCCATGGCAATCTTATACATGCACCAACACAGGAACTGCAGCCATTCACAACATCCTGGCCCTTTTGTCAGTGGGGACTAGACTTAGTCGGCAAAATTCATCCTTCATCTTCAAATGGACACAAGTTCATTATAACTGCAACAGAGTACTTTACCAAGTGGATTGAAGTAGTCCCCATGACCACAGTGACTGGGAAACAAATTGCTTCTTTTATCCTTAATTATCTAATCTACAAATATGGTATTCCCAGTTCCATCATCACTGATAATGGACAACCTTTCAAAAACCAAGATGTCTGAGAACTATGTGAAAAATTCAAAATCCAACATCGTTTCTCTACACCGTACTACCCACAGGGGAATGGTCAGGTAGAAGCATCCAACAAAACAATATTGAAAATCTTAAAGAAAATAGTGAATGATGCAGGCAAAGATTGGCATGTGCAGCTTAATCCAGCACTTTGGGCATATAGAACTAGCATCTGCACACCTACAGGAGCAACACCATACTCATTGGTATATGGATTAGAAGCAATTTTACCCCTGAGGTATAAATTCCCTCTCTCAGAGTCTCTCTGAAAGGCTTAATCCCAGATGAAGAGTATCGAGTTAACCGACTGCAATAACTTGAACTATTAGATGAAAGATGCCAACGTGCCTACACTCATCTCAAAGCATATCAACAACGTATGTGCAAAAGCTACAACCACAAAGTTATTCCCTGGATTTTTAAAATTGGTGACCTAGTACTCAAGGAAAATCCTAGAAATCAGTAAGATCGGGAAAAGAAAGGGAAATTTGAACCTAATTGGTTAGGTCCCTATGTCATCATATCAGTCTATGGATCAGGTACTTATCAACTAACAACTTTAGAAGGAGATGTGCTCGACGAACCAACTAACAACATCGATTTGAAGAAATACTACACTTGAATAGTCTAATGCACAGAAAAAGTCAAAAAAATAAAAAAATCAAGAAAAAGAAAATAAAAGGGTACAATAAAAGCAACTGGTAAAAACCTGGTAACATGCGCTATTGTGAAAGAACAACTCCTCTATCTATATCCATATCCTTATCTCCGCAGTAAAGCACTATCGGCCATCACCCGATATTTTATCACAAATATCCATTCAGGACATACTTAGCGTAGTCACTATCCTAATTTATCCATGTAGCCTTTCACCACAGCTCACCATGGCTTGGTAATCACTGTACATACCCGCATGAAGAGGTACACTTAGCTAGGGGCAATAACCGTCAAAAACTTGCAGCATGTTCAAACCGTCAAGACTATTTGCAAAACTCAGAACATCATATCCAACAACCAAAGGCTCACCCAATCACAAAGCACAACATCGATCGCTAACAACAAGATTCACAAAAGAAATATGATGGATGATTTTCTAAGGTATCACATGTTGCATTTTGCATAAAGTTTTGACTATTCTTGCATTTAAAATTTTTGAATTATTGGATTCTCTATATTTTCTCCACAATGCTTCAAAACTAGAGAAACATTAGGAAACTCCAATATTTTCTTAGTTTTCTGTCTGTGAGGCGATCATTTGTACTGTGTAGATACTTGTCTCAAGACGTGATGCACAACACATCACTAAAGACATGATTCCACTTTACGCATACAAATGGTTTAATCTTGTCTGTTTATATGCAATCCGCACTCAGGTCATCCTGATTCAATTATACCTTGATGCTTGTGCTATCTTGCAAAATCAAACATCATGTAAATTTTTCTCAGGTCATCATGGTTCAATTATACCATTATACTTGTATAAATTTTCAACATATCCCAAGATCAATCAATGCTTAATAATGATACATATGTCGAAAGCAAATAACATGTGGCTATATTGGATGAGAAATACAGAATGAGGATGCTCAGGAACAATTAGTTGCATATCATTTTACAATTAGTTGCATATCATATCATACATCTCATTTTCAATATACATCTCACAGCCTATCATATCATACATCTCATTTTCAAGATACATCTCATAAACATCATGCATTCACATCACATACATCTATCTAAGCATTGCATCATCATAGAATAAGCACAAGCATATAAAAAGAATAAATCCATAACACATCACATGATCAAAGAAAATGGTGTCATATATATCTCAACAAATGATCAATATACAATATCTGTCATGTCTATGCCCAGTACAACAAAAACAATGATAAAAAAATACAATGGAGACAACGTCTCTCAAGAATGACTATCTCCCAAGGGAGACGGTCTCGCCATAGATGTCCCAGCCCCTAGATCTCCAGGTGGATCCTATCTATGAGGCCCTGTCACGCCTCCGCTATCTGACCGCGAACTAGTCTCTCGAGATTGACTCGATCTCGACTACATGAAACTCTGCACTCGGTGCTCCCTAAGCACCCCATCCTCATAATGGCGTCGGTAATACTCTGCCTCCTTGGCTCTCAAAGCCA